>NW_003307565.1:726590-768795 GCF_000143455.1 Volvox carteri f. nagariensis
CCGCGTTTATCCTTCTTTCTCGGTGATCTCGGTGGCGACAACCCGGGCGCGGAGGAGGGGGTTGCGCTGGCCGACTGCATTAACATGTCCACCATTTCCGGGGACACCGCCGGCGCGCCGTCGCCGGAGCCGCTCAAGTCGCCGCCGCCGCCGCCGCCGCCGCCGCCGTGGGGTTTGCCCAGGGCTGAGCGCCAGTCGCTGCGGCCGGTTGCTGCTCGACGCCGGCCCCTGCACGGGCGCAGTTTTCCACCACCCAAAACATATACATACACACATACGCACACACCACAGCAACGAAGGGTGAAGGCGCATTCGATGTTTTGTTCCAGAGCTGGCGAGCTAAGGGTCTTCGGCACCTTTAAGCCTTGCTTGCATGGCCCAACGCCTACTCCTATGCTCCACACAGAGGACCACCGCCACCAGGTAACAACCAATGATATTGATTAATTAATTAATTAAATTAATCAAGGAAGCAAATTTACAAATTTAAACAACCAATCAAGTTAATTTACTAACTTTAAATAATCAATCAAGAAAGTTAATTTATCGAACTAATTTATTGCTACCTGGTGGCGTGGTACTGTGCTCCGGGTTGTTATGCTTTTGGTTGTGTTGCTTGGTGTGTGTGTGTGTGGGGGGGGGTTATGATTGTGTGTGTGGGGTTATGGGTGTGTTGGGGGGGGGGGGAGGTCATGCTCGTACTGGCGAAGGTGTGCATCCGACGATCCGACGAAGCGATGAATGGACGGACGGACGGACACATATGTTTTGGGGGCATTTTCCATACATAATTTTCTGACTTCATACACACCGCCCTTCACACATTTCCCCCCTCCCCCCGCCTTTCCCTCTTTTCCGAGCCCTTCCCCCGCCCTCCCCTGCCGTACATCTCCAGGTCCTCCAAGCTAGGAAGCTCCACACCCGCCTCTTGAAGCATGTTGACCAACTGCACCGGACAAAACGAGTACGGCAGCAAGCTCTAAGTACGACATGACGGGTACGACATGGAGATGCCTGTGGAGGGGAGACAGAAAAGCATTGTGATGCAGCACACAGACCGCCATTGCCGCTATAGCTATGATGACTGTGCCGGGCGTCTGAGGGGCCCCTGCGACCTGCCCCACCTCTCCTCTCCGCCAGGACCTCATCCATCCCACCGGGTGTGTGGAGGCTGGCAGCCATCAAGCTGCCTAAATAAGCACATCATCGCATGGGCGCCGCAGACCCTTCACCTTGCGTGGCCTCGCGTTTACTGTCTCGTCTAGAAGTCGACATCTTGCCCCCCCTTTCCGCTTCCTCCGCCACCTCCCCCTTCCCCTCCGTCCCGAAGATGTCGCCTCCGCAAACATCATGTCACCGGTCTCTGTCTGCAAACAGCACCCTGTTTTGCATGCCTTCCGCTCCTTGCCCTCCTTCTCCCCCTCCCCGACGTCCCCCCTCTCCCACGTCCCCACGTCCTCGCCACGCGCAGGAAACCCAGGAAACGCCCCATTATCTCCCGGCCCCTTCCGTCCATCGCCTTTACGGAAATTCTCCTTCAATGCTCCCAAACCCTAAGTTGACCCTGACCTGAGTGGAAAAAACTATTTCGCACTAGGCTCGTGCTCGTGGGTTGACAGCCTGCTGTACCGGTTTTGGAACCGGTTTTGGATCGCGGCAGTTTAATTTTGGGAAATCCCCTGGCCTCCATTTTCAAAAGGATGTGTCGTCCATCGTCCGGCCCTGCCCCATCTTGCGGCTCGTCCCTTCTCCAACTTCCCAGCCAACTACGACCCAACACCCAACCCACCGTTTCCGACTGCAAAAGTCGGCGTGTGGCATCCGCCACTTGGGCTTGGCGCTGTTGCAGCGCATTGTGCGTGCGCAGGGCGCCCAAATCGGTGGTGCTGCCCAGAAGCGACACGGCGGAGTGGGGCGCCACGTTACGGCTGTTCTGGTGGCTGGACATCGGATCAAGATATGACCCTTACTGCCTCCTGCAGCTCCCTTTGTGATTTGGGGCTTCATGACCTGGCCCTCGCTGTCCAGCTCCAGCGCTCCGCTGTCCAGCCCATCGCCCTTAGCGGTTACTAGTACGCTTTGAGGCGGCAATATGGAGATGGATTTCTCCTATTTAACAAGATAGCTTCGCTAGGGTTTAAAATCTGGGTTTTCGGAGTTTGCAAGGTGCGCCGGTTGTCACTTCGAGGAATTGGGGCGTCCTGTGAACTCACGTTACTGGTTCTGTAGCAATTAGCTTAGATAAGCTCAATGGTGCATATCGATTCTTAGAGTAAGTAGATTGACAAACCTACCTAATTGCTGGTTTGTTGCCCCTTTGCGGCAATTCAGTAACCCTTACCAGTACTTAGTACATAAGGCGACCGGGAATTTCATTGAGTGCACAAATAGTCATATGCTTCGCACTCAGGAAAAAAACACTATCCGTACCCTTTTCCGTCGGTACTACACTGCACAGGGACGCGTTCCTCACTTGTGTTGCTAAGCGGCTAACGTAGAACGAAAATTTGGATGCCAGTTTCCTTTATGGAGCACTTTTTCCGGCCATGAGCTGCGCAAGTCCGCCGTTGACCGGTCAGTGTCAGGTGACCTCGTTCATATAACTTTTGGTTTAGAGGACAGTAGCCTGCTGCTTCTTAATTATCTGGCTGCACGATCGGTGAAGTATAAGACCTCCTTTGCCTAACTAAATGCACCGACACCATGGCGACGACGTGGCCCGGGGCTCATTTAGCTTTGACAGAGGAAACCAGACTATTAAGGATAGCAGCAGCGGCAACAACGGAGGGGCGCCTGCAGATCCTCGAACAGCGGAGCAGCTAATGAAGCTGCACAGGTCATTTACGATGCGTGCTCTCGCAGACATGAAATGTATAACGCTAATATTCACAATAGAGCTGCCAGCGCTTTAAATAATAACACAACCTCCTTGCGCTCGGTCGGCAGAGCAAAGCCTTGACCTTGTGCTACTGCCTCGGACCTCCACCGCTTCGAGACACCGATATACATCTCCATGTATAGATACCATGTAAAAATTAAATTTATGCAGGAACAAATGCTCCAAATTCTCAACCCCTTGCCTCTAACGAGCATTGGCGACATCGGAACTAATTCGGCAGGCTCGTGGAGTCGCTGGTTGTCCGAGAGCTTGAGCGAGGCGAGCCGTCCGGAGATGCCCCAAGTCGCTCTCAAAGCAGGCAAATGCATCAACCCCCGCCGCATACACGCAGCTCAGCAACCCATGCCGGACAGAGCGGCGGCGGCAGCCGCGGCGGTGGTAGTGGCGGCGGCAGCCGCGGCGGCAGCGCGGGCGGTGGCGGCAGCCTGGCCAGCCTCGGCAGCCGACAAACTCGCAGCAAACCCTACCAAAACCACCTCCCTTCCTTTTCCGACTCAATTCCATCTTTGGACACCAGCCTGCCGTACAGCTCCCTCGGTGGGGCCGACGCCGCGCTGTATACCTCCGCGGAGGCTCACGAATTGGGCATGGATAGCGGCGGGGGCCACCTGTACGGCACCACAGGTGCCCCTGGACCAGGCCGACCCACGGGTCATCATCCATCAGCGCCGGGGCCTGCCCGTTCCGGCGGCCGGGGCTCCTCTGTTGGCGGGCAAGATGAGGAGGGAGGCGGTATCCGGCTACAGATCCTAGCACTCCAGGTGGGCCCTATGTACTCCTCTCTTCTTTCCGTACACTCCTCCGTGCAGTCCGTCATCTTTAAATGTGTCACTTCCTTTGCCTCCTGTGCCGGACTGACTCCGGCTCCTTTCTTCTCTTCCACACACCCCCATGATTGCGTACTGCGTATATAGTTCCACTCCCATTTCATCATCACCACCATTGTCATCACCATCATTTTCACCATTTCCACCACCACCACCACCATTGACATCATCATCATCATCGCCATCGTCACAGCAGCTCCTCTTGCCCCACAGGATCAGCTGTCTCTCCTGGGCGAGCAGGTCAACGCAGCCTACCGGGCGGCGGACGCCGTGGAAGCGGCGCCGGGCGGGGGAGGCGGCGGTGCTGGTGGGGCCCCCGGCAGCCGCATACCCGGCAGTGGCTTCCCCCGGGCTCACGGCCATCAGATCCAGCAATCGCAGCTGCTTCAATTTGGCCCACGGCCCCATGAGTCATCCGGCTCCGTCGACATGGCGGCGGCGGCGGCGGCCGTGTCAGGACCGGGCGGGCCGGTGGGTGTCAAACCGTAGCCCGGGGGTGGGGAGGGGGAGGTCAGGTGGAAAACCCATGGGGGGGGGAAGGCGCCCGTTGGGGGTGGGGAAGCGCGGCTCAGCCCCCGGGGGACAGCCGTGGGCAAGGAAAAGACCGGGAGGGGGGTGAGGGAGGGGGAGGACGTGGGCGGTAGCAGTGGCATGATGAGGAGCTGGCAGGCTGGGGGGTTTCGGAGCGGCACGGCGGGCCACCCAAGAACAACCAAAGCAACTAAAACTAACCCTAAGTCGACCTAATCAACGACCCGATCCCAATGATTACTGTCGGCTACCCCCCTTCCGAACACATACCTCCACACAAACACCGTTGCCGTACATCACCACCACCTCCCAGTTCCGTTCCGTAAGTCCGGCGGCGGCGGCGGCGGCTACAGCGGCGTTAGCTTCTCAGCGACAGCAACAGCACCAGAATCCCCACCACCAGCAATATCCAGGCTTGAGCACGGGTAAGGTATCCGCCGTACTCTGCCGTACATAATTAACACCGCACATGTTGGGGGAGTGTGCATTCTTTGGTGTCATGAGGGGGGGGATGGCGAGGTAAAGGGACGAAATGAAGGGGGACGCTGCGTGAGGGGCCCGTGGGGGAAATGGTGCTGCTGTGTTGTGGGGGGGGCCGGGGTCCAGGAAAAACACACACACAGGAAGCCGAATGCTGTTACTTCCCCTCCCTTGTAGTGACGGTGGTGGGGTGGAGTGGAGTGTGGGGTCGGGAGGAAAGATGGAGAAGCACACCCGGCTTGCTAGCGGCGGAGTTTAAGAGATGTCGGTATCGTGACTGTGACGGCTATAAGGGGATGGAGAGAAGGAGGGGATCCGGGAAGGGGCTGTTGTGGGCTGTTGGCTCTCTTGTGTCGTTAGAGGAAATCCTCAGAAATACTAAGAAAGGGAAAATTAGGTTGGGTTTGCGCTGCCGTACGTCACACCGTTGGTTCTAACCAACAGATGGACAGACGAAGCACAAGGGATGTGTTCGTTGATTCACGCTATACCCATATACACCCTCCCCTTCAACCTGCCCCTGGCCCACGCAGGCTCACCCTCCCGCCACTCCCCGCCACATCCAAACCTCCAACCCTCCGCCTACTCCAACGCGTCATCATCCTTTCGCGGGGTTGGCCTTGGCGGCGGTGGCAGTGGCGGCGACTTTCTGGCCACAGCCGCCGCTGCCCAAGGCGGCGGCGGGGGCTTCGGCCCTAACGGCGGCTCCGCCATGCCGAGCTCAGCCCATGGCGCCGCCGCCATCGCCGCTGGCATGGTCGGCGGCGGCAGTAGCAGCTTCGGGCTGCTGCCGCCAACCGCTACAGCCACCACCACTGCCACCTTTATCAGCGGCGGCTCCTCCCGGCCACATTCCCGTCATGCAATGATGGCGGAACGGGAGGCGAGTGTACGGGAGGACGAGCGGCTTCGGAGCTGGATCCAGGAGTTACGGGCGGAGCGGCGGCGGCTGGAGGACCGGTTACTGGAAAGTGACCCGTCGGGGTCGACTGGTACGGCAGCGGCGGCGGCGGCTCAACAGACACGGGACGAGCTTGAGCGGCAGGTAGGTCATGAAGGGATTGAGTTTTTGTTGAGGAGTTGGGTTTTAGGGGGTTAGGGGGTTAGGTAGGCCACCCTCCCCCCGACACACACACACACACATACCTCGGCAACTGCTTCTCCGTTTCGAAAACTAAGTGCCTCCATTGCCGCGATGACTAAAAAAAGCAAGTTACAAACTAAGGTTCAGTATCTTACTTCTTCTCCTACAGTATTGGTCTTATCTTGGTCTTATACCCGTCTGTTTTTTTCCTCCTCGTCAATCGTCTGTGCTTCGTCATCATCCCCTCTACCCCCTAGGGGTACCTGGGGTGCCAGCGGTTGATCTCCTGCTTCTTGTTTGTGATCTCCTCTCTCCACGCGCATGTTCGCACTCCCACATGGGGAATAGGAATTCCACTGTGCGTCGAATGTCGTACACGTCGTACATGTCGTACAATACAGGCATGGTGTATGTGGTTACATGGGTGCATACATGTGTGTGTATGTATGTATCGCAACTCACGTCATGTAGTGTACGTCACGTTACGTGACATGTTTGGGCATTTTTGATGTCGTACCATGCCGTACACGTCAGGTTCTGGCACTTTCCCGCCAACGCGATCAGCTGGTTTCGGAGCTTGACGATATGGGGGTCACTCAGGCGACCAACATGCAGCTGGCGGGGCAGGTGAGGGGCTGGAGGGGGCCTTATGGAGAGGGGAGACGAGGGGGAAGAGCTGAAAAGATAGAGGAGGTTCGCGAAGGGGGCGGGAGCGTGTGTGTATTGACATTCCATTGAGCCTGCGAGCTGGCGTACTAGAGGAATACGGGCGAATGTGGCGATTGCGTGGGATTGCGTGGCTGCATTTTCTCGTGAGGCCCCTCGCGATTTTAACACTCTTGCCCCGTGGACATGATTCGCCCCCCAACATCCTCCTCCAAAGAACCCTAAACCCTTCCCCCTCCAGCCCGGCCATTACTCTCTCCCCTTCGCACCAATCCCCCCTTCATCGGGCCCTAGGTAGAAGCGCTGCATGCGGCACTTGCAGCGGAGGCGGAGAAAGTTGTACGACTCAAGGAGGTACGGCATGACTGCTGTTTGAACTCTAACTGAACTTTTGGACAATTTAGTACTTATAGCCGCCCCCCTTACCTACACAACCTTCACCTGCCCTCGCCCTTCCTCCCTTTCCTTTCCCCCACCCCGACCCAGGTTCGCCCCGTGCTGGAGGGTAAGTTGGCTGACGTGGCGGCCTCCCTGGAGTCCATGAGGCGCCAACACGCGGCCGCATTGCAGGCGGTGGGGCAGGAGAGGGACGCGGCGGTGGGCAAGGTGGGTAGAAGGGGGGAGAACGGGGAGGGGAGGGTGGAAAGTGTTGCAGGGTGCAAGGAATGAGGGGAGGGGAGGGGAGGGGAGGGGCACAACTGCTTACAGGCCCCCAAAACCTGAAGCATGAACTGCTTGAGTCCCAAGTCTGAGGGGAGAATTGGGGTGGGGGTTGGGGGGTAGGAAGAGAACCCGGCGATGTCCGGGCATGGGCAGGATGCACAGATGTATGTATGTATGTACATATGATGTGTGGGCCAGGGGGTCATATCTCTACCCTGCAGCCGCTGCCCGGCAGACCCTGCTTTCCCCGGAATTTCGGGGCACCCTCATCCAGTCACCCTAGTCAACTTCTCAATAGATCGCTCAGGTTCCGCACCCACCACCGGTATCAAACCACCGGTATCAAACAATCTAATAATGACCTTGGTAAAAGAAGCAAATATGGGCGATAGTGCCCCTCCAGAATATGTAGCTTATTGTAGGTGCACCAGCCGAGAATCGAACTCGGGTCTGGTCCGTGGCAAGGACCTATGCTACCACTATACCACTGGTGCATGTAAAATGTTTTACAGGTTGTAGAGTATATCAGCCATTTGGAATTGGGCCTCCCCGTTTTTCTTTCCCCCCCGGTCCCATCCCCTCCACCCTTCGCAACACCACATTCACCCCGCGCAACACCACACCATGCCACGCCGCCACGCCACCCTTCAGGCCAAGCGCCATGGCAAGCGTGTGTGCGAGTTGGAGGCGGCGCTGGAGGCGGCCCACGGGGAAGTACGGCGACTGCAGGACGAAGTGAGTGCCGGGGAGTTCGAGGGGGAGGAGGGAGAGGAGGAGGGTAAGCGAGGGCAAGGCCCCGCCGTCCCCGTCCCGTTTGCTTTGGACTTCCCCCCCAAATCTGCCACTAACCTTGTGTACGTTTTTTTATTATTTTGCTACTTTCATTTTCTGTTTTATATAAATAATGTCATCTCACGTCTTTTCCCCGTTCTGTTCCTCCCTCCCTTGACCATCATCCACATGTTCAGATCCGGTCTCACGTCATGTCGCTGGCTGAGATGCGGGCCAACGGGGAGGTGCTGCAATCAGCCAGCCAGCAAATGCAGGTAAGAAGGGGGCGCTAATGGTGGTGGGGGTAGCCAAAAAGGGGGGACACCTAACTTACCCCTTACCGTTCCCCCCACTTCCGGGCCCCCTGCCACGCGGCCCCTGTTTTTCTCTCTGACCCCACCTGACCATACCTGACCCCACCTGACAGGCTAATATGGAGGCTCAGGCCAGGGAGACTGCCACACGTCTGGCGGCTGTGCAGGTGAAGTGCGGCGTTTGAGGATTTGGGTGTGGGGGGGAAGGTGTATGTGTGTGTGAGGGGGGTTTGCGTAAGGGATAGGGGGAGGATTGGGAGGTCGATGGACTAAAGAGGTGTCTGTCTGTCTGTGTGTTTATTAGGGTTGTGGGGGTAGCGTTACGAGGTTCGGGGCTTCTCGGGTTCCTACGGCTTCTCGTTCACGCATGTGTGTTCTCAATACACAACTGCTACAAAAACACCACCACCCTCAACAGTCCCAGCTGGAGGCCAGTCAATCCGAATGCGTGATTTTGAGGAAGCAGCTGGAGGCCGCTCAGAGGGAGACTGGGGCGCTCCGAGACCAGGTACGACAAGGGGCGGCGATGCGAGTGTGGGTTGGGGCGGGCTGTAGGGGGTTTAATGGCTCAAGCCAGAAAGGGCAGGATGAGAGGCCCTCACCACCTCGCTCGCATCATCACCTGCTAGTCCCCCCCTTCAAGACATACACATTTTCATGACACACCCCCTTGTATGCATCGTCGTCGTCGTCATTCTCCCCTTCCCTAGTTCCCCAAACCACCCACCCACTACCCACCCACCCCACACACAACACGCAACATACTCTCCGAAACCACCACAATTAGCAGTTCAACGACCTTTAGAACTTTATGCCCTTCCGCCCACCTTCCACCACCGTCGGCCAACACCCCCACATCTGCCCACCGTCCTCCCCCTGCCCCCCGGGGTCCCCTAGCTGCCGAAGATTGCCGGTCTTCCTCCCCCCAACAGCCCACTCCTCCCCACCGCAACACCCCCACCCACCCAACCCAACCCCCACATGCTCACATAACACACAGCTCAAGGACGCGCAGGGGCGCTTAGAGACGGTGTTTTCGGAGCGGTCTCGATTAGCGGGCGCACTGGCGGCGGAACAGCGGTGTACGGCAGCTGTACGGCAACAGGTGGACTCACTAACTGCCCAGGTGGGGGGTAGGGGGGAAAAGGGGAGGAGTGTGGAGAGGCAGCTGTGTCTATGTGTGTATATGTGTGGTTGGGGGCGGTTACCTACGGGAATGGGAGGCGAGGTAGAGAGGCAGGGGTAATGGCGGGGAGGGGAGGGGACACTGCTTATAGGAGGAGAAACAACCCCCAATTTGAAAACATGACCTCAACGATGCTGAGTGCTCAGCGGCCCGAGCGGTTGTTATCTTGAGGTTTCCCCGGAGAGGGGGCTCCGTCCTCCGGGTAGCCGTCTTGCTTCATAAATCTCCTCTGCCCACCTCCGTCCCCCCCACCGCCAACGTGCATTGCTGTTTCCCCCTTTCCCTCGGGCCCGCCCCCTACACCTACCTACCTACACACACATACATACGCACATACACACTGCAGTTGAAGGCGGGCGATGAGGCTCGTGCTGATCTGGCCCGAGCTGCGTCTGCTCAGTTGGAGGCTGTGAAGCGGCAACATGTGGCGGATCTGGCGGCTACACAGAAACAGTGAGGAGGGGGGGTAGAGGGAGGGGAAGACGAACCACGAGCGAGTGAAGGTGATGCCAAGGATAGGCTGATGCGCCAGAAGTAAAGAAGGCATACCTAACCAGTCGGCGATTGTGAAGCAGCAGTCCTCGCGATGATGTAATAGTCATGACGATAGCCGGAAACTACCTACCTAGCCGCCAAGGCGGAGGGAGGGGAGGGAGGGAGGGCAGGGAGGATATGGTGACCAATGCCGGCATGTCCCCTCCTTTCACATTTCTCTGATCCGCGGGGGACGGATCCGCCCGCTTAGCACAGCTCCGGATTTGGGGATCCACTTTGACCGCTTCCCCCTTCTTCCCCCCCTTCCCACACACACGCACTCTCCTCTTTCCCGTCTGTCCTCCCACCCTACCCTTGCCGTTGGCTAGGTACGAATCCCAGTTGGCGGTTTCGGAGAAACAGTACTTGCTGCTACAGCGGCAGTACGACGCAGGGATAGCGGCCAGCAGTCAGGCGACGGAGGCGGCGGCCACGGCGAGGAGGGACCGAGACGCGATGTGGGCGGAGACACAGAACCTAAAAACAGAGGTGCTAGTTGGAAGACCTCCACCACTGAAATACAGACACAATAGCGTTCATGCCTAAATTAGACGCCAGAGAAGGGGAGTTGCGGGAATTGAACCCACGGTCTCTCGCACCCTAAGCGAAAATCATACCACTAGACCAAACTCCCATTTTTATATATTTTGCAGAATCCTATTATTATATGTCACTTTTTGCTCCTGCAGCTGGAGGAGCTCCGTACGGAGCGCAACGACCTCTCGTCCAAGCTCTCCAGTTTGAGAGCGGAGGTTCGCACCACGATGGAAGAGGTGTCCAAGGACAGGTACACGGCGTTGCGTCTGTATGTATGTATATGCCTTCTTGGAGCAGCTTGGAAGAGTAGACCAGCGGCTCAGTCCGCGGGGATCCGGAGCTGGGCCCGGAGCGGCCACTAAGACGACTTTAAGAAAACAGAGAGCAGCGAAGAGCGCTCAGCCTCGCTCACCTTCCATTGATGGTGCCACCGAACCAGATTGCCCCTGACGAGAGCCCTCCCCACTCACCATTTGCCATTTGCCACTCCCGAGGGGACACTGGCTTTGCGCACGTGTTCTCCTTTGCCCGGAGGGAGCGGGTTAGGGGGAAAGAGCGGTTCGAATGAGGCGAAAAGGGGCAGAAGATGAGGTCCGTTAGACAGGTGCATTGTCCAATACCCCGTTCGAATCCCAACCCCGACAAACACACCCCGCCACCTGCACCTTAACCCCTCACCTCCTCCCAGCATCGCCACCATCACCACCACCACAAACAAAAACAAAAACAGCACAAGTACCTACGCCTCTCCACCCAACACCCCATAGGGATTCCAAACTCGCCGCCGCCACCACCCAGCACGAGGCGGCTGTTCGGGAGGTACGAGCCGAGGCGGAGAAGCGTATCACCGCTGTACAGCAGGACTACGAAACCAAATTGGCCAGTGAGTGGTGTCCTGGGTCGGTGGGTCGGTGGACAGCTCTGGGCGGGGCGGGGCTTAGGCCAACCATGCAATGGCTTCAGGGCTTTTACCAAGTCTTTTGGGGCCGATTTAGGGAGGGTGCCGGTGTGTGAGGAAGGCCTGAGCCCACACCTTACACCCTTCCCTCTGTCACAGACCATCACCCCCAACCCCACCCTCATCCCCACCCCCAGAAAAATTACAGCGCCCCCGGGTCTTCTCATGCTCACCGCGCGTGCCCTTGTGTTGCGCTCGTGGGGTTGAAGCCCTATACCCTTTCTTCCCCCTCCCCCTTGCCATCTGTAACCCGTGCCCTCCCTCCCTTTGGCCCTTCACGTCTTCCAGACGTGATGGGCGTTGCTGAGAAGTTGCGCACCGAGGCTCAGGATGCCCAGCGCCAGGCGGAAAAGTACCGGGCTGCCGCGGGACACCTGAAGGAGCAGGTGGTGGCGGGGGGATGAGGGGGCCGACCTACAGAGACCTCAGGGGGAAGGGGGGGGAGGGGGAAAGACGAACCAGGAGCGAGTGAAGCTGATGCCATGGAAATACTGATGCGGCAGATGGTGGAAGGGGGGAAGGGAAGGGAAGGGAAGGGAAGGGAAAGGCGGCAGAGACACCGAATGCCAACAGCGTGAGGTCTTTCCCCCTTTTTCACCTCCCCTCCCCCTACCAGTTAGCAGGACCATGGGCACTACCTACTTCAGGTCTTGTCCTTCCATGGAGGGAACCCCCCTAACCAGGCAACGAGGCTCACTGCTTGTGGCCGCCGTGTTGCCTAGTTAGGCCAGTCATATGACCGCCGCCACTGCCTCACACCTCCAGGGAGGGGGGAAGGGGTTACTCACACGGGGTCATTATATTTTATGTAGGGCCCTAAAACCCTATTTGTGGTAACGTACTGGACCTTGCCTTCCTGGACCACGACTTAGGGTTTATTCATGCAGAGCTACTGAGCACCGCACACACGTAACCTAACACTCACTCCCTCTCCCACACACAGTCACTTCAAGCGTCGGCAGTTGTTTTCTTCACTTGTACATATGTATGTATGTATATATGTATGTATGTATGTGTGTATGTATGTATGTATGTATGTATGTATGTATGTATGTATGTATGTATGTATGTATGTATGTATGTATGTATGTATGTATGTATGTATCTACTGATCCATTCCACCCCCCGCCACCACCACAACTACCCAGGTCCGCGACTTGCTGCTGAGCCGTGACGCCGCAGAACGGGAGCTGTCTTCGGAGCGAGCATTCAACGAGGAGCTCAACCGCATCCTAACCAGCCTCAGGGAGGAGCAGCAACACCAACATCACAACGCGGCCTTGCACCCGCCGCCGCCGCCGCCACAGCAGCCACAGCACCCGCCGCCACCGCAGCAGCAGCAGCAGCAGCATCCGCCGCCGCAAAAGAGGTTAGGGGTGCTGGGGGGCTGGTGACGACAGGTTCAAGTACGGGTACGGGAACTGGTACGACGGGGGTTTCACGGCGGGACTGGCGGGCGATGCCGGGCGATTGAGCGGTATGCCAAGTTGAGAGGGACGGAGGGCGGGAGAGCAATGGAGGGGAGGGGAGGGAACGGAGGAGATTTCTTCCTTCCACGTTCTCTCCGCGTCCATGCGATAGATATATGCACTCTCTCTCGTGTGTGAATGTGTGTTTTTTCGCGCGTGCGCGCGCATGCATGTGTGTGTGTTTGTTTACCGAACTTTACGTTCCGTGGCTTCTCAAAGATTTTAAAATTTTCCGAATTTTTTTATCTGTACGTGCGCGGTATGATAGGTATGCAACATGCGTGCACCCGCGCGCGCCCGGCCTCACCTGCCACTCCTCCAATCTGCGTGGGTATGCCGTCCTAGCTGCAATTGTTGTTGTTGTTGTTTGTGGTGTTGTTGTTGGTGGTGGTGTTGTTGGTGGTGGTGGTGTACGTTTTCCTCCGCGCTGATCGCCCTTCACCGCCACACCTGCTCCATACCGAACCGGTTCATACCATGTCCGGCTTCGTTTGTCGCTTCTTGAAACTTCCAAACAGCCCCAAATCCCCAACCCCACCTACTGCCATCGCGGTGGGGGGAATTGTTTTTACTGCTATGCGCACTGTCTTGTACACAGCTGCGTGAGAAGGCGTAGTAGCGCTATGTGCACCAGAACTACAAAGGACTTCTGTGTGTGCTTTGCCAAGCCATTTAGCCCTAGCGCCAAGAAGCGTCTACATGTACGAGAGGACACCTACATTTGGTGCATCTAACATAGTGTGTTTGTGTGTGGTGTAACCCTAAGTACCTCACCACGCAGCCAGAGAGAGTCGCAGGCGAAAAGGCACTTTGGGAGTTGCTGTTGTCGTGTGCGCGAGAGAAGGGAAGATATCATGCTCTGTTCTGTCTCTCTGTCTAGTTGTGTGCACGCAGCCGCGAGTGCGTGCCCGCCCGCTTGTGTATGTGTGTCTATCCGTATGGATGTATGTATTAACGACCATCTGAGCCGCATGTGTGTATGTATGTATGTATCTCCATGCAGATGCCATCGTGCCAACGCCTTGTCTGTTTTTGTGTATCTGACTTTTGTTCAGAGAGGAAGGATGCCCTGGAGGACGACTCCTCCACCCACCCCATCCTCTCCGCCGGTCTTCCTTCATCTGTAGTTTCTTTCTGACCCTTTCTCCACCGCAACTGACCACCGGGGGTAGGGCGGGACTTAGGATGGCTTTGTTGGAGGAGAGGTGGGTTGCGTTCCTGTGCTTCGTTGTGCGTTCTGGTCGTGCGTGACGTGGACTGGACAGGGCTGTCTGGTGTGTGTGTGTGTGTGTGTGTGTGCGGGGGGCACTCGTCCCCCAGTCGCCACCAACCCTCTGACGGCGGGGGAAGACCCCCGACACATAAACTCCTCGTTTTTGTAAGGTGCATCTGCACACACCCTTGTAAAAGGCCCTTATCAAAAGATGACGTAAGCAGAGGCACCTGGCCCTCACTGGCCTAGCCAGGAAAGGTGAGGGAGGAGGGGTCGCCTGCCCTCCCCTCCACTACACGACAGAGTGCGCGAGTGGCTTTCCTAGCACAAAAACTGATCTTACATCATACAGCAATTTGGGTAAGCAACAATAACGGGGCCCCATGTAATGTTATTTAAATATCCCAACCCCTCCTTGGCTATTTCTCTATGTTTCGAGTTGGGTTGGCGGTTGCGGTGGTTGTGGCGTACGTTTTTCTTACGAGGAGAGGTCAACTCCAGCCAACCACCGAGCCTGCCTGTTGTTATTTGGGTCAATACAGGGCCCAAATTCGCTTAGTGAGAGGGCGAAAGCGGGGTTAAACGTGCAGGGGTGGGACTGGGTAAATAGGGTGCAATCTGCACGGGGTCGGGTTGCCCCGAGGAAACCATGTCATACAGGAGGGTGTCAACGTGAACCCCCCGTGACTTCGTTGTACGACCTTGTGACGACGATGTGTGACCTTCTTCCTTGTTGCGTGCTTCCTAACGACATCAACAATAAATGATGGGCGTCGAAAAACAGCACGAATGATCCGCAGAAGAAATAACGTACAGTTCGACATCTCGGCCCGAATTCATCGATGAATACGCCTCCGACCAGGTTAGGCCAGTTGGGCCCGGGACTGATAAATCCCGTATGGGCTCGTTAAACCTCTCTGGGTAACGCAACCGAGGTGTATAATACACACACACACACACACACACACACACACACACACACACACAAATCCCAGCCGTAGCTGTAGCAGGAGCTCAGCCCATGCCACAGATAGCATGGACTTCCACAACAGCGCGGCGTTAATGCGATATGCATCATTAGAAGGTAGTTAACTCCTGGTAGCCGGAGTATCGCCAGAAGTTCTGACTGTCGCACAGAGGACCTGAATGTGTGCCGCAATAGTACACGTGTCAGACGACTACAGACTGGGCCTAGTACTAGTGGACTACACCCATGGTGTCGGGTAGCGGAGGACTTCCTTAATGGTGGGTTGGTTAGTTGGAATAACCTGGCACATTCATGGAGCTTGAGACAATAAGAGGCAACCTGCCGGACTTTAACCGCCGCCATGCGGTTGGCCTGTCTCTACAAGACTTCGTTCCGGTGGCTCCTTGCGGCCGCGCCACGCAGTGCTATGCCGTACTACGGAGTCAGCCGTCTCAGCATGAGTACATTCTCTCTATGCACACCGGATTTAGCTCGCCTACGTGCATGCATGAAAGCTTCATAACTTTACAAAGGGCATCTAGCAGTAGATCTATCTTAAAGCTTAGAAGTTTTTTACGGGCTTATACCTCCCATGGCATAATCCTCGCATACCTTGGGGGCGAAATTCGGCTGGGTATGGCTCAGCTATGGACCTGGGCACATGTACAATGGCTGTAAGCAGCTTATGATGACCATATAAAGCCACAACGCCTAGTCACCGACAAATCGCAAGCACTACGTGCATAGCTGGGGACAAGGCAAAAACTGCAATATGAATTCCAAACTTCGAAATAATTCCAAACCATGACAGTAAATGTAAACTGATGAAATATGGGCAGAGTGATTTTGCAAAAACCTTGCCGTTGAGAATTCACGTGGTCTCAACTCTGAAGGTAAGGATATTCGTGTGTCACAGTGTTATAATGAGGAGTTGCAAAGGGGGAACGTATATGCAGTAGCTGCCTGAACGCGCCGAAGAGGCTCTCACTCATGTTTCCATGGCTTCCGTTGGGTTCTGGTGCAATTGGTTTCCACGCAATCCATAAGGGATTTTAGGATGGATTTCGGATTTGCAACTAGTTTCCCGCACCAGGCTAAACTCGTGCACTACTTGCCAGCGGCTGACAAAAGGCACGTCCTATGCGTAAGGTAAAAGTTGCCACGGTGTCGCCTTTTGATGAAAAATTCTACTTCTAAGGGAATTGAATTACCGCACCAGGTAGGATTTCCGGTTTTGCCAAACAGTTTGTGGTGCTACTCGTACTGGCCGTATTCGCAGGGCCCATGGTGCCACTTTAATTCCCTTGGTGACTCCTAAGTGCTCACTTTAAGTCCAGAACCTGCAGCTTTGCAGACTGGCAAATTTTACTTTCTCAAACCCTCTACGGCCCTAGCGCCGTCCTGCTCGTTCGCTATCTCTGTTAGCAGGTGCGACCCACCGGCGGCTCTTTGGCTGCGCCTTCTCAGCGCTGCAGCCCTTGTCTTACTTAGGTAGTGCGCATGGGTTTCTAGGTAAATTTTAGCCACAGCTCTGGCCGCGCGGAGGCCGCTACTTCCTGGCGCGCACGAAGTTGATTGTTGGGCGGCGCGACTAAGTTTCCCTCATACGACCCAGTCAGGGGTGGCAGTTTAGATTAACCGCTGTTCAATTATAACTCCTTCAACCGTTGTTACTGGTTAATTAAGGGTTTCTGTTCCCCATCTCCCATCCTGCAGAGTAGCACGGCAGTGTCCTACCGCTCCGGACTGTGCATAAAGGTTTAAGAAGGATGTCTGCCGACGCTGATGTTAACCTGGTTATTCGGATTGAGGAGGTCAGCTCGAAGGTGGCTGAGCGTAAGTTCATGCTGTTGTGTATTACCTTTCCATCTCTCGTCCTCTTCTGTTTGCCCGTTTCCTTGAAACTTTATGCATGCAAAAAATAAGATTTATTTATTTCATGAAGTGAGAGAATGCCACTTAGCGCACATTTGCACTAAGCGTTATGAACAACCTTTTCTCTTTTTGCAGTGCCGGAAACCAAGGCCTCTGCGGAGATCATTGCCAAAATTGCCAGTGGCGATGCCTCTGCTGCTTCGGACCTGGCCGCTCACCTGAAGGCCGCTGGTGCCAAGGTGTGGCGGCTTCATATCCAGCATATGCTGGAGCTGACATAGTCCCAAGCCACAATAGCCTTATCTATCGTGCTATCCGTGCTGGCAACGTCGTATGCCGTGTATGCCCCAATCCTGAAAATCGACTGGTTGCTTGTCTTGTTTTCTGCAGGGCTTCGGTGCTACACAGGCGCTGAAGGCGGCTATTGAGGATAAGGCCAACGCCAACGCCCGTGCTGCTGGGCTTGCCGCATATCAGGCTATTTGCGAGGACATCGGCAGTGCAGCTGAGCCTTTCGTAGCCCCGCTACTGCCCGCTGTGCTGGAGCAGTGTGGTGACAAGGTGCGCCCGGCGAGGCATCGATCGCTTGTTGTGTTTCTCTCAGCATGACTTTGGACGATGTGCTATCATAACCGACCGATTATGGAGCAACGTCACGGCAGCAGCGCCAGGGCTGTCATGCTTTCTTTGCCTCGCCTGATTTTCGTAGTGCGCGCTGTCTGCCCTCCTCCTACATGCGCACGTGCGGCTTGCGCGTTCTACTTTGACATTCGCGGCGCGGCCTCGGTCCGCACTCCTTTTGGTTTTACCCTGGGGGCTTGTTCCTGCTGGTCTTCCTGTCCACAGAAGCCAGAGGTGAAGGCCGCTGCCGAGTCCGCTGCAAAGGCCCTGATCAGCATCATCAACCCTCATGCTGTGTACACCGTGCTGGGCTACCTGTTCGAGTGCATGGACGCCAAGAAGCACCCGGCCACGAAGGAGGCTGCCCTGAACCTCGTGAAGGACCTGGTCGGCATGCACCCCAAGCAGATTACGCGTGCTCTGCCGGATATCGTCCCTGCTGTCTCGGGCTGCATGAACGATTCGAAGCAGAGCGTCAAGGTGGGTATGAATGATCTTACAATGACGCTTCCCTTTTTTAATGCCGGGGTATGGTGTGATGGTTTTGATCGGGGGGACATGGTGTGATGGTTTTCGAGTGGGGTTGCGGATTCTTATCCCCGTGCTGTCTTGCTGCTCTTGAGGACAGCCGTGGGCGTTGCCGTCTTTCACGTACGTTATGTATTGATGCAAGTATCCGTACCTTACTGTGCGCCGAAGCCTGCAATCATGTATGTGTATGTCCCCAACGCACGTGACTAAGCAGGTGAGGTTCCCTACCCCAATTCCACAGGACGTTGCTTCGGAGTGCATGAAGGCCGCCTGCACCCTGGTGGGCAACCGTGACATTGACAACATGGTGCCGCTCATCATCCGCTCCATCAACAACCCCCAGGAGGTGCAGGACACCGTCCACAAGCTGGCTGCCACCACCTTCGTTCAGCAGGTGAACGACTAGTTACAGTTGTCATGGGTGAATCGCTTAGTGCAAATCTGCGGGGCAGGTGTGGGTGGCTGTGTCGAGAAACCCTAAACGGAATGGCTGGTACGAGTTATCTTGCTGTGGCTAGTGGTCGTTGATAGAGCTCCTGCTGGCTACGTTTCCATCTGACATTCTCTGTCTTCCACCATCTCTTATCCTGACAGGTGGAGGCTCCTGCTCTGGCGCTGATGGTGCCGCTGCTGTTGCGTGGCTTGCGTGAGCGTGTCACCGCCATCAAGCGCAAGGCCGCATTAATTGCCGACAACATGTCTAAGCTCGTGGACAACCCGGCTGAGGCCATGGTGTTCCTGCCGCGTCTGATGCCTGAGATTGAGAAGGTAGGCCCCATCCCGCATCTGGGTTTTGCACTGATAGTGCATTTTGGGACACTAGTGGGGCACAGTCTTGGGAATATAGGCAACTGCTTAAGTTGCCACCCGGCGCAGGTTGCCGCTGATTCTGTTTCTTGACAAACTCCTGAAGACATGCATTTTTTTATTGTGTGTCGCAGGTTGCCGCCGATGCTGCCGACCCCGAGCTCCGCAAGGTGGCCACTGGTGCTCAGAAGACCCTGCAGCGCATTGAACAGGAGGGCAAGGAGAAGCTGGCGAAGACTCTGGACAAGAGCGCTGCTCTGAAGAGCCTGCACGACCTGCTGGCTGCTTCGGCCGATGGCAAGAAGGGTCTGGTCCCTGAGGCCTACCCTGTCCTGGACTACGCAGCCGCCCTGTGCGCCAACCTGACGAACAACAAGAACTTCGAGATTGAGGAGTGGCGCGACAAGGTGTGCAGTGTTTTTGCTTAGTGATTCTTGGGTCTTTTCACATTGCAACTTCTTTTATTTGCTAAGCATGAATCACGCTTGAGGCATCACGATGTGGCTTGTATTGGGTCAACTGCCAAAAACTCGTGACGTGTATTGATTATGCAGGTTCTGGGGACCTACCTGGGTGTCTTCGTCTCTGCCGGTACCCTTGCCCCTATTGCCAAGACGCTGTGCGACAAGTGCTTCGCGGAGGTGCAGGTGCGCGGGCTGTCCTCGGGTCCTCCGCTGGTTAGCAGGGAATCGGTAGTACAGCATAATCGGTTGGGAGTATCCTACCGATTCGTCGCAATTCAGCTTTTAGCCTGGTCGACATGTTATATGATGTGTGAAACAGGAGGGTGTATCTTCGCCCGTGGCAGCTACCCTGCGAAACCCTGCCTGCCCCGGTATTTCGGAGCACCCTCATCCAGTCACCCTAGTCAACTTCTCAGTGGATCGCTCAGGTTCCGCACCCACCACCAGCATCCAACGGAATCTGCCGGGTCGACAGCGGCCCAACTCCATTCCTGGTTGGCTCGCGGGTTAACTTTATCCCAGGTCACCACCGTCCATCAACTAGGGGCGCAATGCCTTCCACCATCGGAAGGACTTTTGACCCTAATGGGTATCGATTCCGGGATCTCCCGAGGGCAATGGTCGCGCCTTACCAGTAGTGCCAACCCCTAGTATGTATATGTTGTCACATCCGTCACCTGTCGACCTTGCCCCGGGCTACTTCAGGTCAAGAGCACCGAGTACTTCGACGACGAGGAGGGCGATGAGCTTTGCAACTGCGATTTCTCGTTGGCCTATGGTGCTAAGATTCTGCTGAACAACGCTGCCCTGCGCCTGAAGCGTGGCCGCCGCTACGGCCTGTGCGGACCTAACGGCGTTGGCAAGGTGTGAAGAAAGCCCATAGCATCTGCTGGGGACCTGAGCATTTCGGTTATCCAGCTGAATGGATTGTTTTGATTGTTTCACTTCAAATTCCGATTCACCGCCATTCCGCACTGATCTGAAGAATGGATTTGTCGGCCTGTCCCTACCGCCTTGCAGTCTACGCTGATGCGCGCCATCGCCAACGGTCAGGTGGACGGCTTCCCGCCGAAGGACGTTCTCCGTACCGTGTACGTGGAGCACGACATTGATGGCTCTCTGTCCGATCTGAGCTGCGTGGAGTTCGTGTTCGCTGATGCTGATCTGCAGGCAGCCGTGGCCACCAGCAAAGAGCAAGTCACCACCATGCTGTCGTCCGTCGGCTTCGACGATGCCATGCTGGTAAGCCTGACGACGGGGATTGGGGTTGGTCGGTTTGCTTTTTACCACCGTTTTGCTCTGTTATGCCCTCTTTAGGGCTGGTGATGGTGTTTCAGGATAGCATTATCACGAACGTTTATTTGATTTTCACCCCAGGCCAAGGCTGTCGGCTCGCTGTCGGGTGGCTGGAAGATGAAGCTGGCGCTGGCCCGCTGCATGCTCATGAAGCCAGACATTCTGCTGCTGGATGAGCCCACCAACCATCTCGACGTGAACAACGGTAAGCTTATTTAGGCAATCTCCCTTCTGCACAACCTGAACAGGCATGTGACGGTCATTTCTTGTGTAAAGAATAGTGTAAGGAACAAGAGGAGGAAGCCACTTGCCTGACACGCGTGCTGTATTGGATTTCTTGCACTTGCAGTCGCGTGGCTGGAGAGGTACCTGGTGACTTTGAAGGATGTGTCGGCCATTATCGTGTCTCACGACTCCGGCTTCCTCGACCACGTGTGCACGCACATCATTGATTACAACAACCGTAAGCTCCGCGTCTACAAGGGTAACCTTTCGGAGTTTGTTAAGGCAAAGCCGGAGGCCAAGGCTTACTATGAGCTGACGGCGTCGACGCTTACGTTCAAGCTGCCGGAGCCTGGTGAGTCTAGCATGTGATTGAATGACGGAATGCCACCCTATCTTGGGTTGGCAATGAAACGACTTATCACATAGGAAGATGGTTTGCGAATCAGTGTCCTGGAGTAGGAATGGAAATGCCGTCTTCACTAAGTGCTCCCGTACGGTGCATTGCGCTCGCAGGCTACCTGGAGGGTGTGAAGACCAAGGACAAGGCCATTCTGAAGGCCGACAAGGTCTCGTACAAGTACCCAGGCACTGATCGCCTGATCTTCGAGAACGCCACTGCCTACTGCACGCTTTCATCGCGTATTGCCTGTCTGGGTGAGTGGGGTATCTAAAGCTTGCGGGTCGGTGTTATTGGTTCGGGATGGATTTGGGTGCTGACTGGCTGCTCATGTACGCCAAATTCATCAATCTCGGATGCCCCTCATTTCTCTTCCTTTCAGGCCCCAACGGTGCGGGCAAGTCTACTCTGATCAAGGTGCTGACGGGCGAGGTCGAGCCCACGTCGGGTACCGTCTGGAAGCACCCCAACCTGCGCATTGCCTACGTCGCGCAGCACGCCTTCCACCATTTGGAGAAGCACTTGGACAAGGTGGGGCTTCTTACATCGACACGGGGCATTATTGTTGCCCATACCAGAGGTGGTCTCGTAGTTGTATTCGCACGTGGTTTATGCATTTGATCTTTGTTAGCAGATGCTTTAAAGATATTGTCTTGATCGTTCTTTCGCCTCAGACGCCCAACGAGTACATTCAGTGGCGCTTCGCCCCCGGTGAGGATCGTGAGGCTCAAGAGAAGGAGACCCGCCTGACGGAGGAGGAGCAGAAGAAGCTACAGGAGACCAAGGTGCAGATTGGCGACGACCCCAAGGTCAAGCGCTCAGTAGAGAAGCTGCTGGCTCGCCGCAAGCTCAAGAAATCCTACGAGTACGAAGTGCAGTGGGCCAACACCCCGGCTGACCAGACCAGCTGGCTGCCCCGCGACACTCTTGTGGAGCTCGGGTACGTTGGCAAACGGGGAGAGGCACAACCTTGTGTGGAATGAACACGTTCTTTTGGCATTGTTCCGTTGGTAGTACCCTGACCCTTCATAAAGGTAGCTGCACGTTGGTGGCTGCAGGTACGAGAAGCTGGTCAACGAGATCGATATTAAGGAGGCCGCTGCTCTGGGTCTTTTTACTCGCCCGCTCACTACCGCCTCGATCCAGAAGCACCTCGACGACCTTGGTCTGGAGTCCGAGTTCGCGCTGCACAGCCAGGTGAGTGTCTTGTCAGGATTTCCTTATAAACCTGAAAACGTTGCTGCCGCTGGAGTGAGCTAATGTAATTTTTACGTATGTGGTTCTCCCTGCAATGCGCAATGTAGCAAGTAAGAATTCTTCCTAATGTTTTTTTTGCAGATCCGTGGTCTGTCAGGTGGTCAGAAGGTCAAGGTGGTGCTGGCTGCCGCTACATGGCAGAACCCACACTTGATCGTGCTGGATGAGCCCACGAACTACCTAGACCGCGACTCGCTCGGTGCGTTGGCGGGTGCCATCAAGGATTTCGGTGGTGGCATTGTCATTATCAGCCACCACAACGAGTTCGTGTCGGCCCTGTGCAATGAGCGGTGGATTGTTGGTGGCGGCAAGATGGTGCGCGAGGGTGAGAACCTGATTGCCTTCAAGGAGAAGGTCGAAATCAAGGTTCAGGACGAGGTGATTGATGCATTTGGAAACACCATCAAGGTGAAGGGCCCCAAGAAGGAGAAGATGTCGAACAAGGAGAAGAAGGCTCTTGAAAAGTTGCGCAAGGCCCGACGCGAGCGTGGAGAGGTAGTTACCGACGACGAGGAGGAGATGTAATACGCGATCGACGTGGTTTCGGGGAAATTGCAACTGGGAAGGGCGTGCCCTGGGGTCTGTTGAGCTCCTGATGCACGCCGCTACCAGGGAGTGTGGTGTCTGTTTGTCCCGGAGCGGTCTTATGTGGGAGAGTCGCCTCGCCATTTGCAGCCACTGCCATAGCCTCCCGACCTCTAATGGTGTTGTTCGAGCTGGCTGGCGTACAACTGCAGTACGGTTCCTTCGCCTCTGTTTTAGCTGTGACTTTTAGCGAATGCTGCTCAGGGCCGTGGTCAGCTTTGTCACTGGGTCACCTGGAGTATATGGAATCAGGCAGTGGACGATTCGCATGTGTCTCTGTCGTTACTGTTTTATCCCACATGGACGAGCGTCTTGGCTCTGGCCGACTGGGTTGGAAGTGGTACAAGGCAAATGGTTTGCTTTTTCCGCCTTTGCCGTCGCGTTTACGCTCGATCTCGTTTGGTTGGGGTCCGCTACGTATCAATGCAGTCGAAGGGTCTAGAGAGGATATTTGCGTGCATGACATGCAGAGCGCAGATTAAGAGAAGAAATATGCTATGACGACATAGCCTTCAGACTTGGGCATTCTACACTTGTGGTGGTCTGGTGTGCCTCCGCTTAGAACCTTTCATCACCTGTTCTCAATCGAGTACGATGTGCATGAGAGATGACCTTCAACATACAATCCGCAGTAGTGTATCTGGGCTTTGGATTCGAGGCCATATCACTTCATTGACGGTATGTAATTCCAATGCTGCTAAACTTTGGCGTTTGGTTGTGATGCACCAGTCCTGCACATCCGTCACAATAGTTGGGTACGGTTGTAAGAAATATATGCCAGTCCTCAATACGTAGGTACATGTTTGGCTGGACATACATTCTGTCTCAGAAAACATCGAAAACTAGTAGTGCCCCTCATCCGGGTCCCTACGATCTCCTGTCGCAAAACTTGTTGTGTCGCAGGCCCGCGCTGTAAACGGACATGGTCCCAGAACCTCACAATCTGTTTGAAAATGTGGTAGTGGTCGCAGCGACAAATCAGCGAACAGGACATGATCCATTGGTCTGGCAGCAATTTGTCACATGAATCACATCTGAAGCTGCACCGCTCCATCCTTTAGGCATGCCTCGAAGGGCCTCTCCGCAAGGTCCCTCTCGCATCACTCCGCCTCCTGAGCCTGTCCAAGACCTCAGCTAGCATGAACGGCCCCCACACTTGACAGCCATACAACAGTATTGCTCGTACCTGCGTATCAAAACACCTCATCCTCACATCTGGGCCGAACAACTTTAGCTTATCCAATTTTGTAAATCACGCGAACATAGCAGCTCTATCTATATACCACTGCTGGCGGCAGGCCCGCAACGGCCGTTCTGGCCCATACACTAACCCCAGAAATCGTGCACCCTCCCTGGCGGGTACGGCCTCACCAGCCAGCCTAGCCCATCACACGATGCTTGAACAAAACTCCTTGTGTCGCTGTCGCTCGCAAAAACGAGGCGTTCACATTCCGACACATCTGGCCGTATCCCAAAATCATCACACAGTACACGTCCACAATGCTAAGCAGCTCCCCCATGCGTCCCGGTGTCGTTGCCAGGAGACTAACGTCATCAGCATAGAGGAGGATGGACACGCGCTCATTTCAGGTCAAGTCATATTTTGATTTGGCTTTGGAAGATGGTATGGTTCAGGTCCAGCGTGACTTCTGTTTACGTTGCGCTGGGCTCAAGCAGGTACCTTACAAGCTGTTGTACAGGGAGTTGTCTCAGTTGCCTTTGCAGTACTTTTGGTTACGTCTTGCGTTGTGTTTCTGGAATAGGATAGTCAAGTCCCGTGGGTCGGTCTATCATGATGTGTTAGTAGATGATCTCCGTCTGGCTCTTCTGTCTGATCTCAAAGTGGATTGCTGGTCGTCTAAAGTGCTCATCATTTTGCGTTGGTTGGGTCATGAGTGGCCGGCGTGTGACTCCGTCTCTCAGAAGGTAGATGTGTACTCGTCTCAGTTGATTCGAGTGGGTGAGGTTCTGGAGAGGTTATCTGCGTTCCTTTTAAGTGACTGGGATCAGTTCAGCCAAGGGGGTGATCCGCGTGTGTTCCAAGGTAAAGGGGTTTCGCTTAGCAGGTATCATAACTGGATGGGCTCCCCTTCACCTGCAAAAGAGGGCTCCGATCCCACAGGCTATTTGCGTGTTTATTTGCCGGTCAACCAGTTGCGTATGGTTGCCAAATTTGTTGTTGGCCTTTGGAGGTCAACAAAGGGCACCATAGGCCGAGAGAGTGCCGTACGTGTCAGGTCTGTACGTCGGGTAAGGTTGAGGATGAATATCATGTGCTTATGGAGTGTGAGGCGTATACTGAGTTGCGTAATATGTTTCTGATTAACGTTGAAGATACTGATATGCGCAAGGTATTTCTTAATACCAATCCGAGGAAAATCGCTACTTTCCTTACTGAGGTTTTTGATGAGCGTCAACAGCGTGCTCTGGAGCCTCACGGCTCGTGAGGGCGTCGGCGGCGGAAATACTGTAACCACAATACAATACAATTTCCAGCCTTCGTTGCATCCTCCGGCCGTGCCCTGGTGTCATGCATATCAATGGCGTCCGCAAGAGTTTCAATGAAAAGTCCAAACAGCTCCGTTAATAGTGTATCACGGATTCCGTATCCTTCCAAATCTCGACACGTGAATGTATTCGGGGTTCATCACCAGTCACATCGCAGCCGTTGATGTAGCTGAGGATCTTCCGGGCAGCAACTCGATTCACCTGACCGGAGCATCATCTTATGTCCCTTTTCTGCGCCCCACCGAAGGTCTGATCTGCGGTCGCATTCGTCAAGTACTAGTCTGCCCCCCATAGTGCTCCGAAGCCAGTTTTCTTGCCTGCTTACCGACCGGTCGACGGTTGAACGACAGTTGGACGAGCAACGGCGCTTCAACCGAAATGTAATGGATACAATTAACTCGTTGCAATCGCTTATTACCATGGGTGATGAACAGTGGAACAATACGGCAGCAGCAGGTGCTGGTGCAGCTGCAGGTCCAATAGGAGCAGCGGCAGCGTCTGGCTGGCGCCGTCATAAG
This sequence comes from Volvox carteri f. nagariensis, assembly GCF_000143455.1. Lineage (NCBI taxonomy): Eukaryota > Viridiplantae > Chlorophyta > Chlorophyceae > Chlamydomonadales > Volvocaceae > Volvox > Volvox carteri. Next base: position 752,774 of record NW_003307565.1, read on the forward strand.
TCGTCAAAACATTCGGAGACTTGAAGATGGAGCCTGGGGAATGGACAGGGGAGCTGATGAGCACTAACTTACAGTGTTGAGATGTGTCCATGTTAAATCAGGTGCGTGATGGGCATAGTGAGCAGCTTCAAGCTTGAAACTTAAGTGGTTGATGGGCGGGCTGTCAGTTCTATTGGGACAGGTAAGGTGTTTTTGTCGTGTGTCGCAAATATGGAGGTAACTGTGTCTGCACATGCGTACTAGGGTGTGTTACACTTTGGTTGCGTTACCCAGATAGAGAGGTGTAATGAGCCCAAGTTTTAATACCCAAGCAATATGCACAAGAGGACACTAGTAAACTATGACTGCCTGTGTAGAGACGAGCGTGTAAGCAAAATGTTCTGTACCAGCAGCTGGACGGGTTTTGTTTGCTCGCTGTCCATCATATTCGTCTTCATATCGGGTGGCTGAAGAGTGTGCCCAAGCACTCGCGACATGCATAATAAGCTGGGCATTCTAGGAGAATATAGCGCTCATCTTGCACCGTGCGCAGTTGTGCAGCATGCACAGCTCACAGATCCGCTGCGCACGGGGCTTTCCAGCAAAGGCACGATTCGCCGCTAGGCGCCAACAGCTCGTTCAAAACCTTATCAAAGAACGGTGCACATCTGCTGGGATAAGCTCACGGATATGGGGGAGCCAGGTAGCCCCAGCCGAGTTTTCGAACGGCAAACACACCCAATGCGCGTATTTTGCCATCACAACCCCTGGTTGGTTCCTATCCGACTAGAAATCCGATGGGCAGTGTTTCCTTCCAAAATTGGAGTCCATCCAAGATCTTTTGTAGCTTAGGGAGCTATCTTTTGTTGTGTTGCTTATCGCTCCTGACCCAAGCGGTCGGAGGGGGCTACGGTCCCCATGACCCCCCGTTGGATAACCAACACAGTGCTGCCGTACTGCAACTGGGGTGCAAATCCCTTCCTGACCCAGGTGTCTGTCCGTTCCATGCAATACCTCTTAGAGTGTCTCCCACGTTGTCGTTGTCTTGCTCTCACACCAAAACCGCTCCATGCAGTAACAGGGCAACTCTCTCAGTTCTCACATTCTTGGTTGGTAAACCCACACAGTGAGCTGTGGCGAAGGCTCCAGTAGTTATTATTACCTCACCCTTTACTGCCCCGCTAACGACATGGACTCTGTTCTGAGGCGCTGGAGTCCCCATCTCTCGCCAACGTTTCCTAGTTGATGGCCCCTTGAGGCGCCCCGGTTGAGGTCTGGCTCAGCTACACTCTTCGCAGTGCATTGCAGCATTCGAACCCTCAAGAAGCATCCTATGCCCGATAAAGTGTTTTCTCGATAAATCACTTAATTAAATGTTATGCATTAAAGAAGGGTTGACCTAAGTACCAACTACCAGCAGCAGCAGCAGCCGCAGCAGCAACCACAGCCACAGCCGCATGAGCAGCAGCCACAACAGCAGCAGCCAGAGATGCCAACGCCAGGGGACGCCTCCAAGCACCCCTAACAGCGCTCAGGCGATGACTATGATCCTAAAGCGTGTCGGATGGCAGATACCGGGTGCGGTGGGAGAACGAGAACAAAGAAGCGCTGTGGCGGCTCGCCGTGGATGGCCGGCCTGTCCGGCAACACACACCTGACCCGCATGGGGCCCGAGCGATGTGGGTGCGGAAGGTTCGGCAATGCCAGCAACCAGCAATGCTCCCCACGCATGCACCACTTCTGGGAGCGCCCCGTCGCACAAGCTGTCCGGGAGCAAATTGACCGACACATACAGCGCTCCCAGGCGACAGGCGGCATCACCCGGAAGCAGCTGCGGTTGGTCCAAGCCCCGACAGGCTGCAAACAGGCCCCCTGGGATGTGATCGCCCTGGCAGCCCTGTCCGCTATGGAGGTAGGCAGGTGCTGTCTGCGAGCAGCCTGAAGGCGACTGGAAAGGGCGGCTAACCCCCCGACAGAACAGCCAGAGGAAGCGCAACAGATCCAGGTACAAGGGCCCCAGCAGCGGCGGATAACGGACTTCTTTCACCTGGCCAACGGCGCGAGACCGCACGAGGGGCCTTCGCTGCACGCGCCAGTACTCGAGGATCAAACGCGGGGCCCCAACGCGGGACCGGGGACGGCAACAGCAACAGCTGCAGCAGCAAACCCCCTGGAATACGATCGCGCTCGGGCAGTAGTGGACTTCTGGGCGCGCTTGCGCTCTTTCACCGCGCTGAACGTCCCAAGGCGGGGCTGGGACGGAGTGGGACCCCACCACCCGATCCTGTCAATCGTTGGGGGAGCACTGCGCTGCGCGGAGGCGGTGGACATCACGACCTAAGGGTCAAGCGGACGAGGCGGTAGCTGGAGTCTAGGGGATAGGGTGTCGAGGCGCGGAGGGGGGATGAGGTGTGTGGGTGGTAGGGAGATCGAGGGGAAAGGTTGCGAGGGGTGCGGCATCAGGGATGGGGGTTGGAGTGGTGTTGCGCAAGGGGGGATGGGGGAGGGTTTATATGTCTGGGGGAGCCGTGCCGGTGGAGTGGGGAGACAGAGGCCGAGGGGCCGAGAGGACTGGGGAGACCGGGGGAAGGGCGGGGAGGGCCCGGGAGGGGAGGGGAAGAGGCAGAGAGAGCACCAAGAGGATGTAGGGTTGAGGGCTGGTGAGTGGAAACAGGTGGCCGTAGCGAGGGCGCGGATGAGGGGGAGGTGGGCACCCAAGAGGGGCCGTACTCGGAGGTGCGCGCGTGGTGCAGGACTAGGCCCGTCGGAGTACGAGGCCGGGTTTCATGTGTTGCGGCGTCTAGGTGAGATAGAGTCTTGGGAACCAGCCGTCTTGGTAGAGCGGTAAGGGGGGGCCGCCGAGCTGGCTAACCCCCCCTTGTGGTTGTGGGGAGCTTGATCGCCCGGCGTCGCTGCAGGGTTTTCCCGTTCGAGTACTTTTCGAGTTGGACCCAGTGCTGTGGAAGGGCGTGGGCTTGTGCGATGTTATCCCCCTGACGGGTGCTATAATCCCCCATGCTCGGAAACGTAAAGGAGCGGCGGTCGCTGACGGCGTCGGCGCCGATGGCGCCAAGTTTGCAGTCAGGCCCCTGGTGCGACTCGAGGGGGCGTGTTGGTGCGAAGGGGTGCTGTGTCGCCCCGTGGCCGCACTTCAGGCTGTTGCGAGTGGCAACTGGCAGGTCCTATAATACTGCCAGCTCGACAGACTACCCAAGCATTAAAACCCCTGCTGTGTGCCGGTAACAGCACCTCAGATTCACACGTTTACGCCCAGGCAAGGGGCTATCGGTGGCAGGTCGCGGACCTCACGAACACGTGTAACGGCTAATGTCTCTTAGTCGTGTCTGCTAGGTCCCAGTGAGATACCGTCTCACTAACAAATAAGCCTAATGGGCGTGAGCGCACCGCGCGTACCTGCAGGCTTTGTGACTGCGGAGCGGTTGAAGATGAACTGCATGTTTTTTATGAATGCCCCGCTTACAAGAGCATACTGGCTAAGTATAATGGTGACCTGGCAGCATGCGCACCATTATGACTGAGGCGCCACCCCTGGCATTGGCCAGGTACCTCTCGGAAATTTGGGAGGCCAGGCACGTCGCGAGGAGGCACTTTGCCATGAAGCGAACGAGGGAGGAGGAGGATGGCCTCCCGCGTACCCGCGTCAATACCAATATAACGTCCATGGCCCCCCTGGCTTTTCCGGACACACCCGCCCATGAGTGCGGAACTTGTAACTTAGGGGAAAACCCTAAAACCCTAAACCCAACCTCCAATTTGTTTGATGAATATTTTCTACTATCATTAGTTATATCAGTATATGCATTTAGAACGGTGAGATACGAGTCCAGGACGAAGAACATTCGAACTTAGTTAAGTTCAAAAACATCTCACACCTGGCTCAGCAAATCACCCAAGCGATAAGAAACTAGTTAATTGCTTTATTAGATAGCAAAATTTCTCTAAGGAAATCGCGCAAAGGGCCTCCGTACACGAAAAGCAGGTCACATCCATTTCGACCTATGCCATCGGTACACGGGGTCGTTTCTCCAGGACATGCAAATCACCCTTGTTGTAATAGGTCTATGTTAATAGAGGCAGTAAGCGTTGCCCGCGCAAGCTGCAAGCACTAGTGCTGTTACGAGACGTCACTCCGAGTCTCCAACACCAAGTGCTATCACCAAAGCAGCCAAAAGCTTATAGAAGGCAAAGTGGATCGGAAGCACAAGTGATTTCCAGAGTCCAGAGTCCAAGTGCATCCTGCAGCTATGCTCAGTTACGAACTCACTACACTACATGCTTCTCAGACCAAAGAGAATAGACAGATCATCCCCTGTTATACCGACTCAGAAGACGATCGGAAAGGTACGGAAGATCGCACTTGGCGCCAAAATCCAATAAGCATGGCATACAAGCCGTTACTTCAACAGTCTACAACACTGCTTATTGGGTGGTCGAATGTTGAGCCCTCAAATCATAGCGGACAAGCTCCAATTGGTTCTGAAGAAGATGAGGGAGACAGAAGACGAGTTGGAGAATGTCAATGATCGCCTGAAGTTTGTGGAGGAGCAGCTGGAGGCTGCCTCAACTGAGGAGATGCACAACCGCGTGAGCAGAGAGATGGAGTTGGCGATTCGGCATAAGATAAACTTACTGCGGCAGATGGTAGACCTATCGCGGCAAGAGAACATCCTGCGGCAAAAGAAGGACAGTGAGTTGTAGGAAAAGTCTCTTTGCGCCCCTCTTTGCCGCAGATGCCACGGTGTAGGATCTCCGATAGCTTCACACGCACGGCTTCGGGTACTTAAGGTTGGGCACGGTCGCGCAAACGGCTCCATACATTCAATGGCCCTCTATGTTTCTCAGCGGTTGGTCTATACAGCTGGAAGTTTTAAATGGCTGTGCAAGCGGTATAGGCCGCTATGGAAACGGAGGGAGTAGAATGCGTCCTTGGGTGTGGTTTCTTCGTAAGTAGTTTGGCTGTAGCTGGTACTAACTTCCGCTGTGTGTCCTGCAGGTCGCTACCGCCATGCGGCTCCCTCGGTAGAGCGGTTCTGGAAGAAGTTACCGTCGGCAACGTTAGCCATGTGCACGGAGGGCTACGAGATCCTGCGGCTTGCACCTGGCACTAAGTTCCCGCATCTTGGCAATCTCACGGCTTTGCTGTGTCGGCCCTGCTACCACACCTTGTTGGATGAGGTTTTTGCATCTGAGGCGAGCCCCGATAGCTCCCGCCTATTTCTTATCCTCGGAACACCAGGCAAGTTGTGTTCCGATTTAAGCTCGGGAATAAAACTGTCCCAAAGGATAGGCGATGGCGAAGCTGAGAATACGGATTGGAAGGGGCAAGCTCCTTGCCTGGGGTGTTTTAATGTAGCAGTTCCGGGATTGAGGCTTTAATGGGAGATACTATTCATGGTTCAATGCAGGTATCGGCAAGAGCGCGTTTTTGTACTACTTGCTTTACCGGCTGGCGTGCCTGGGCAGAACCGTCGTGTGGTACAGCAAGTCGACGGATTTAGTGCTGATGTATACACCCCACGGTGTGTTCGAGGCAGACTCCACTACAGCTTTTAGCGTGGAGCTAGAGGATCCGAGTACATGGTATGTTGTGCAAAGCACTGTTTGCGATTTTTTGCTGTGCATGCTAACTTTTCTGTCGCATTGTAATCATGTTTGTGGTTGCTCACCAGGTTCTTGTGCGACGCTGTTGAGCCGCCAGACAAGGAGGCAATCACCGTAATGGTGTCATCACCCTGCAATAATAACTACAATGTGAGTACATGTTTTCGGTCGCTTGATGCATGAGGGGTTGTAACTGCTGAGTTTGTCATACTTGAGTCAGTTATTAACTCAGTTATTACAGTTATTATTACAGTTATTGCTGTAACCGCCCATGTCCAGAAGTAATATGTGAGACGAACCAGATGATGATTGAATTGTCCATTGACATGGACCGAGCACGGGTTCACCCCTATTGATGTTTCATGGTTTGCTTTTAGGTTTGTGTGTCGCATGAATTAAAGCTCGTCAATCTGTATCATTGCCTGTTCTGGGATTCTGCTGCTGCACCAGTACGCCCCCACCTCCCATCTCGTTTTTTTCCTTCGGGGGCACATTTTGCGGTACTGTTGGACCTGACTTTGCCTGAGTATGTGTGTGTGGGTTACACCTTGAGTTGCTTTACCTTCCAAAAGGTGTTACGGGTCCACACAAGCCCTGAGGGAGCTCAAGGGCCAGCCCAGGGGTGCCAGAAATAAATAACGCAAAAACGCACAAGAAAGATTACTACCTTGCGCTCAACATGAAGAAATATTGCATGCTCCTCGCCTTCCACGGTTTGGAGCTTCAAGAACTTGCCGATCCTCTGCTCACGTGGGATCCCCTTTAATCTCTATTCGCTTCTAGTGGCCAGCAATATGAACAAAAAAGTGATAGCAACCGATGCATTACGACAGGGATAAACTTATTGGCATGCGTCAATATCACACAGCCCTTGAAAAGACCCTCCGCTATAATGCACTTGGTGTATCGAAACAGAGCTCAGTAGAGAGTCTCAGGTCTCCAGACATGTACGTGGTTCTGTTGGCCACGTCCACTGTTCTCCACTACAGGGCTGTGGCGTATTTTTGGCCGTACATGTCACTCATGACTTGCGTTCTACCATCACATGTAGGATTACGTCAAGCGAGGTGCCATGCGGCTGTGGATGGGCCCCTGGTCCTTGTCGGAGCTGAAGGTGGCGCGTGAGGCGATGTTCCCTTCGGTCGATGTGGATGAAGTACTGCGGCTTTATGCCCGCTGGGGCGGCATCCCGCGCTTCGTCTTGGAATGTGCAAACAATTCATCCATGCAGGAGCAGTTTGACGAGGCGATAGCAGTAGCAAGTCCGGAACTGATATATAGGGCAGTGGGCAATATTGAGGCTGCGCCGGCTGTTAGTCACAAACTGCTTCACATCCAGGTGCGAAGTCGTAATTTGACAGGCAATGTGTATCCAGCGCTGCAAACATGGGCTTTGGATGTGGGTCTCCTAGGGTGTGCGACAGGTATACATGTCAAGGCCCGGGAAACCCTTAGCTGAACTAATGGAATAATATTTAGCATTGCTGGTCAGTAGTCAGTAGTAAATTGCTCTCTGACACCACAATGCCCACTGACGGGTGCAAGCTGTGTATGGAGAATCTGTCCATGGCCCTGAACTGCATACCTTAAACAAGGTTTTACCAAGCTTTGGATTATTGTTTATATGCAGGTGGACGAGGAGTGCAATAAGGTAGGCCTGGTCTTTGGCTCAGAGGAAATCAGGCTGCGCTTGCGGCAGCTGCTGATGCACTCTGCATGGTTGGGCGAGCTTCTTCTCTGGTCCGCTGGCAAGTCGGAACTGGCCTCGCTGAGGGGCCAGCTGTTCGAGTGTGCAGCCCAGGAAGCCCTGAGTAAGGGCGGCATGTTTCGCGTGCGCAGCCTTTCCAATCCAGGACAGCGGCTCAGTCCTCTGAAGGTGCCACGAATGGAGCTGAAACTAGTGCAGGACAGCGACCTAAAAGAAATGAACCTTCAAAATTCAAAGTCAGGGCTTCTGATGGTGCCAGTGGCGAAGAATTTCCCAGCCGTGGACAGCTTTCTTTTTTTGCCAGCCAGTGGCCGCAGGCCAAGACAGTTGCTGTTCATCCAGGTGACCGTCGCAGCCCATGCGCATCCTATCAACGCATCGGCATTGAATAGCGCCATACAGAAGCTGTCAGGGAGCCTTCAGCGGGTCAAGTGCAACCTGTACTTTGCAGTGCCACCTGACCAGTTCGACTCGTTCACGAAGCAGCACGTTGATGGGCCTGAGAAGCTGGTGGACACTATGCATATGGAGCAATTTGCGATTGAGATCCCGCTAGTGGGCTTCGACACATATCCCATTCCGAGCAGTCCTACATGTGCTGGCAGCAGTAGTAGTAGTAGCAGCAGCAACAGGCCGTCTGCTGGCAGATCTAGCCGTGTTGTGCCGTCCACGTTGTGGTCTCCAACCAGCATCTCGATTCGGGGGCCCAGCCATCTGCCGAGGTTGCTTCCCCGCATGTTGCTTCAGAAGTCCCTTACCTCACGCATCTCCACTGCTGCCTCGATGCGGTTGCGGTGATGGTGTTGCTGCAGCTGCGGCAGCTGTATGTTTTCGTGGTAACCATCATCTATCCTTTGTGGCGACTACATCAGAAGCTGTGATGCATGTCCACGGCTTTACTTGGCGTATCCTCCATGGCATGATGCCGTGATGGGCCTTGCAGACATCAGGATTTGCCCTCAGGATGGAGCCCCAGAGGTTACAGTTGACGGATCGAGTTCCGCACGCTGGATAGGTGGCGATAGCTGAACCCTCTGTCTCTGCGGATGTTCGGGGAATGGATGAGATGGGATCCTAGAAGACGGGATCACTGCCTTGGACTTCCAGTTCGTATGGTGTAGTACAGTGTGGTAATGGTAGATGGCGCTATATGGTGTGATAAATCGTAGAAATGACAATGTGTTCAAGTGGCCCAGAAGCCTCCCACTCTAACAATTCAATTCAACTCAGCTGAATTCAAGCTTGAAACTTAAGTGGTTGATGAGCGGGCTGTGAGTTTTTGGATATTGGAACAGGTTAGGTCATGTTTTTCGTGTGTCATGAATATGGAGGTAATTGTGCCTGCACATAGTGTGTTACATCTCGGTTGCGTTACCCAGATGGAGAGGTATAATGAGCCCATACGAGCCAGAGGCCCACGAGCCTAGGAGCCACAAGTAAGTTGGGGACGTAGTAGTAAAACGCAAAAGTCCTAGTACCCAAGCATTATGCACAAGAGGACACTAGTAAACTGTGACTGCCTGTGTAGAGACGAGCGTGTAAGCAAAATGTTCTGTACCAGCTGGTGGGCGGGTTTTGTTTGCTCGCTGTCCATCATATTCGTCTTCATATCGGGATCTTGGCTAAAGATTGCGCCCGAGCACTAACGACATGCAGAATAAGCTGGGCATTCTAGAAGGATATAGCGCTCACCTTCCACCGCAAATGCACAATTCACAGATCCTCTGTGCACGGGGCTTCTGTGCTCCTGTCTCCCTTAACCGTATTCTCATGGCTCTGCCGATTCTGACGTGCTGACCGCGCTTGGAATGGTAGAGACGAGAAGCGGAGAGACCAGCTGCCAAGGGCCCTTACCCTGCAGCAGAACACAACCCCAGCCAACCATGGCCGCACGACTGCAGCCCACCGGCTGCCACACAACCAACACGCGGCCCACCACCACCCCTACAGGGCAACATCCACACGACAGAACGACACACAACGCGAGCCCAAAGAAAGCCTAACGGCCACCTGAACAAACTCACACACTGCGACCTAACTCCTGGAACCCTAGAAAACGCCCAACTGAGTTCATAGCGACAAGCACCACACCTCTGTAGCTCCCAAGGCCGCACTACTAGGCGAAAAGACCCACCTCAACGAAACCCTCCCCAACCCTCCCCCTGTCAGCCTGCCAACTGTCTGGCCACCTCTCAGCGGGCATCTGCCACCTGCCCGCCGCTGGCCGAGCCTGGCGTGGAGGTGTTTGCGATTAACCAGTGAAGAAAGGGAAAGGGGTGTGTGTGAGGGATAACAAGCGCAAGCCCGTGGGAGAAGGTTTGACGGGAAACTGTGTCAGCTACGAGCTGAAGCTCTCTCTACTGAGTGAAAGGCTGAATGCAGCGAAGGACCTGAAGTGTGATATACTCGCCACTCGAATACGGGTGTATGACAGTCGCACAGAACCAGACTTAGAGACACCGATCGCTTCGAACGGTGCACATCTGCTGGGCTAAGCTCTCAGATATGGGGGAGCTAGGTAGTCCCAGCCGATGTTTCGAACGGCAAACACACCCAATGCGCGTATTTTGCCATCATAACCCCTGATTGCTTCCCATCCGACCAAAAACCCGATGAGCAGAGAATCCATTTTTCTCCAAAATTGGAGTCAATCCAATTTCTTTTGTAGCTTAGGGAGCTATCTTTTGTTGTGTTGCTTATCGCTCCTGACCCAAGCGGTCGGAGGGGGCTACGCCCCCCATGACCCCCCGTTGGATATCCAACACAGTGCTGCCGTACTGCAACTGGGGTGCAAATCCTCTTCCGAACCCAAGGATCCATCCGGTCTATGCTGATTTATATTTTAAATTGGTGCACATTGTTCATCCAAGAGTGGGCGTGGCGCAGTGGTCAGCGCGTAGGTCTAATACTTCAAACATGACTTGGGGAATCCTAAGGTCGAGGGTTCGACACCCTCCGCCCGCACAGTACGGTAGAAGAGTACTTCTAGAGTTTTGATCCAATGTGATTGGGTGGCGACTCAGCGACTGCGCCGATTGCCAGGCTGCGTATAGGCATGTTTTGGTACCGAGCATCACTTGTTAAGGCATCTTACCTCAAAGCACCCTGGGCCGGAGCCAGGCCGATTATTATCATGTAATTTGCGGTGTTCGACTCCGTCGACCATGAGACACTTTGGGGCTTCCTCATGTCGTATGGACTACACGGGCGCGTCCTTGATTCCCTGAAGGCTAGCTACGAAGGTTAGGGTCAAGTTGGGGAATAGGTTGAGCGAGATTGGGTGTGGCGTGGAGTGCGCACTAGGCACACGGCCGCGCACTAAGCAAGGGTGCCCCCTTAGTGTAACCTTTTTTTGACTCATCGTAGAAGTATTCGCTCATTACATTGATGCTCACGATGCTGATTGCCGTGTACGCCTTCCTAGCCGATGGAACACCCTCAGCGAGCAGAGTGTTAGCCTGGCGGGCGGTGAACTCGCCAACCTGCTTTTCGTTGACGATGTGTCACTGGTGGCGACTGTGCACCAGCTGTAAGAGGGATCAGCTCCCCTGGCATCTCCCAACTGAGTACTCTTTGCCTGGTGTTACACCAGCTGAATGCCTTTGGGGCTACTCGAAGCCTACTGCAAGGCGACGGAAATGGCCGCGAACGCCGCCAAGTGTGAAGTCCTCGAGTTGCACTATGGCCCAGGAGTGCAGTTTTCAGCATGTGCAAAGCAACTACTCGCAGCAGGGAGGCGGGCCACGTTCGGGCTCAGCACTCTGTTGAGATAAGAAAATTACCACCCCCAAGCTATGTATGTCTCTCTATAATACACTAGTTGTACCGGTGTTTTCCTATGGAGCGCAAGTTTGGGGACCTGACTACATAAATGTGAGTTTTGGAGGTGCTATGACAAATCATATGGTCCAGGAGCAACGTGCGTACATGCGATCTGTAATTGGGGCGAGGAGCCCGACTATGGCGACTATACCGTGAGCTGTCACAGAGGCCGCTCCAGTTCCATTGGACCAATCTTGTACTTAGGTTTTGGAACTCCGTGGTTAAGAGGCCGGGAACGCTGTGTCATCAGGCATTTGTCGCCGACCTGGAATTGGCACTCGGGGGCGTTACTGAGTGCTGGACAAGCAAGGTTTCTAGCTTAGGAGCGGAACCCCCCACTAGTACGCGCGGTGATGACCTCATAGCGCATTACGCCACCCTTCAATTGCCAGTAAAGAGCATTCTTAAGGTATTTGCCTTGCGGCTTGAAGCACGGTGGGAGCGTCCGGACACCCTAGGTGACCCCCGCGTTCTCCGCATAGGGATTACCGGTGCCAAGGCTTCTCGCTATATGAACTGGATGGGAGCGGCACTAGGTGCACCCCTAGGTGCGCGGCTTGATTGGCTGGAGCACACTAAAGAAGTCATGCCCCAGCGACTGCATCAGGTGCTCATGCGTTTCCGGTTAGGCTCTTGAGAGTTAGAGGTTAATCGGCCTAATGGACGTGAGTGAACCGCGCGTACCTGCAGGCTTTGTGACTGTGGAGCGGTTGAAGACGAATTGCATGTTTTTGATGAATGCCCCGCTTACAAGAGCATACGAGCTAAGTATGATGGTGATCTAGCCTTTAAGGAGCGCAGCATGCGCACCATTATGACTGAGGCGCCACCCCTGGCATTGGCCAGGTACCCCTCGGAAATCTGGGGGCCAGGCACGTCGCGCCGAGGCGCTTCGCCCTGAAGCGAAGGAGGGAGGATGATGATGGCCTCCCCGCGTACCCGCATCAATTACCAATTAACGTCTATGGTCCCCCGGCTTTTACGGACACACCCGCACTTGCGTGTGGAACTTGTAATTTGTAACTTGTATAGTGTCTCCCACGTTGTCGTTGTCTTGCTCTCACACCAAAACCGCTCCATGCAGTAACAGGGCAACTCTCTCTACAGTTCTCACATTCTTGGTTGGTAAACCCACACCGTGAGCTGTGGCGAAGGCTCCAGTAGTTAATATTACCTCACCCTTTACTGCCCCGCTAACGACATGGACTCTGTTCTGAGGCGCTGGAGTCCCCATCTCTCGCCAACGTTTCCTAGTTGATGGCCCCTTGAGGCGCCCCGGTTGAGGTCTGGCTCAGCTACACTCTTCGCAGCATTAGAACCGTCAAGAAACATTTTATGTCTTTCTGCAATATCCCGTAGACACACACACACACACACACACACACACACACACACAAACACACACAGGGAGCGGAAATAGGGAGTAATCCGGGTCAAATGATCAAATGACGCCAAGAAAAAAACGGAAACAGATGAAAAGAGGGTGTACAACCCGGAGTAGCTGGAGAGGGGAAACCTCAACAACCGCACACATCACACCACAACACTGCACCACTGCTGCACGTGACCAGGACAGGAAGAGAACAACAGCCCAACCAAACGAAACATGACCCCCCGCGCCGTCTAGACAGTCGCCTAGACACACTGAGTAGGGTGGCATACATTTATGAGGAAAAGGAAGAGCCCAAATGCGTATCTATTTATATCTGTGGGTGGCATGGTCGCGAACGAGAAACCTAAACCTCTGACCTGCTGGAAATATCTAAACCACATGTGCTGCTGCTGCTGCTGCTGCTTCCTCACACGGCATGACGCAAGATAGGAGGATCGCCCCTGAACGCCTCGAAACGCTTTACCTTGCAGCAAAACCATCAGCCTTTGCACCATAAAACAAAATGGTGTATTCGTCCAGTAAGCCAGCCAGGCCAGGCCCATTCTTCAGCTGCAGGTCCCCAGCCCCACCCCCAGCCCCACTCCACCCCCACCCCGGTGGGGTCCAGCCATGCTGCACAGCGGATTTTACCTCCTTCCACCTCCCTATCTTCCACCTCCTCCACCTCCGCCATAACCCTTAGCACCATGCAACATAATGCACCGCCTTCAGGCGTGGTCACACAGCCCAGAGGCCTTTTCCAAGCAAAGCAAACCAGGGGTTATTCCAGCCAGCCGACCCAGGGGTCATCCTATGGGAATCGACCCAAGGGACAAATCCAGCCAGCCGACCCAGGGGTCACTACAGCATATCAACTGACCCAGGGGTCATCCCCGAGTCCCTTCACGACCCTCACCTAACCTAATAAAACCTGAGGCTCGTTCGTTCGTGCTTCACTCTCATGCGTATACCTCAGCCTTCACTGGGGGTAAACCCCGTCAACACACCACCACACCCTTTGTGAGTCTGAAGCCCACTGTAACCACCACACACACCACACCCTTAGGGGAGCCCATCCCCTAAAAGGGGAACAAAGGGTTACCAACCCCGATCGCGGCCCCCAACACCTAGCAAATTAACAACTCTCGACCTCCTCAACCCCGACGGAGGTCAAGCAGCTGCTGCGACAGCGGGTGGTACCGCACCACTCCATCCGCACCACAGCTGAGCACACCCGAGCAGTCAGGCATGCAACACAGCCCCCCCACAGCCGCGCCCGAGGTGCCCGCGGGCCGGGTACGACGTACTGTAGACCGGTCCACGAGTCGCGCACCGCTGCCCCCCCCGCCGCCGCCAGCAGAGGCGGCTGCCGCCGCCAGCAGCCCCGGCAGCCCGGTACGTGTCGTGTAATGGGCTTTCTCCAGGAAGGAAACCACCTTGACGGGTAGGGAAAGCGGGATGATGAAAGTGTGCTGTGAGCGTGTGTGTGGGTGTGTGGGTGTGGGAGGTGTGTGGGTGTGTGGGTGTGTGGGTGTGTGGGTGTGGGAGGTGTGGGTGTGGGAGGTGTGGGAAGGTGGGGGTGAAGGTGCGGGATGGTGCGCGGCTGATGGTGATGGTGGGTGAAAGTGGGGTTCGGGGCGATGGTCAGTGGAGGCCCCCCTTCACACGGGATGTGTGTGTATGTGTGTGTTTTGCGGGAGCATGCGTGTTTTACTGGTCTGGTCTGAGAGCTGTGGGGGTTGGTGGCACCTGGGGAACTTATCAGGGAGGCAAGGGGGGAAGATGGCGCACAGGCGATTATTAACTCAGCCAAAGGCCGTCCTATGTGGATGTTGTTGTTGTTGCTGTCGTTGTTACAGAGTGGAAGGCTTCTGGGCCAATTGAACACATTGCGGATGTGTGTATAGGAGGGTGTATGAAAAGAGGCAGGGAATGCATGTTTGTAGTTAGAAGGTATCGCGCCGGCGGCCCCTAAAACCCTAAAACCCCTTCCACACACGCACACACACCGACCCCCCAAGCACACCCACCCACCCTGAGGCCCCCGAAGTAACCCCCCGTACCCTTCCAGAGCTGATATCCACCAGCGCCAAACTGCCGTCCCTGCCGCCCGTCACCAACAAGTTACTCATTCGAGCCTGAGTCGGTCCGCCGTGAGAAAAATGATGCTGAGCATGCTGAGGATTAGGCAACACTGAGGAGCGGGATCCGGGACCAGATCCAGATCCAAAACCCGGAACTGCCAAAGGGGACCCCTGCTGCGGCAGGTTTAGTATTCCCGGCGCGGCCGGGCCCCACTGAGCCAGTGCGGTGATGGGTCCAGAGTGGACTCGAGGGAGGGTCCAAATGAACTCCCGGGCCGACATCATTCGGAGGTCTGTGGCCACCAGCTCCCCTGGTGGTGGTCGACCGGGTGCGGGTGCGGGTGCGGGCGGGAAATGGAGGATTTATTGTGTTAATAATGCTGGGTCGTTTAAGGTTCTAGGGCTGTTTAAGGTTTTAGGGTTTATAAGGTTTTGTTTCGTGATGTTTTCTTCGCACTCATGCCTTCACTCTCCCGCCCCATCCACCATTATTACCATTTATTATTATCATTATTATTATTATTATTATTATCATTATTTATTATTTTTATTATCATTATTTATTATTTTTATTATTATTATTATTTACCTGACTCGTCTCCAAACACGAGCACACCGCCAGCGTCCGGCCTGAGCAGCGCCAGCACTCCGGGCACCGCCTTCCTCCCGCGGATCTCAGCCACACACGCCGCGGCGGGTGCCACCAGGGTATCCCACCAGCCCACCAGCCCCCCGCGGTCTCCCTGACCCGCAACCAACAGCTGGCTGCTGCTGTCGCCCACAAAGGTAATGGCGCGTCCATGGCGACCAACACACTGCCATGAGTGGGAAGAGTACAAAAGGGGAAAAGACGAGTGAAGCCACGAACGAGTGAAGCTGGTACAAGTTCAGGATGTACGAGGTACAAGTTCAGGATGGCCATAAATGGCTTATGTACGGACGGCAGGCATGCGGCGACTTCACACATACACATACACCAACGCCTGGACTTCCCCCGACCACCACCACCGCCAACAAACACACATACAAACAAAAAAACAAGTGCACACATTCTTGCTCCCCGAGGCCTTGGCGGCGTTCATTTCACAGCGGCGCGATCGTACACTGAGATCACCTAACGTCTCTCCCTCCCTCCACCGTAACCTGCTCGCGGGTTGTCCCCCTTGCCCAACCGAAAATTCCTTTCCTCCCCCCTCCCTCCTCCCCCCTCCCCCCTCCCTACGGAGCAAGCAATTCGAAACTGGGCGACACCAGCATCAGGTCCGTCAGTCAGTACACGCTCCAACCGCCCCCGGCCCCAACATCTCTCACGTGGTACGTCCAGTCCGCGTAACCCAGACCGCCCAATCCAAACACATCCGTACGAAACGTCGCCACAAGGCCCCCCTCGCCGATGGCCGCGAAACGATCCCCGCTCGGGGTGCTGTACGACAAC
>NW_003307565.1:769518-774492 GCF_000143455.1 Volvox carteri f. nagariensis
CTGCCAGCGGCGCCGGCGGCCCCCTCATCCGCATATCCTCCGGACATCATGGCCCATGGGTCGGGAGTCCATCGTACGTGATGTAGTACACTCTACCGCGGGGGTAGGATGAGTGAGGACGAGCGGGGGCGAGCGGGGTGTGACCCGGGCAACCGAGGTAGGGGAGGGGAGGGGGGGGAGACAAGCAGCAGCAGCGGCGGCGGCAGCGGCAGCGGCAGCAGCAAAGCATAGGAGGCGGAGGACGACAAAGAAGCAGATGTAACGTAATTAGGGACAGACACATCCTGCTAGACACAACGCCAGCAAACAAACACGGGGAAGTGAGGGAGGGACGTTGCAAACCAAGGGGGGAGGAGACGAGCCGCGAAACGAGTGAAGGGGGGACCGGGGCGTAAGGAAAGGGAAAGGAGGAGAGGGGGAGGCGGGCTCCGGACAGAAATGGAACACAGAACGGGGGCAATGCAAGACGCGGCTTGTCAAGCAGTCCGAACGTCCCTCTGCAATCCAGAGTCTGCATGCCTGCACAACGTCCCCCTGCCAACTCCCAACTCCCAACTGCCAACTCCCAACCGACCCACCTGCATGAGGCCCAAGAACACGGAGGAGGGTCCCGCGGGTCTGCTGGGACGCAGTAGCGCGGGGGGCCCCAACATGCCGCCCAACAAACCGCTCTTGGCTGTAGCACATTCACATACACAGCACGCACAACACACATTGTTGTGGATGTATGTGTGTGGGTGGGGGGAGCTTGGGAGGCAAGGGGCGTTACATTCTTGATGGAGCACAACTCTACCGGCGGAGCCAGCCGCCGACAGGTCCGGTAAAAGCATCCGGGGAATACAGGCGAGTCGAGGACGGCAATTGCTACTAGCCAGCTGGCTGCAACCGACCAACCAACGAACAAACCCGGAAAGAACCTTGAAAATCTGAGAAAATCACATTGAGGCCTTAAACCACCTCCCGCCCATTACCCAGTCGCCACGCCGCACACCCAATTACCCGCACGCACCAGCGCAAACATACATACATACACACACATACACACCCGACAGAAAGTAGCTGCATCATCCCCGTCGGCAAACCTCAGTGAGCTTGCTGCCACCCGGGGAGGGGGTGCCCCTGCCCCTGCCCCTGCCCCTGCCCCTGCCCCTGCCCCTGCCCCTGCCCCTGCCCCTGCCCCTGCCCCTGCCCCTGCCCCTGCCCCTGCCCCTGCCCCTGCCCCTGCCCCTGCCCCTGCCCCTGCCCCTGCCCCTGCCCCTGCCCCTGCCCCTGCCATCGTAACCCAGATCCAACCCTAATACAGATCTAACTTCCGAGCCCCGCCTAAGCGCCCCAAGAACGTGACCCACCCGTAGCGACGGCGAAAGGCAGCTGCCCCTCCTCATCCGGACCTCTCCCCCGCTGCACAGTGACGGACCTGCAGCGGTCCCCCTCCACCGCCATCACGTCCCAGGCCGCCTCGAATGCGCCCCAGCTGGAGCCGGCGGGGAACTGCGGGGGCAACATCCCCCCACCACCACCACCACCTGGGCCAGGCAGGGGCAGGACGGGCAGCACAGAAAGCGAGATGGGCAGACAGGCAGACAGACAGACAGACGCCCCCCGCAGCCTAAGGTCTCCGTTCCGACGACGGAACGACTATCGTCGTTCACGTCTACGTCGGAACTACGACGATCAGCTGGCCGACCAGCAGGAAGACGGGAAGTGCTGGAGTGGAGGCAGCCTGACATGGAAAAGGACCGAGCGGGACTCCCAGCCAGCCAAGGGGATCCGTCGTCATGTGCGGCCGCAACGACCAACAACAAACACCTAACGGCCCCCAACGGCCAGCAGCAGCAGCAGCAGCCGCAGCCGAAGTCCTTAAGCATCCTACAAGTTACATGATGCCAGATCACGCCCTTTCAATGCCGGGTTGTGTCGCGGCCACGGAAAATAAACCCTTAACACCCCCTTCACCTTCCCCTCGTCGTAAGACATCGGAGGTCCCTGAAGTACTGCTGGCCGCAGCCGTCCGGTCCCGATGGCTCATGGCTCCGCCGTACGACGAGCCGTCGACGGGAGGCCCCGCGTGCAGCGGCGGCGATGCCGTACTCCCCGGTAGGCTACTTGCTGAAGAGTCTATCGAAAGCCTTTCAACGCTGCTGACGCCGCTGCCGCCGCCATGGGTGCTGCCGCCGCGTGCCATGGTAAGGCCCGTATCAGGGGGCATGGTGGCGGCGCCGCCGCTGCTGCCAGCGCGCGGCGGCGGCTGAAGCAGTAACGGCGGGCCGCCTGCCGCCGCGGTCGGCGCCGTACTGATGTGCGGCGAAGGCCTAGGTGGCTGCTGGTGCATGTATGGGTACGGTTGTTGCTGCGATGACGTTGAAGGTCGCAGTTGCTGCTGTTGTGTTGAAAGTCGTGGTTGCGGATGCATCGTTCGTAACGCGCCGCCGCCTCCGCCGCCAGCAGCGCTGCCGAGTGGATGCTGTAGCCCAGCAGCTGCCGTCGCAGACGCCGAAGACATAGCTTCCCGCCTGCTACTCCCACTGCCGTCCGGTGCCACTCCTGCTGCTGCAGCCGCTGCCTGGCGCGGCGGCGCCGGCGGGGCCGGATGTGACCCATGGGTCATCGGTGGCCGTGGCCGCGACATAATCAAATCTGGCGGCACCAGCGGCTGTTGCCGTATTCGTTCAAGCGCGGTGATGTGCCGACCGAGTAAGCAAAGTACGGCAGGTTCGTCGACGGCGGGGCCCAGTACGGCGCTTGCTGCCGTCAACGCCGTCAGCGCCTCTCGCTGCCATGTCAATCCCGACGCGGCGGGGACGGCTCCAGCAGCGCAAGGCCGCGACGGCGTCGCCGCCGCCGCCGCTGACACTTTCTCCTCCGCCACCTGAGGCTGCTGCTGCTGCTCCTGCACCCGCTTTTGTACTTCCGAAAGTCCGAAGCTAAGGCAAGACGCGACCAGGCGGTTGTACCGGCGTCTTGCCCCTGGCGGCAGAGGCTGTTGCGGAGCCCCGGCGGTGGCGGCGGGTCGCAGCGCTGCCGCCAGCAGCAATGCCTCCAGCGCCGCCGCCGCCAGGCCGGCTGCTTCCAGTGCACGACTTGTACGGAGTGCGAGCTGCCGCAGCGCCCGGCACGCCGCCAGCGGTACCGTTTTACCGGACATGTACTGCACGCCAATCCGAATGCAATAGTCAAGCGCCGCCACGTCGAGCGCCGCCGCCGCCGCCGGTGGTGACGCGGGAGGCGGTGATGCGGTGCCGCCAGCGGCGGCGCTGCGGGAGTCGACGAGATGAAGTACGGCCCGTACAGGTTCGCCCGCCAGCACCTCCAGTGTTGCCACGGCACAAGGGTCCCCACACACACGCGCCAGGGGCATCAGCTCCTGTACACGAACAACAGCCGGTGCGAGTTGTTGGTTGGGCCGTAGTACGGGCAGCACTGCACAGGGAGGCTGCTGGACGGCCAAACACAGCGCCAAACGCCCGCGCAACACCCCTGGAAGGGTTCACAAACACCACGTACGGGAGGTACGGGAGGTGCAGCAGGTACGGCAAGTACGGCAGCTACGCACTCGTATCGGAGAGATATCCGAGAGAGATGAAACCACGGTCCCCTACCTACCTGTTCGATGAGCCTCCGAGCAACGGGACCCCCCGGACCGCTCCCGGGAGGGTCCAACAGCCGCGCCACCAAGAGGGCGAGTTGCGGATCGCGCTGCTCCCGTACAAGTACACTTACGGCGTCGTACAGTTGTCCGGCGAGGATAAAGAATGCCGCGGCGAGTTCGTACCTGCGGAAGGGTCATTAGCGTGGCGTGTGAGCCGGTGTGTTTAGGAGCGAGTATGAGCGTGTGTGCGCGTGTATGTGCGTGTGTATAAAGTGTTGATGTGGTAGCGGGGGAATCATATGTGCTGCAAGGGAACTCAGAAATGAACTTCCTGCCGGAAGGCGTCCTCAAAGTCCGAAGAAACCGCCCCCAGTGAGGACGGAAGTGATTAAGCGGTGTTGGGGGGAAAGAGGTGTTGGGGGGGGGCCCGGAGGTGAGAGGGGTGATTCGGATAATGTGGATGAAGGAAGGGCTCCGGGAAGGGCAAACAGACATACAGACAGACGGATACACGAGCAGGGGCGAGAGGAGAAGAGCGAGCGAGCGAGCGAGAGAGAGAGAGTGAGGGAGAGAGAGCAGGGAAAGGGTTGCAAACGCGCGGATAACACCCAACCCGACCAACACCCAGTCCCTTTACAGCTCCCACCCCCTCACTGTTTCAATCCCCTCAGGGAGGCGGTTTCGTGCCTGGGCCCGATGCTCTACAAGATCACAACCCACCCAAAGACCCTGATCCAAATCCATGCAACTCAAAATACTCTATAGCAAAAAACTATTATTGAAGATCCCTTACCGCCTCTTCTGCAGCACGCACGATATGAAAGCCTCCAATGCAGGCTCATCCTTCCCCCACATCCCTCCATCCCCCCAACCATTCCCCTACCAGCCACACACTTCCCACTTCCCTCTACAACTTCCCCCACGACTTCCCGTCACAATTTCCACACACACACAAAAAAAAAATTCCTCCACCCTTCCCCCCCCCCCCACACACACCACTCCCGCCGCACCGTGCCCCTCACCGGTGCTGACCGAGCAGTGCGAATGCGTTCTTGGCGGCGGACTTCCTGGGCTCCGCCTGGTTGAAGTCCCGCAGCAGGAAGTCGGCGATCTTGAGGTTGCTGGACTGCCTGTGCGGTCCGGGAGGGCAGGAGGACGGTGGTCAGTCTGGTATGTAGCGGGGAGGTAGGAGGGCAGGAGGGCATCCGCCGGGGGGGGAAGATACGGGAGGGTGTGTGTTGATGACGGTTCGTCTCCGAAATTATAAAACCCTAAAACCCACACTGCTCACATCCCCCTCCTCTTTAACCCGCACCCACCACACACGCCAACAGGTCCTGAACCTGCTCGGCTCACCTGAACAGGCTCAACAGCAGGGCCTTACG
>NW_003307565.1:775844-776944 GCF_000143455.1 Volvox carteri f. nagariensis
GTATGGAAAAGGTTGGGTGAAGGTGGGGAGAGGGTGGGGAGAGGGTGGGTAGAGGAAGGGTAGAGGGTGGGGAGAGGGTGGGTAGAGGGAGGGAGGGGGTGGGTAGAGGGAGGGGAGAGGTAGGGGAGAGGGGGGGGAGAGGGAGAGAGATAGACCGAGAGGTAGGTAGGTACATACCAACACATTTATACATATAATACATAGTATCTATATTCACTGTATATATGCACCGTACATGTAAACTTGTCGAGAGAGAAACGCGAGTCGAAGGAGTGCGGATTATAAGCACTTCCACCGCCACGCCATCCGCTCTTGAGCGCGCTACACAGCACAGCTGCATACAATTGCAGCATCGTGTCGTACTGCATGACTTCTGTCTTTTCGCTCTTTGTGCTTCTTCAGTGATTCAGCGGACATACACACTTAGGCGGTTTTTCCGTGGTAGCAGTCCCTCTGTGGCCAGTGTCGTCAGGCCTGGTCAGATACTGTAACGTTCACATGCTTGGGCAGCCAGAACAGACATAAACATACAAACAAACGTAGAAACGTACAAACAAACAAACATACATGCATACATACATACAAACAAACAGCAAACATACAAACATACATACACATACATACATAAACACATACATGCACACATAAACACATCCACAGGTCGCCAAGACACATCCACACACACGTGGCAACCTCCCCAGCCTCACCGCCACCGACAGCTCCGCCGACCCCCAACATGCCGCCCCCATTCCGTCCCCCCGGCGCCACCGACGCCTCCTCATCCACCGCCGCTACCCACGGAACCGCCGGCAGCACCGCTTCCACCAACTGCGACTGGCTGCCGCTCGCGAGCGCCGCCAAACAGCTGCGCATCTCCAGTCCCGGCATCAGGCCGCACAGCCGCCACCAGTTGCTGCTACTGCTGCTGCTGCTGGTGTTACCGGTCCCTGTTTTCCGTGCACGTCGGGATTAGGTAGGTGGGCGGATGTTGGAAGTGAACGTCGAAGCTTTTTCAAATGTACATGTTGGTACACAAGTGTGGTTGTTTTGTGGAGGGAGCGCACGTCGGTTACGTTTATAAAAGTGTAGAGATTGGCCAT
>NW_003307565.1:778950-788049 GCF_000143455.1 Volvox carteri f. nagariensis
GAGGGTGAGGGTGAGGGTGAGGGTGAGGGTGAGGGTGAGGGTGAGGGTGAGGGTGAGGGTGAGGGTGAGGGTGAGGGTGAGGGTGAGGGTGAGGGTGAGGGTGAGGGTGAGGGTGAGGGTGAGGGTGAGGGTGAGGGTGAGGGTGAGGGTGAGGGTGAGGGTGAGGGTGAGGGTGAGGGTGAGGGTGAGGGTGAGGGTGAGGGTGAGGGTGAGGGTGAGGGTGAGGGTGAGGGTGAGGGTGAGGGTGAGGGTGAGGGTGAGGGTGAGGGGGGCGGCCTCCTTTCCCCCCATTGGGGGAGGGGGGAAGCATCAAGCAGGCAGTAGGGAGGGACTGCCAGCAGGGTAGGCTATTTGGGGTCACACGCGGGTGTGAAGAGCTGTGAATGAAGCTGAGTGTATAACCCCCCTACTTCACGCAATCGTACTTACATAGGCATGTACACACGCATGCACACAAACACGCCCCCAGCCCCACCTTGGTCATCCCCCTGCCCTGTTGCGCTCGTACGTGCGCCGTATGCATGCTCCGGAACCGAGCTGAACGACAGAACGCTCATAACGCTCATAACGCTGCGACTGCGACTGACGGTATCGCTGCTGGCGTGGGTGTGCAGACCGCTGCCGCCGCCGCCGGGTGCCGTACCGCGAGCCTGCACGGCGCGGGTCGACGGGGAGTGACGTGACGGCATCCCTCGGGTGACTAGTTCGGAGAAACGATAATAAGGCGGATTAGAAAGTGGGCGAGGTGAGGTGGTGATGACGATGTGGGTTGTGAGATGTTGGATGCCTGGGAAGACTGGGGAGTGCCAACAGGCAGCACGAAGTGCAAAAACCGCAATCGCGGCAACATGGCCTGCAGAAATTTCCCCCCCTCTTCCCCCCTAACCCCGGTACCTGTACACGCACACGCACACACACACACACACGCACATGTCCAGTTGACGCCTTACATCGTCTTCGCAGCTCAGTTCTGCACAGAGACACGCGCACAATTCGCGCACCTCCAACGCCGCGGCATCTTCACACGACGCGAAACACACGAAGCACACGAAACAGAACCCATGACACGACGAGAAACTAGGAATGCAGGGCGCATAAAATTAAAGAAGTCTCAGCTGGTAAAAATAAAGATTAGTCCAACGGGGCCTTAGCCTACCTTGCGCCTTAGCGGCATGCATGTATACCGTACCATAATACCCTGCCGTATACTCACGTACGGTAAATAGCTGTACGATGAAGTAGGCTTGGTCGTACTGGACCGTTCCCGACTGGAGCCCTCCATGCTCGGAAAGGTGAAGGAGCCGGGGGGGTTGCCGGCGGCGCCGCCGGCGGTCGCTGACGGTGTCGGTATCGATGACGCCAAGCCGTCGCGACCGGAGGACTTGCCCCTCAAGCCGAAGCCCGTCAGGTCGACGCCGCTGCCGGCGGCGGCGCCGTCGGATCCCGAAGCCACCGCCGCCGCCGCCGCTGCCGCTGGTGGTGGGGTGTTTCTTGTGACGGAAACTGGACTGCGGCCAGCCCGGGCACAGCAGGTAAATCAGGTGTCGCTCAACGTCGCGGGCTCAATTTAAAACAGTCGAACCAGACGACAAGGCAACAGTGTTCATTGAGAAACACAGACAGACAGACAGACACATATACACATATACACAGACACACAGACACGCAGACAAACACACAGACAGACACGCAGACAGATTCTGCCACCGTAACGCGACGCTGGAGTTTGCTTCGATAAAGTTGGCCTTGTGCCACCACCCTCTCGACATCTCATATTCTCGCGGTATCAAATTGTTAAAACATACAGACATACATATGCAGGCAGATAGACACTTGTCCTCGTGGCTTTGGGTTGCCGTGCTGCTGTTGTCACGCATCAAGGACACAGACGCACATACATATGCACCGTATATACGGCAAAACACTCTGCCTTCTTCGCGTCATGCCCTCGTCTTATTCAGAAACGCAAGCACGCACATACGTACATACATGCATACACACACGCAAACGGAATGCTCACCGGAAAAGACGATTAACCGCCGCCGCCAACGCGCCGTCATCTTTGCCAGCCTCCGCCGCCAGCGCGGCAGCGGCTCCCTCCGCTGCCACACGAGCCTGGATCAGAAACACCCGTGCCGGGTGATCCAATCCAACGGTGACGTCTGTCGTACCGACATCAGCAGCGACGGAGGAGGTTGTCGACGAAGATGCGCCGCCGTCGCGACCAAGCTGTTCTACTGACCTACGGCTCAGCGCCGCCGCCAGGCGGCACAGATCCGCGCCGTCATCGGGCGTAAGGCCCAGCGCCGTCAACGCCGTGACGGCGTCGACGACGGCACTGTCAGCGGCGCTGCCGTCGACGCTAAGCCCTGGCGGCACTGTCGCCGCTGCCGCTGCCGCCTCCGCCCCAGGCGGCGAACTGGGCGCGCCACCACCGCTTGCGGCCGGTGCCGTACCTCCTGTGTACGGCGACTTTGATGGCGGATTCTGTCCCAATAGCCGGTGCAGCTCCGCCACCTCCGACGGCGTCAGGAGCAGATCCGGTAGGTTAGGATCAGCTGGGGTGGCGGGCTCAGGAACTCGCGGAAACACAACCATGGCATTTTCAGCCTCGTCGGCTGCATCGCTAGCGGCGGCGGCGACGGCACCGCTGGCGGCGGTGCCGTACGGGGCCGGTGAAGCGTGCTCTTGAGGACCGAAATCCTGCTGCGTGAGCGTAGCCGCTGGTGTGAAGAGCAATGAGGAGCTGCCGGTACGGTCAGATGACAAGCCGGAAGGCCCGGCCGCGGGCAGCTGAGTCGCGGCCGCCGCCGTTACCGACGGCGGCAGCGACGGCGTGTCCCAAGCAGCCGCGGGATGCCCTCCAGCAGCGCCCGTCTCCAAGGCAGACCGTACGGGCGCCGGCGGGTAGGCAAATGCAGTCGCGACGGACCGTCCACCGGCGGCGGCAACGGCAGGGCTGTGTACGGCAGAGAACGCGACGGTGGCTGCCAGCTCGGCGGCCGGAGCTACAGCTGCGGAGGTGCCCTGCATGCTTGCCGCAGCATCAGTAGCCGCTGATGCAGCAGCGCTGGACGTTTCCGTCGCCCCGGCGGCGGTGCCACTGACCCACGGGTCGGTCTCCTCCACTGACGACTGAGCCGGGCCGGCGAATTGGAAATCCCCAAACGCCGACATGTCCAGCATGCCTGACAGCATGGGATCAGATCTCTGTTGCGGAAGCGGCGACGGCGCGGGTGCCGGTGGCGGCGGCGGTGGCGGCGGCGGCGGTGCTGCTGGCGGCGGCGGCGGCATGCCGCCGCCAATAAAGTCACCAAAAGCAAACATGTCCAGTGTGCCGGTCTGCAGGGCAGAGGACTGGACGGAAGGCGGCCCTGCCTGCGGCGCAGATTGGGTGGCGGAGGTGGTATTGGGAAGCAGCGGAGACGACAGCTGTTCTGACGACAGCGGCGGCGGAAGGGGCAGTACGGCCTCGGACACGTGCCCGCCGCCAACGCCGCCGACGGCTGCGGCCAGGCCAAGTGGGGCGGTGTGGGTAGAGGACTTGGGCGAGGCGGATGCGGACCGGGATGGGAACTGCTGTACTGCAGGCCTCTGAGACGGAGGCGATGACTGGGAGGACGTCTGCGGCGGCTGGAAGGGAAGGACGGCTCCAAGGCCACCGCCGCCGCCGCCGCCAAGGAAGTCACCAAACACAGAGGCATCGAGAAGACCCGTTTGGAGCGGTGCTGGCGGCAGTGACAGCAAAGGTTGTGGCTGCGATAGCGTGGGTTCTGCTGGCGGCGGCTGTGGCGGCGGCACCGGCGACGCTGTCGTACTTTTCGATGGCATGGAAACAGAATCCACGAACGCCGACATGTTAGGATCGGTCTCAAACGTAGCTTCTGCGTGTGATGGAGGTGCCGTACTCAACAGCGGCGGCGGCGGAGTGGTGTCCACGGCGGCGGCGTTAAAGCCGCCGAAGGCGGACATGTCCAGCGTGCCCGTCTCCAACGCTGAGCGCCGCGGCGGCGACTCCTGCCTTGGCGGCTCCGTCGCCACCCCTGGCGTGCTCAGGCTGCCAAAGCCGCCGAATGCCGACATGTCTAGGAGTCCGGTCTCCTGAGGATGGGCAGGTACGGACTTCGGTGGCTGTGGCGGCGGCGGCGGCGGCGATGCAGCAGTCGCAAAGCCGCTGCCGCCACCTTCGCCAAACTCACCAAAAGCAGACATGTCCAGGACACCACTATCCAGAGCTGAGCCGCCATAGGCTGCCGCCAAAGGCTGCTTCCGTGCCGCCGCCAGTACCGTACTGCCGTTACCGCCGCCGCCGCCAGCGACGGCGGCCGGAAGAAACGGCCGCAGCGGCGCCGACGGGTCGTCGGCTCTACCGCCGGAGGCGCCACGCGCTAGGTTGCCGTACACCGCGTCGGTGCGGGACGTTGCGTCGCCGCTGGGGCCAGCAGCAGCAGCGTGGACGGGCAGCAGCGCTGGAGGCGACGGCGTCGCTGGCGATGCCGCCGCCGCCACCAACACCGGCGCTGTCAGCGCTTGCTGGAATGCCGCCAGGCCGCGCGACGCCGTCAGGCTGTCGCCTAAAAGCTCAGGGAGTCCAATAACTAGGGGAGGCCGACCCATGGGTCGTTTCGAGCCCCGGGCAACGGTCGTGCCATCCGTTACGCCCAGCTTAGCGCCATCCGCCGCGGCCGCTGAGGACGCGACGGCGGCGCCGCCGCCAGCAACGACACCGCCATCCGACGCTTCGCGGCTGGTGACTGCGGCGTCGGCGGCGTCACGTAGCCAGTCCAGCAATCGGCGCATAACGTGGCACGCCGTCACGAGCTTGCCCTTTGCGACAAGCGCACGTACGACACCCGGATGGTACGGCGGAAGCGGGCCGGCAGCGTCGGCGGCGACCGCCGCGAGGGTGGGCTCGGGCCCCCGCCCGTCAGGGCTCCCGGAGTCCATTTCATTGGAAAAGCACAGCAGGTGGTTGCCTGCGGGAAACGACACATTAATCTCTATCTCAAAAACAATAAAAAAAATCCTGTCCACAAAACGTCTATTATGAGGCATGTTACGCGCAAATTTATGGCCGGTAAGTTGAATGCAGAGGAAGTACGTTGTAAAATGATGTACGAACATCGGTATCCGAAAAATGCCCAATTCCCGCGTGCGCCTTCTGGGCCAGTGACGCGGCTAGTAATCCCTGAGCCCTGTCCCAGCTACAAAGATCTCTCGCTGGACTCCCTCCTAAATCTACCTGCCGCCATTACCACAGCTGCGCCGCGCGGCGATCCGAACGCCGCCACCGCCACCGTGCCCGAGTACGACGACACCTCCCGCCAGCCGCCGACCCGGTCTCGGACCATCAAGCTAACGATGCCCGACGCGAACCCAACCGCCAGGCAGGCGCTCAAGCCCGCCGCAGCAAGCCATGACAGCGCGCTGACAGTGTCGTGCACCGGTACGACAGCCTCCAGTTCGTACTGGCCGAAGGTCGTGGCGGCGGAGCCGCCGCCGCTGCCGTCTCCGTCGGGGTCCTCCCGAAGCCGCCAGATGTGTACGGCCTCCTCCTGCTCGCCGTCGCCGCAGGTTGTTGCGGCGGCGGCATATCCCGACATCTCGTCTAGCGCGACGGCGACGACCAGGCCGGCGGCGGCGGCAGCAGCAGCGGTGCCGTCGCCTTCACCGCTCGCGCTCGACCGGCGGCGAAACCCGCAGGGCAGGCTCTGCACCAGCTCCAGGCCCCCGCCGCCGCCACCGCCGCTGCTGCTGGCAGTAGAGCCGCCAGCCGCCGCCGCCGGCCGCCAAAACTGCACATGCCCGTCAGACGTGCCTGACATAAGGCACGGTACGCGGCGAGTCCTGCTACTGCTACTACTGCTGTTGCTGCTACTACTTCCGACAGCCTCTACGGTGCTAGTGCCGGCGTCGCTGCAGCTGCCGCCGCCGCCGCTGCGGCCGCTCGCGTCTGCAAGGATGCCGCCATCGATTGGCGAGGGCAGGGAGGTGCAGCAGCAGGAAACAATGGCAGTAGCCCGAGGAGGGTCCCTCCTCCCAGTGCTCACGATGCGCCCCTCTGCCTGGGGACCGGCCGCGGCGGCGGCGGCGTCTTCCGCCACGACCTCACCCGGCGAACCATGGGTCGATGACGACCCGTGGGTCGCGAGCGCAGCGGCCATCCCGTCCACATGCTGCGAAACCAGCTCAATAGTCCGCAACCCGGTGCTTGCACACGGCGGCTGCACAAGCAGCCGCCACGTCACCCACACGTCTTGCGGCGCTGGCGGCGGCAGGTCTTGCTGGTGCTGGTGCAGTACATGGCTAAATGAGAAGGACGAGCCATCGACGGCACCCCCAAAGGAGCCTGGCCTAGCCGCAGCGGCGCCGCCGCCGCTGCCGACGCTACGGGTGCCAGCAGCTGTTGCCGAATCCGGCGCCGCGGGGCTGCGGCTAGCCAGCGCTATCAACGTCGCTGTCGCGTACGGCGCGTCCCCATCAGTGTCGTACGAGATCTCGTACAGCGCGCGCACAGCTCCGACGTCTGGCGGTAGATCCACGCGAAGCACCTCCGAAACGAATGTCGCGCCCCAGTCAGTCGCCGCCGTACTTGATCGTACGGCACTCCCCGCCGTCGTCGCCGCCGCTGCTGCCGTACACGGCAGCGACACAGCGTAGATCAACAGCTTGGTTCCGTGAATGCACGCGGCGTAAGCAAACACGCAATCGTTGCCGCCGCCACTGCCGCCGCTGCCGTACTGCGGTGTGAGCGGCGCGCGGCTGCAGCACGACAGCCAGGCAACCGCCGCCAGCTGCCCCGCCGCCGCCAGTAGCACCCGGCGCGCCGACGCCGCCGCCGGCGCCACGCACAACGGCAACTCGCACAGCGGCGTCAGCGACCACAGCGCGACGCCGCCGGTACGGTCCCGGATGAGTGCCACGTCAAAGGCTGGATGTACGAGCATGTTGGAGATGGTTTCGGGGCTGCCAGTCATGGCCTGGCGCGCCACAGCGCCGACGCGTAGGAAGGTGGCTGTGTGGCCGCCTCCCCCCGGCGTCGAGGTGGCGGTGGGGGCAATCTGGCGGGATGCGGGGTCGTGGGGCCCAGGGGACGGAATGATTGTGATTAAAACGAACCAAAGCAAGGGGGAGACGCAGTGTGGAAAAGTAATTACCCCGAACTTAAGGATCAAATTTATAAATTGTTTTATCTGCACAAGTTTTTATAAATGTTTGACATTTTTAACCAATTGATTTTTACAATTATACAATTATTGTTTTATTTTTACCTACCATTTACAAAAATTTCTGATGACTCCCTGAAATGACCTATGATGGCTAAACTGCAGTGATATAATTTATAATGGTGTAATCCTGAACTGCTGTGATGCCGTACAACAGGCACCCCAAGCACGAGGCCGATAGATCAACCCAGCGGGGAAACGGGCCCTTCGGAGATTGGGGTGTGGAGTTGGGGGTGAAGTGAGGGCGAAAAGAGTGATGTGTGGAGGGGGCCCCTCCGGGGGAAACGGCGGGGGACGCAAACACCTTCAATACACATGTCAAACACGCACACACGCACCTGGTAGGTCCGGACTTCAGCGTATGCGCCCTGCATGTACAGCAAAACAAAACACACATGGTTAGGACTTCACGCCAGGGGAAAATTTCCCGTCCCACATTCCCATCCCCATTCGCCCAGAGCCCGCCCCCCCCCACAACCCATCTCACCAAACCAACGTGAACCCATTCTCGCTTCCCCCTGACGTACAAAACACAGACACGCACACACACCCTACGCTCCCAACCCCCGCCCCCCTTTCATGCCCCCAGCGCCCCAACCCTCAACATGTTCGTGGTGTTGTCGGGGGTGCCCACCATCTCCTCACGCTTCTTCCCTCCCCCTACCCTCCCTATTCCCCTCCCCCTACCCTCCCTACTCCCCTCCCCTTCCTCTCTCCTCGTCACCCCTCCAGCTGCCCCAGCAACTCGTCCAACCCGACTCCCCCCTCCCCCCCTCTTACCTGCATGCCAATACACGAATCCGCCGCCCTCAGCAGCGGCATGCCCCCCGGGTACGTGACGTATGCGGATATGCGGTAATGGTCGAGACTCAACGCGGAGTCCGGGGAGGGTAGCAGCTTGCCGGGCTGCAGCCAGGACACCGTACGGTGCTCCAAACCCCACAACACGGCCTGAAAAGGAGGGGGGGGAGGGGAAGGGGTGTTGGGGATAAAGGTAGCGGGGAAATCATATGTGCGGCAAGGAAACTCAGAAATGAACTTCCTGCCGGAAGGCGTCCTCAGAGTCCGAAGAAACTGCCCCCAGTGAGGACGGAAGTGATGAAGTCAGATCGACACTTGGTTCAGGACGTGGTGACGCCCATTTTGAAGGTAGTAGTGGGGTTAGTGCCCCCGCCACCACCACCCCCCAGCCAGCTACTCAGCACCTTTGGTGACGCCGCTGTCTTGGCGGATGAGGAGGAGGCGGACGATGACGATACCGCGCCTCGCGGCATAAGGCCCGACAGCACCACCGCGGAGAGGCCGTCCACAGCCCACACGCACACAGCCTCCTCCAACAGAGAACCGCCGCCGCCGCCGCCATGACCGCTTCCGGAGTCTGTATCAGACACATACATACACAGCAGACGCACCCGGGACTGTTACTGGCGTAAACAATCGACAAAGAACCAAGGTCTGGCCGCTACATACTTTTGTACGATGTACGGCGGTACGACAGGTCATACCAGCAGTATGGCGTACGACGCACCATGGTGTTCTCCCTCGTCGCTACCCAAAATGCCCACACTCGCCACAATCCACTGCAGTCGGCTGCCGGACTCGACAGCGGCCGCGGCGCCGCCGCTACTGTCATTGCCCTCCTGCTCGCGGTCATCGCCCGCACCGCCGCCGCCGCCGCCGCCGGTCGGTGGCGGCGACGGCACCGCTGCCACCGCGGCTGCGACGCCGATGTCCGCCATTGGCCGTGCCCAGCACACCCTCATGCCGGGCCGAGAAAAGGGCGTCAGGCTCAGACCCGGAGGCTCGATGACCAACGTCAAGCAAAACTGGCTCATGGACGTCGCCGGCCCGGCGGCGGCGGCGGCGGCGGCTG
>NW_003307565.1:788242-792366 GCF_000143455.1 Volvox carteri f. nagariensis
GCCACCCCTTCTGTGACTTGATTTTCGAATCCACTTCCACCGCCGCCGCCGCCGCCGTCACCCTTTTCCGCAGGACGCGACCCCACCAACGGAGGACTCCAGTCCAATGACAGAACCCGTACAGGATGCCGTATAATTTCCGCACCGACGGCAGATGCGCCGAGGTGCCCACTGCCGCTGCTGCTCGGCTGCGACGGCCACCAAATCGTCACCTTGTGCGGCCCGCCGCTGGCGGCGGCTACAGCCGTCGTCGTGGCACACGGGCTGTAGCAATCAAAACTCGCTGACGCCAGCGTATGCGCTGCATCCGCGCGCACGCGCCAGGCCTCATGTACAGAGAACCGTACCGGCGCCGCCGCCGCCGCCGCCGTCGCTGCCGCCGTCCCCGCCGTCATGATGCCGTATTGCGTCTTCTTCTTCTTCAGCAGCTGTTGTTGCTGCGGCTGCTGCCACTGCTGTTGCGACGACGACTGGTACAACCCTAGGCCCGGCTTTGGTACGAGCTTCAGCATCATGACGTTATTGCCCACGTCTGTCAGCAGCAGCCCCCGGGAGTTCTGTGTGAAGTTCAGAGCGGTGGCGGGCATGGCGGTTCGATAGACGCCGCTGACGGCGAAGGCGGTGCTGGGCAGCGGTAGCGAGGGGGTGATGTGGCGGGGTAGCATCGCGGCGGGGCCCTGCACGACGAGGAGGAGGAGGAGGAGAAGGAGAAGGAAAACAACAAAAGATAAGAGATATGAACAAGGCATATAAAAATGGCGATAAGAGGTGGAGACTTCAAAAAGCTAAAACCAACGACTGTCAACGGCCAGCTAAGAAATGACAGCGACGTCTGTCTTCCTGGTGCCTTCCTTTTCCACAGGAACCGGCCCCAAGCTACGCCCATCGTAAAACTGCATCCACTTTTCCCGTCGCTACACTCGCCCCATTGGCCACATTCGCGGCATTCAACACACGACGTGCCGCACTCCCCCCGCTATCTCGTCCCACTCGCCCCGCTATCTCGTCCCACTCGCCCCGCTATCTCGTCCCACTCGCCCCCCTATCTCGTCCCACTCGCCCCCCTATCTCGTCCCACTCGCCCCCCTATCTCGTCCCACTCGCCCCGCTATCTCGTCCCACTCGCCCCGCTATCTCGTCCCACTCGCCCCGCTATCTCGTCCCACTCGCCCCGCTATCTCGTCCCACTCGCCCCGCTATCTCACCCCACTCGCCCCGCTATCTCACCCCACTCGCCCCGCTATCTCACCCCACTCGCCTGGAAGAAGGGCCTCAGTGAGAAGATATACACGTGCTGCTTGGTGGCCGCTGCCAACAGCGCCTCCGGACCGCCGCCCCAGCACAGCCGCTCAAAGGAGTCAGAGCCATGCTCGAAAACCACTCGATCAATCAGCAGTACGGGCGCAAACTGACCCGGTTTCGGAGAGGCTGCTGCTACTGCTGCCGCTGCCGACAATGTGAAGCTGTTACCGTGGACCCCAGCTGGCATCTGTGTCTGCACCGCTGCCGCCGCCGAGGCGGCGGCGGCGGTGGTTGAGAAGTTAGCCGTACCGTCCGCATGGGCTGCATGTTGTAGACTCTGGATAGCCACAAGAGTACGGAAGTGTACGGCCAGGCGGGTGGTGTGCGGGGGGCCGGGCGGGTCCATATGCCGGGTGTCCCCATGTATAATGTAGAGACGGTTCAGCGGAAGAAAGTCGAGCGAGCATTAAATGTTTAATTTGTCGTGGGGAATGAGTGCTAACAACGCATAAGAACCTACCTATCGGAGGGGGATTACGTTGGGAAACTGTTGCTATTACCCCCTCTATTATAAAAGCTGACAAGTGCAAGGTGTAAGACAGCCGATAGGGAAGGGCAGAGGGATCGACCGTGTAACTTAGGGGGAGTACAGTATCATACGGTAATACACAGACATACACACAGACATACAGAAGGCAGGTCCTAAGATCCAAATTAGCGGTTTGG
Organism: Volvox carteri f. nagariensis; assembly: GCF_000143455.1. NCBI lineage: Eukaryota > Viridiplantae > Chlorophyta > Chlorophyceae > Chlamydomonadales > Volvocaceae > Volvox > Volvox carteri. The sequence goes on from NW_003307565.1 coordinate 790,211, forward strand.
ACGCCTGGAATATGGAATGGGTGTCTCGCAGATCGTGCATGTGTTTGGCTTTTTCCAAATCCGGCTGTGGAGAATTTCTAAAACGCACAGGGTTGTGGGTATTGCGGGACTGGGACCCAGGAAGATGTAAGGTGAGGTATGAGGACCCATGCAAGGTGATATGAGGACCCAGGATGTGTGTGTGTGTGTGTGTGTGTGTGTGTGTGTGTGTGCGTGTGTGTCTGTCTGCGGTTGGTTTTGGTTTTTAGTTGGGGTATTTGTGTGTCGTGGTGAGCAGAGTTAATTGGAGGAGAGTATAGGGCGGAGTCGCGCAGGTTGAGTGGGTCCTTAGCACCGCCGGCTATGGCATGGCCGGCTAAAACCCGGTGTGTCCTTAGGCCGAAAAGTGCGCGTACAAAAGAATGTTTGGTATTGGCTGGTGAGAGGGAAATATGTAAGGGGGGTTGTGCGGGGCAGGTGAGGGTTTTCCCAACGTGGCTGGACGCGGCCAAGCAAGGTGCAACAGCTACTACCGGGGGACATAGCAGGCTGGGATTGCTGCTCCTCAGCCCATGAGGCTCAAAATTCGCGAGCCCCCACAGACTTGCCTGTTGAATAATGATCGCATCATCTGATACCGCGTACGCGCAATATGTGATGCCCTGATAACCCTCCACGCAGAACGTGATGATGTTGCTGCAGGGCGGTCCAAGTGTCCTGCTAAGCACGCGAGCTGAAAAGGAGCTTCCTTCCATGTCTTAGCTGATATGGACGCGCCACAGTCGCACAACTGCCCAACCTCGACGGGCGAGAATGTTCGCCGGGGGAGTACCTCCGCTAAAGGGAGTCTGATTTTGCAATGATCAAAGCCATCGTTGAACTAGAAGCTTTGCATGGAAGCCACGTGAAGGTTAAGGGTCCTAGTCGTATACAGCCTTGACCATGCAAGCAGGTGGTCGTGAGTTTGTAACATGAACGTATCTTGGGGTATGAGAGGAAACCTCAACGGTAATTAGGTTATCAAATACCTGGGATTGCGTGCCTCGTTACCGGATTTGTGTTGCCGTTGGACGAACATAGGTTTACGGCTTTACGATTGGTTATATTGAGCAGCAAATACAGCAAAATATGCACTACTGAGTTGGAACGTTCTACCATAAGGTAATGCCCAGAGGGCACCTGCCTTAAAAATGAACTAAAAGTCACTATCACCAGCCACGACACCAGCGAAGCACTTTGTTTTTGTACCAGGCTGGTCAATCTCTTTTCTGTGGTGGACTGACCATTGATTGCAATTCAACTTGGCTGACGCCATAGTACTCCTGTTTGTGGAGCGCCGCCGTCCGGTTGCGGTGCCGACAGCTGGCATTAACCCTGCACAGCCTTCAAGTCATTTGGACCTCGTACTCGCGACTACTGTTAAGGAGCTCTCCAATTAACCCAGCCACTCATGGACGCTAAGCTGGCCGAAGCAATTGGGCCGTACAAGGAGTACTTCGAAACCCAAGAGGATGGGAAAGTCAAATGTCTCGTCAATGGCCATTGCTTTCCCGCAAATCGCCCGGAGCAAATCGCTGCGTTTATTAAGTGAGCTGGCGGTCCAGTCTGAGTAGGAGCTGGGCCTTGAAAGACATGCCTGGCCTGGGATTCGAATGGACGCGGCCTCCCGCTACACACGTGGGTTGCCGCAGCACCAGCTCTCGACTTCTGTCTGGAAAAAGGATCCATATCCCACAGCTTACCCTCGCATAATTTAATCGCCTTTGCCTCCGCATCTACAGCCTGCAGGCCCGTTAGCCAGCCCCCCCAGGGCCCCTGCTGCCCACCCCTGATTGCCCTGGTTTTCCTGTTTGTTTTTGCCCGATAGGTGCAACCTGCCTTCCCGCCTAATTGCGCCAGCCGGCATTCACATTTGCGTAACCTTGCTGCCACCGGTGTATTGGCCACTGCGATGGCCCGCCTGTCCATCCATGTCCCTCCGTATGTATGTCCGGATCGAGATCCCCCTCTTGTTCTCATCACCGATCCCCGCTGCTCTTCGCCACACGGGTTTTTTTGGACGTGTCGGCAGTTTATTGCTCCTTTTGCATCACCCCCATCATTATCCCATGTCTCCCCCCTCCTCTTTCCCCTTCCTCCCCCGCGCTCCTCCTCCCACCTTGCTTTTCCTCCCTCGC
>NW_003307565.1:792778-793709 GCF_000143455.1 Volvox carteri f. nagariensis
CTCACCCCCCTCGCCCCCCCTCCCCCTCTTGGTAGCACTGGCACTGGCACAGGTACCACAGGCCAGCAGCGCGGCTGCCACCACCGTACGGCAACATACACGTGTGCTAGCTGGCCCCAAAACACACGCCAGCCTCCGATCCATGACATACATACATACATACATACATTTACATGCCAACCAACCAACCAACCAACTCCACTCGGATCCCCTTTTCCCTTCAAGTCGCCCCCTCCCCCATTACCTCCTCCCACCCTCCCCTTCACTCCCCATACACAATCAATAAACTTTCCGTGACGTTTGCATTTCATGTCCCCTGTCCCTCCCTCCCGCCCTCCCCCCCTCCCACCTCCCCGGCCCCCCCGGCCCCCTCCCACTCCTCCCTCCCTCCCCAGCCACATGCTGTACTGCGCTCTGACGGGTCAGCTGCTCGAGAAGAGCCTTGCGGCCGTGAAGCAGCACATGGGCGGTAAGAGGTTCGTGAGGGCCAAGGCCAGGTTCGTGGCGGACCAGCAGGAGCTCAAACCGGAGCCCAGTCTGCGGGAGTTTGGAATCATATTGGTGCGTGATGGTGGTGGTGGGAGCGGCAGTGGTGGGGTGGGTGGGTGGGAGTGGTGGTGGGGGGTGGGTGGGGTGGGGGGAGTGGGGGTGGGAATGGGAGTGGGAGTGGGAGTGGGGAGGAGCGGCGGGGAGCTGGTAATATAGGGGTAGGGAGTTGTGAAGGGGGTTAGGTTGGGTTACAAGCGGACTGTGCACCTTTTAGGATAGGTGGGTGGGTGGGTGGGTGAGGGTGGAAGAGTGTTCTTTTGTGCATGTTTCGCGTCCTCGACCAGCCCCGCCAATCTTTGTCAAGTCGACTGTCTGACGCCCCTTTCCTGCCCCCTTGTCCTGCTCGCCCTTTCTCCTCCCGCCCTTCTTTCCCTCTGTTACA
>NW_003307565.1:808159-874681 GCF_000143455.1 Volvox carteri f. nagariensis
GGGACCGCTGATACGAAGCTCGGAAATCCTCGATCCAGATGCAATCGCAAGGGTTGCCTTGGCCGGTAGAGACGTCGAATCGACCACCCTGGCCCGCACAGCTGAAGAAACCACTCAGGGTGGACAGGTGGGACTTCACAGCTGCAGGCCCAGCGGGGCCACCACCCCGGCCCTGATGACGAGGCAACCACCAAACCGTCATGTAAACAAGCACATCGTCGGGTGCACAAGTCCACCAGTTCCGACCACGGCCATGGCTGGAAAGCCAACTCAAGAACTCAGTGGCGGCACCATCCTGGCGAGACACCGTAGAAGAGGCTAAGGCCCCCAGGAGCCACTGGTTGGCCGCGGCCAGACCCCGCTGGTAAGAAGCTTCCTGGTCCGCGGCTGGAATGAGGGGGAAAGGGCGGAGCCGAGCGATCACCTGGTCAAGGCGACCGTGGGCCACACCCAGGGGAGCAGGTGCCTGCAGCCGAGAGAACCGCTTAGGAGAGCGCTAGAACGGGCCAGCAGCCAACGGACACCCCTACCAACCTGGGCAAGGACGCCCAGCAGAAAAGACCTGCCAACGGGGGGCCCGGCAGAGACGGCGGCGACACTGGCAACAACCCCAGAGCCAGGGAAGGAATCCTGCAGGAAGCACCCGAGACACGAGAGTCAGCCAACACCGCACACGGAACAGGTGGCAGCAAGCAGACAACCCACAGAAGGCGCCAAAGGATGAAAGTTTCATTATATTCGGAGAGGGAAGCGGACCCCCGGGAAGGCTGAGGCCGCCAGTAGGAAGAGGGACCTGCGGAGAGCAGCGCCAGTATCACGGGGAGCGCAGAAGTACACCATAATCGGACGGCGACACCTCACCACGCCTCGCAAGCTCCGCCCAGGAACAAAGGAAGGCGGCACGGAGCTAGTCGCGTCAGTGCCGAGAAAGGCCAAGCCACTGATCTGTGCACGACAGCGGTACGGAAATGCGACAAAAACTGGTTGCACATTGAGGACAACCGGAAACCAGTGGATTACACTTTAATAACTAAGCCTAAGGAGAAAGAGATCAGCCGAGATGCAAGGAGGCAGACGAACAGAGCGTAAATCGACCACGCGCATTGGAGACCACAATATGGCGCAAGGGAAGCCAATGAATTTCCCTGTCATAAATGCAAGCACTTGCCGCCACTCCGGACCCAAGACCTAAAACTTGCGGACTAGCCGAAGACTCTCCCACCAGACATATCCTGAGAAACAGCCCCTTGCTGTTGGTGTCACCAGGCTGTCGCGCCATGGCGCTGACACGGCGTGCGGCAATTGGAACTCCTCGAAATGCCGCGATAACCCTACCTAGTCCTTGCAAGGTCTTCTCGGCTGCTGCCGCGGCCACTGCTTTAGAGCAAGGACATCATCTACTGCATCAACACCGAAGCATTTCGCACGCGCTATCTCATCATGGTCGCCACTAACATACATACATACGTCCGCGAAGTGAATGCGAAGTGAATGCTCCCCAGGGGGCACTCTTGGGTGACTCACCAGGACGCCCCGATTGGTCCATGTACGACAAGCCGCACAATCGTACATGGCACACAATCGTAAGATTCTCAAAGATAATCTTACGTGCCCACGTCCGTAAACTGGCGTCTGCTTTCACCTGCTGTTAGAGACTACAAAGTGATATATCTCGGCCTAAAGGAACGACGCCTCATCAACGACCTAAGCAACGATACCTCGACCGGTCTTTGAAGTCCGAAGATGTACACGCCCCGGGCCCTGAGGCCCTTTTCCGCTGGCCCCCAATCGCGATAAAGGTGAATCCCGGGAATAACTATAGAGATGGGATGTGTCAGTAAGGACGGTGCTGACATTGATTGAAAAAAACGAGCAAGTAAACCTAGGAGGTACTTATGCACATAGGGCCCAAACACAGGCCAACCCCTACCATTACATTTCCACGGGCAATTGACCACCGTGATGCTGCACAAATAAACTTTCGAGCATGCGCGATGCCGTACAATGACATTGTCGTGCACTTTTATCCGTATGCAAGGAGAAGAAAGTGCTAAGAAAGTGTTAAGAAAGCGTTAAACCATCGCCGTACAACGTATTATGAAGACACTGTCCTGCTCTAAAAGCTTCATGAAAAGGCCATAATGCGTATGCGCAGTTAGAAATTGCCCACAAGAGCATCCAACTATATTTAACGGAGCCCAACAGGAGGCCATCAGCACGTTACGGCACGCCGTGGTGGCAAAGAAAGAAAGAAAGAAAGTAAGAAGATGGAGTACTGAAGATTACTTTAAGCACGACACCTATCCGCTGGATATACACGCCATTACTCCCGAAGCTCAGTTTAAGTAAGAGCAGCGAGCCGGACAGCCCGCCCATAAAGGCGCTGGGACGCCCGGTAATTGTAGCCGTACGCCACGACCTTGCAGTCATCTGCGTGCAACGACGGGGCAGGTACGGCACATGGAGATGTAATCACGGAGCGTGATGTGAGGCGCCTGTGCATGCACTGCAGTTAGCTGTGTAGTAGTAGCTGTAGTAGTCCAGAGTGGTGGCAATGGTGACAGCACCCTCAGACACCCGCACACAAGAGGACCTCGTCTTAAAGGACGATGCCGCGCATCCACGAATGACAAAACAAGTCACAGTCTCCGCTGGAGCGAGCATTGGCGAGAAATTGGGCCGCATCGTCGCTAATGAGTAATGCAGGTGGATGCGGGTTTGATGCGTTCCCTGGGACAAAGTACAAGTGTAAAAATTGTAAAAAGTGTAAAAAGTGTAAAAAGAGTAAAAAGTGTAAAAGTACTTTTCTCTGTTCCAAGGGCCCCAGGGGGGACAACCCCCCATCAACGTGCAGCCCGGCTATACCGTGATGCAATGTGAAGGCAGATGACCAAGTGGCCCCAGATGCAGTAGGCCCTTTGGGCAGGAGGGGATCCTACAGCACCACCGGGCTGCAGGTGCCGTTGTGCTTGCTGTACACTGCAGGCCGTGCGTCCTCCTCATCACACTTCAGCGGGGCCCCGCAAAGTGAGCAAACCAGAAAACACACCGGTCACATCAAGAGGCCTAGGTAGGTACTCACAGTCTTCGGCGTTGCCCGTGGCCTCCTCTGCAGCCAGAGAACGGCGGTGGTGGTGATGCTGGTGAACATTGCCGGCAGAAGCGGTCCCGTTCTTGAGGCTGCAGTCCTTATAACCCACAGCCGTCTTGTACTTGGTCCACTGTGACCATGGAGCGGAAAACCGGGACGTTTTGTGTGCAAGGCGAGATGGGCAAACAGGAAACAAGATTACGCAATAAGACAAATTGAGAAGCCGGATGGCGAGCAAAGAGAGGGTTAGAGCGAGGTGGCTGGGTGGAGGGTAGCGTTGGCGCAGATACATAAGCTGGGAAGTAAATGTGATTTAGACCGGCGTATCATTATGCGCATACTTTGATATATCAAAGCGAATCAAGCACCACGTGGCTAATGATTGCGATGTGAGAGCTGGCGCAACCGGCTCACAACTCCCGTTACGTGCAGCCTGCCCTGAGCATGACTTGGTAAACCGTTCCCAGGAACTCGTTTGCCACACCGCTCACCTGCGCCATGCTGATTTTCTGCGGCTTGAGCATCACGTGCCACAGCAGCCCCTCCGAGCAGGGCGGGGTGGTGAGGCTGCCCTCGTAGGTGACATACTCGCGGGAGGAGGGGGGAGGGAGAAGCTCCTCAAGACGGACCTCAGCGTCCGGAGGCAAATAGTTGATGGCCTGAAGGAATTTCGTTTTTTTGCACGATAGGGCACCGAGTTGAAATGGATGGGGGTGATTGCGGAAGGGCATGCCACTGCCCATGCTTTTGCAGCCGACGTCTTACGCTGTAACACACAAATTAACCCCAAACCGCCTTCAGGGGGGGAAAGAACCTCCCGCACCCCAAGCGGACTACCACTGCTCGCAGCCTCACCTCACCGTCCTTGGTGTGGCTGCTGGCAGCACCACCACCAGCAGCAGCTAGCGACCCGGGCTTGCTTAGTTTGTAATCCAAATCCAGGCATGGACCAGAAGCCATCCACTCCGTAACATCTTAAAAATCTGTAATGCAGGAACTTGCTGACTCGAGAACTCATTGCGAAAGCCTCGAGTCGGCTACCAGGTTCCAAACCGACCACATCCTCGGCCTAACCGCAGCCACTCCTTCACCCACTCCTTCACCCATTCTCCTCCTCACCCCTTCACGCATGGGCAAGGCTGCCCAGATGGCCTCCAGGAAGGGGTTGTCCTCCGACTGAGTCAGCTCGAACAGCACCCCCGTCACGGAGAAGCAGCCGGCGGTGCAGGCGGGCAGGTCAGTCACACGGTGGACGATGTGAAGCTCAAGAGGGTAGTGCTTGCCTAAAACTCCAGGCGGCGTTATGGGAGGAGGGCAAAGGGCGGCGCCAGGTTTGAGTGGCAGTAACCGGGGGAGGGTGAAGCCAGGAATAGGTTGAATTAGCAAGGCTTGGACGCTCAATCAATCAGAGTCTAGCTGGTACCAGCATCAACGACGCTTAGACGCTACATCTGTCGCCGCTAAGAACGAGCTAAGCCTCGCGCTTGCCGGAAGTCACAACCTATGAGAGTGGCTTGTTCCACACGGGTGACTGTGACGACTCGTGCAAATCTTGCGGGAGCTAGCTGGCTTATGTCGGCCATGCATTCCAACCCTAAGTACATTGGAATGATTTGCCTGGCTGGCAAGATTTCTTAACAAACAGGCATGTAGCTGCCACCATACGGTAGTTGCACCGGTAAAACCGACACACTACTCGTCCATACCAGGTTTTACAAGTGCCCGTTTTGCCGGTGATCTTCCGTCACCCACATCGCTCACCACATTGCTGCTACTTTGCATTGCATGGGATGGCACTCCTGCACCTACCTCCAACCAGGTGCTCGGAGACCGTGTGGAAGTGGAACTGCAGCGGCGTGGCTTTGACGGTGGTTGCCTGATCGGTTTCGGTCATGCCCAACACAGAGGTGATCCTTGTGTTGCTGTCCTGGCGTGCTATGGGCGGGGAAATGAAATAGAGCATGGCACATCCAGTTCTTTAGGGCTTAGGGATCTCAGAGGACAGCACGTGCTAAAGATGCCTGACACAAAGCATGCATTAGAGCTTCGTTAGGTCGTGTGGCCGGGCTCAGCTAGCAAGCTAGAAAATGGGGGCAGCGGCGCCTGTAGGTGTGAAAATTGCTACAGCGACATGGCCCCGTTGCAGTGTACGTAATAATGCGACGGGGCGGGAATGCAAGCACGCTCGGGAACTAAGTGAAATACATGAACGAAATCATGCAGTACGGCACACCTGGGACGACAATTGCGACGTCGGCTGCGAACGGCGACAGCCACTCAATCTGGATGGCGTGTCCTGTGTTGATAACCTCCACATTGGAGCCGTTAGAGTAGATGGTTGGGTACGACCAGCGGGTACGGAACTTGTCCGGGATGTTGCTGCCGCGATTTTCTGCAGGTGGACAGCGGATAGAAACATTTTCCTGTCATGAGCATCAAGGGTTGCCGACAGAGAATAGGCCCACACCAGGGATAGCATTACCATAGGAGCACTATGCCGTGCCAGTGGATGCGATTGGAGCTGTAGCTTCCCAAGTCATTCTAGTACCGAAACAGTAACCCTAATATTGGAGGCCTTTTCCAGGCTTTAAGCTTACGGTATGAGCATGAAGGACAGGCGTACGATAGATCATCCTGATGCGTAAGCTTTGGGGCCCTCCCGGTTCTGTACTCCGGTGCCGCCGATATGCCCCAACCCCCAAACTTTTCTCCTCAATTTTATCCAGCAATTCAAAAGCCAATCTAAGGACACAGAAAGATGTTCACAGACTTACTGAGAGTTTCCGCGTTTGGCAAATTGATAGGGCTTTGGCGAATTCCGCTCATGCAGGCCCAAGGCTTTCCAGTTGCGTCCACACCAGTCCTGAAGAAATGAAGGAAAGAACCGAAATGGAAATCGACTTGGATAGATTACGAGTTTCACAAGCTTCTGCGTTCCAAACGAGCCCAAAGACTCTTTAACCACCTTAATCGAACAAAAATGAAGCCGACGTGCGAATCATGGTATGCAAATATGGGCAAGGCCAGCATGGCGCCAGCGCCGACATGCTTACCAGTCATCTCCATTCAAGCCGTGATCCCAATGAGTGCCGGCGTGAGGGGCTTCCTGCAGTTAGTTTACAGATTGTTCTGGGCTTAGTTTCGGCGAATTACAATCCGCCAAATGCAGTGTCATAATGGCTGCGTTCGAATGGGTGCCCAGCGCCTCATATGCGTACACAAGCGCAAAATCGTGCAACTATTTATTCTCGGATATTCTTATTGCCATAAATAGACGTAAGAAGCCATACTTTCTGACAACAACGGCCGCCCGACACTGCGCACCAGTGAATCAGGCGAAGTCCCATACTTGAATACACAAGCAGTGACATGGCTAAGGAAGCATAGAGCTGCAAATATCAGCGCCGCACACAAACGTGCTGCCGCCATCTCTCGGTATCTTGGGGACGTAAGCGCGTGGGATTGAGCCTAGAATACAATTGGAAGAAGAGTAGTAGGAAAATAGTTATTGGGCTCCTTGGCAACATCTGATTCGTTCAAGATTTAATTGTGGATGTGAACGGTCGTGGGCCCTGCGCTGAAACCGAAACCAAGTTTGACTTCAAATGCGTTAGCTGGCATTGCACCTCTTCTCACTTTCCAAAGCCATACAGTTCCCGCTGGTCGGCATTGGCCCAACGTGCCTGTTAGGTTGGTACCTGATTAGGTCGGGACCTGAGTAGACACCAATTGACGATATAGGATAGAGGGTACGGTAAGAATGGAAGTACTTTGGTAATTAAAATTCACCTTGGAAAATTGCGGAGTAAGCTAATGAAATGTCGAACGTCATTAGTACGGACAACGATTGCATCTGGACTTGTGAGGCACCGAGGGATGGCTGAAGTGGGTTAATTTATTATTACCTTGTTTTCTTCTGGAGGATACCGGCATAATGAACCCAAGGATTGGCTGCCCTTGCCTCGCCGGAAGTCTTAGTCAGATTACGTAGTCGCTAGGGTTTCTTCGCTTCTTTTCCTTTTAGCACGCCTTAGCGTCCTCGCAAAACATCACATCAACCTCCTCTTGCATATTGAATAAATTTGTTCGATGAAATTCTGCCGCCTTTGAACCTACGACAGGGTCCTTTCCCATGCGGTAAGCGTGTTTCTTCCGATTATCACTTGGTCCCAAATGCATCCGGCAGATATGTTCAAAGGTTGCCCTCACCTATCAATACTTGACTGCTGCGTTTGGCCCCACGCAACCTCTGAAATGCGCTGTAACGTGCTGCCTTGGAGGGGCCCACCCCTGCACATACTTACATACGCCCCCTGAAACGAGAAGCCTTGTGCAAGCCTTCTTATTTTTTGCCACATATACAGCAGAAATAGACGGGAAATTAAAGGGAGCAAAAGCAAGGCAAAGGCAGGCACATACACCTGCTGCTCTTCAACAGTAGTTCGCTGGCAATTACTCGGCGTCGGAGGCGGTACCGGGGTAGTACTTGAGAGACACGATAGCATGCGTGCGGGTGTGTGTGCTACAGTGGGCTCTAGACTGCTTAAGGGTCTGTCACACTAATTATGGTGTCGTGAGATGGGATGCATGCGCACAAGGCGCGCCAGCATTCTTTAGTTATTTCAGCGTCATTACATACAGCGATCTCACAATATGCAACGGCCGTTAAGACAAACTTTTTTTCAATTGAATGAGTAAAGTAAGGCGTCGTGAGTTCAACTCTTATCCTGGTCAGCCACCTCGTTGTTACCGCATCCTATTATAACACCGAAACCGGCAGAGGAAAAAAACCGCCAAACACCGTATTACCTTCGACACAATGAGGCTCCAATTTTCCCTCCGAGATTTTTCTCCGAAAAAGCAGTCATTGCTATTAATGAAAACCGCGGTGTTGCGCCCCACTTGTGGCATCAGGATAGATGCGCAGCGCCGCGACTGCCCATCCAACATGCCGAACCACACCAAACTCCATCTTACCACACCGCTCTATAACATCTCGGCATTCCCAGACACTGCGTTTTACGCTCGGCGCTCTCTAAAAGATTTCGCCACGGAAATGCAAGCCTGAGGACCTGGCATCTGCGATTCAGCACGTGGCTCTACGTGGCGCACTCCTTCCGCAGCTTCCGCCGCCTCTCGGTACCTCAAATCGCACCACCGCACGGCGCACTGCCGCACATGGGGCCGCAAGGTAGGTGGCTCTCACGCTCCGCAAGCAGCTGCTGTTAAAGAATACACTTTAGGCGGTGTCTCTCGAAGACGAGAAATAATGTAATAAGAATACGACTCCACGCATATCATGCGCGCATATGCGCACCCATCTATGCTGCAGCTGCTAAGCTGTCTAACTCTGAGTCAGAGATATTTCTCGCATGAGCAGGACCGCAACAAAAAATACTACTCTTATGTACGTAATGCGCAAATGCGCACAACCTAAGTTGTCTAAATCCCCCAAGCTTTGCGATATTAAATTCGCGACGGTGGAGACCATCAGCACACGCAGGTAGCATCGAAAACTCTCCGAGACCCCTGAGGCGCGTCTAAACTCCGCTAAAAGCACACATAAACTTGGCCGTAGCTATCTGTTATAGCGGCGTCCTGCCCTGACTATTTGAAAACCAAAAAAGCGTCAGGATGGACAGGAAAAATGGAAAGCATAAGTACATGACCGATTCGCGAAATGAGACAAAAAAAATGATAAAATGCACGGGCCTGGCCACTCTCTTGCTTTTAATCCTGAACCCCTCTATCCTGGGAAAGGTCAGTCTCTTCATTCGACTCTCTCATATGCATGTCTTCGGCGGAAGCTCAGCCGAGCACGCTGCCCAATTACTCACAGCTTTGAAGCTAACGCAACGCGCGGGAGGAAAACCTATCTCTCAGATCACTAGTAGTTCCTACTCGACGTATCTTTCATATCTTCATCTGCGGACGTTTCGTTATCCTAGTACGACATACGACATCCTGTGAGGACATGGAAGGTATTACTTCAATAAAGAGGCAATGATCCAAATTTGCTGGAGACCGGTGTTTGCACCAGTACATTCAATACCTCAGTTTATTACTAAGAAGCGAGCTTGACTGCCCGGCCGAACAGACGCTGGGGCGTACGGAAGTTGGTGCCGTACGCCACGACATTGCAGGTATCTGCATGCACGCCATGGGTACATATATAGAGAGAGATCAAGTAAATGGTGGCTGGCGCATCAGTAGATTAGTTTGGATTGAACCACGGCACGGCACGGCACTTGTAGTTAGTATCTGCAGAAACTAATGTACTATGTACTAATAGCAGCTGCTATTGGTACATATCATTCCCCATAGCCCTGGCCAGATTCCTACTTTCAGGAATCTTAGCAGCAGAGTTGGGAAGTGGTAAAGGTAATAGGAGTGAATGCGCAGATGCGTAGTGCAATGTTAGGCAAGCAGAATTGCAGCACACCGGTCTCCACTCTTCGTGAACTTGACCTTGCAAGACATGCAGGTTGCACTCTTATCACATAGTAAGGAGCACATCAATCCATGGCACAGGAACCAGCTTACAGTCATCGGGGTTGCCAGGGGCCGCTGCAGCCAGGTGACGGCTGTGGTGGTGGCGAGGCTGCCGGCTTCCAGACTTGGCGCTGGGGGTGGCGGTGGCGGTGGCGTTCTTGAGGCTGCACTCCTTGAAACCCACAGCCGTCTTGTACTTGGTCCACTAAAACGGCCAAGTCCGGAGGGGTTGGGACAAGTCCACAAAGTGATTTTGCAGAAAGAGAAGAGTGCTTAGATACCTGGGTGCGTGGGCCAGGGAGGGCACTGAAGCAGCGCGGAAGCCACATACACCACATGTCATCATGTAAACACATACCCACTGTAACAACACATACCCACTGTAACAACCACACACACTATTATATGTTATCATGTAGACACGTGCATACACGATGTCGTGCTCTCTCGCACAAACATCATTAGAAAACAAACACACACGAGCACAAAGACCGCGGGTGCGATTCGTCGATCAGGTGGGTCTCATGAAGTGCGGGAGCTGATCGAAGCTCTCGACAGGTCCGCACCGTTTGACGCAACCAAGTCCCCGGCACGTGCTTCCCATCTATATAGCCATTTCCTGCGTACACATCTGCGCGAACTCTTTCCCCCTCTCCTCGACAGACCTGATCAGGGAACAGGGTTTCTCACCTGCGCCATGCTAATTTTCTGCGGCTTGAGCATCACGTGCCACAGCAGCCCCTCCGAGCAGGGCGGGGTGGTGAGGCTGCCCTCGTAGGTGACATACTCGCGGGAGGAGGGGGGAGGGAGAAGCTCCTCAAGACGGATTTGAGCGTCCGGAGGCAAATAGTTGATGGCCTGCAGGGGTTTCGTTTTTTTGCGCGATAGGGCACCGGGTTGATTTACAATGGATGGGGGTGATTGGGGAAGGGCTTACCTCTGCTCATGCTCTTGAAGCGGATGTTTTCCGCTTTAACACAGAAATTAAACCGCCTTTTAGTGGGGGAAAAACCCTCCCGCACCCCCAAGACGACTACTGCTGTTAGCAGCCTCACCTGACCGTCCTTGAAAAATCTGTAATGCAGGAACTTGCTGATTCGAGAACTCATTGCGAAAGCCTCGAGTCGGCTACCAGGTTCCAAACCGACCAAAACCCGACCACATCCTCGGCCTAACCGCAGCCCCTCCTTCACCCATTCCTTCACCCATTCTCCTCCTCACCCCTTCGCGCATGGGCATGGCCGCCCAGATGGCCTCCAGGAAGGGGTTGTCCTCCGACTGAGTCAGCTCGAACAGCACCCCCGTCACGGAGAAGCAGCCGGCGGTGCAGGCGGGCAGGTCAGTCACACGGTGGACGATGTGAAGCTCAAGAGGGTGGTACTCGCCTGACGAAGGGGAGGGAGCGCGAGCAGGCGGAGGAGGAGGACACCAAGGGCGCAGCAGAGTGAATGGAGCTGGATGTCGTTTGGAACCGAAAAGAATTTAGTATGTCGACATGGTAAGAGAGAGATCCTTACAACAGCAGAGCACCGTAATGCGGGCGCCCCGCGCCACGTAACCATGGTGGCAGATTAATCCAAAATGACGATCAAGGAGCAGGATCCTCAGACGTTAGACGGAGAAGGGGCCGATCTATCTCCACGTCCCATTCTACCCAATGTTTGTTGGCTGAGGGTATATCCGGTGGCCCATGCACCATTCGTTCCTGACCAAAATACCATTAGTTCAGGCACTACTGGTAGCGCACACATCGATGCCCCCGGAGGTTCCGGGATTGAGACCTGTCAAGGTCGAAATTCCTTCCGATGGTGGAAGGTAAGCGTGCCCCTAGTCGATGGACGGTGGTGACCTGGGATAAGTAGACCTGTGAGCTGAGCAGGAATAGAAATGAGCCGCCGTCGATCTGGCAGATTCCGTTGGATGCCGGTGGTGGGTGCGGAACCTGAGCGATCCACTGAGAAGTCGGCTAGGGTGACTAGATGAGGGTGCCCCGAAATACTGAGGAAGGCAGGATTTTGCCGGGTAGCGGCCACGGGTGAAGATGTGGCCCCCTGTCCCCCACATCGTACCACATAGCCAGAAGAGGCAAGTGCACGGCAATGCTTCGCGCCACCTACCTCCAATCAGGTGCTCGGAGACCGTGTGGAAGTGGAACTGTAGCGGCGTGGCCTGGACGGTTGTGGCCTGATCGTTCTCATTCATACTCAGCACTGCGGTAATCTGTGTGTTGCGGTCCTGGCGTGCTGAGGGAAGAAAAATGGAGTTTTGCGGTGGTCGAAACATGGGATTGAAGGAAACACATTGTGGTCATTCAAAAGGTCGCCGAAAGCTGCATCGTCTGAGCTGCAACGTTGCAGAATGTGCGCAGCAAGTAACATAACGCTAACAGACAGGGATGGGGGACAGCTTATAAGTTAATGACTTCAGGGTCAAGTCGCAGTAAGGTTGTAATGGCGAAGCAAGCGGGCATGGCAGACATGATTATAAGGGTGTTCACATCAGACCCACGCATTGTGACATGCAAAAGAATGTACGGCGCGTAGTACGACACACCTGGGACCACAATCTCGACGTCGGCTGCGTACGGCGACAGCCACTCAACCTGAATGGTGTGTCCTGTGTTGATAACCTCCACATTAGAGCCGTTAGAGTAGATGGTTGGGTACGACCATTGGGTACGGAACTTGCGCGGTATGCGGCTGCCGCGATTGTCTGCAGGCGATATATGGTCGCACAACAATAGGTGCTAGCAAAAAACACGCAAAGTTCCAAGCGATTATCGATACGGGTTTCAAGTCAAGAGACCTGCGTGGGCTGCTGATGGATTGCTGAAGAAGCCTCAACACGATGCGCGTCTAGCTCCTGTCAGTATTCGCTGGTGGGCCTTCTGGTGGCGATCCGAGGACTTTCGCCAATTGGAGAGCCTATTGACAAATATGTATTCCCCCGTGGTTGTGGGTTTCGAAGCCTTCTTCCCTTTGGGCTCGCCTTCTGCTGTCTATCTAGGTGACATTTGCGTTGTCTGGTCTGGATGGGTGTCTCGACGGCCCTGATCGTCTCAGGTGCAGTAATAATGCACGGCCAGCAAATGGCCCGCTGGCGTTACGATTCGCGAGTCTAGAGCCCACTGTAACGACCAACCAACCAACCAACCAAACACACACACATATATATACACACACAAAAAATGCGTGCAGATTCCGGAACGACCGGACGCTATCGAAAGGGGAAGGATTCTGGATTTCATAAGCTGGGTTGCGCCATGCGACGAGCTCCACAAATTTACTCGTGGACATGAGTGGCACACGACAGCCGACAGGGTTGAAAATCGGGGAAATCGGAAAGGTTTTGCCAGCGCCCCAACCTTTAATGACTTTCAGCTGAAGGTACGATGGTGCGATTGCTTGACTCGCGTTCGTCGCTGAGCCCTAAGTTTGAATTGTCGCGACGAGTCGCGATGGAGCCAGGCCTTCACCAGGGCAACTAACTGGCTTTTAGTTTAAAGATATCTATTTAGAAGCTTCCCATAAGTGCAAGGATAACGACAGCCAGCCATACGATGCGAGCCCCGCGCTCCATGCAACATGCATTACAGGGCGTATCATGTCGCAACCGACAAGCTAGTTCCGCTATTTATCGAGACGAAAATTTCAAAATCAATAAAATAATGTGCCGATTACTGGACGTGGGTGTGAGTATTCCCCTTCAAAGCAAGACTACGAATTTCCCCTTTGCAGACCACGAAGTTGTCCTGTCCTACCAAGGATATTTGCGTTTGGCAAATTGATAGGGCTTTGGCGAATTCCGCTCATGCAGGCCCAAGGCTTTCCAGTTGCGTCCACACCAATCCTGAAGAAAGGAAGGAAGGAAGGAACCGCAATGGAAGTCGACTAACGAACGGTAGCAACGATGATACTGCAAGCGCGGCCGTGTAAACAAGGCTAGGGGGCTGCACGAGTGTTTCGACAGCGCAGGCATGCTTACCAGTCGTCTCCATGCAAGCCATGATCCCAGGGGGTTCCGCCGTTAGGAGCCGCCTGCAGTTAGCACAGTTGGCAGGCACATCGGATGGATTTAACCTGCCGGCGCTACGGCGAATCACGGTGTCCAGTGCATTAGCGGTTAAGTAACTGCGCAAAAGCGTGATAACTGCTCATACTATATGCATGTTTGAGAATATGGATATCGGTAGTAATGCGGCTACCGATGGTTGGATACAGGCATGCATGCCGGCCGCTGGCAGCTGAAATGTGACCAATAATAGGACCCGGGGGGTTCCGGCGCTCTGCTGGTCTTAACACATACCAGTGAGTCAAGCGATGTCCCATATTTATATATGCAAGCATAAGTTGTTTTGAAGAAGCAAAGCGCGGCAAACAAGAGCGCGGCATACATCCGTGCTGCCATCATTTCCATGTCGTGTTAATCAATATGTCGCTATATACTTAATTTAAGATCGGTAATTACAGTTGTAGGATGTCAAACGATTGACTAAAAATCGCTGGTGAAGGAATTTATATCGTGCAGTTTCACGGACTTGGGCCTTGTGCTTAACCCTGATATTAAAATTAGCCACATATGTTTGGCCTAGCATCTCTTCTCAGTTTGTCTGACATTAATCGTGAGGGTCTGACATTTCGGTGTTGGTTGCTTCGGTTCATGAAACTGGACTTCAATAGACTTCCTGGTAGGCACTCGTAGGCGTAACTGCCCCAAAACGGTTTAATCGGTTTAGCTTGGACATGGAAGACAGTCAATGCATCCCGCCGCGGCGGCAATACATTATTGGTACGGTGGACGATTCCCTTTTCAGCTATCCAGGCAGTTCGGGAACGGTGGATTGATAAGTTCATACTTTTGACAGTGATGCGTATGCCACCAGTCGTGCTACCAGATTGCTAGGGAATCATCGAAAAGCTTCGACACGGTTAGAAACCGTTCCGACTTCTTCGACGCTTCCAATCTAGTCGACTATGACCCGGTCTCAAGGTGTTAATGCGTCAAATTAATCTAATAATTTTTTTTATTTAATATGTGGACGACTGTAACGCGATCGCGCCTGAGTTACGGCCTAGCCGGGCATTAAGCCGCAACTGGTCCCTTCGATCCTGCCGCGTTTCAGACGGTATCTTCGCAAGATGGCCTTCACTGAAACCTCATGTCCGTCAGCCTCTAGTCTACTATAGCCTGCTGGTAAGCTGTCGAACACGTCTGCCTCCGGGCAATCTATCCGCCATATCCGCAGCATCGAAGCACCATATTACTTTCCTCGGTTTTAGCTGCTGAAGCACTGGGCACTTCGTGTACAAAACTCAAGTGTAATAACAACGTGGCACATTATTTGAATTTTAATTGGGTTATGAAATCTCGCTCAACAGCCGTTGACTCCCGCACCTGTGCTAAACCTGCTAAACCGTGCGTGGCGATTCCATCCTGTTTCCATCAGGCTGTTTGCATCAGCTCGAACGATTCCGAAGGCATAAATGGTCGCGAGCATGATTCGCAATTATATTAGCCGCCACCAATGCCCTTTTGCTAATGTTCTATGCGGGAATTTGTCTTGGTGCTACAAGGTAAACGCAAAGGGGAACTAATTTGACTCATCAGTGGGCTCGACGAGGCCCTAGCCCTCCCTAGCTGATGTCAGGTCAGAGGAGCTGGCATGGAAATGAGAACGATGTCAGGAATTTACAGTTAAACTGGGCTCGGTGGCTCTCGGCTGTGGCGCGCCCTGCTGCATGCAGCTGGGAAAATAAAAGTTACAATCGGCGACCCCCTAGGATGGGGTGGGCGGATCAAGAGAACAAAGTCATTAAAGAGATATGAGAGGATATTATCACAGCTGTTCTTATCAACATTTGGCCAAGCCTCCGGTGCGGCTGTGTCTGGTGTTCACCGCATTGCATGGCATATATATACATATATATATGTGTGTGTGTGTGTGTGTGTGTGTGTGTGTGTGTGTGTGTGTGTGTGTGTGTGTGTGTGTGTGTGTGTGTGTGTGTGTGTTACATGGTTGGGGGTGCGTGATGCCATACCTGTAAAACTACCCATTCGAGCCGAAGGCCCAAGGGCAATACCTAAACGCCTAAAAGCCACGGAGAAAAGGAAAACACCGCACATCAGCCCAGACTAGCGTCCAGCGGGAATAACTGAGTTGCGGTACGAGCCCACATACGATCCTACATACTAGGTCAGGCACTACTGGTAAAGCAAACGCCGATGCCCCCGGAGGTTTGGGGATCGAGGCTTGTCAGGGTCGGAAAATCCTTCCAGTGACGGAAGGTAAAAGTCGATGGACGATGGTGACCTGGGATAAACGTTAACTTGCGAGCTGACCAAGAACGGAGTTGAGCCGCCGATGATCCGGCAGATTCCGTCGAATGCCTTTGGTGGGTGCGGAACCTGAGCGATCCACAAGGAAGTTGGCTGGGGTGACTGGATGAGGGTGTCGGGGAAGGCAGGGTCTGCTGGGTAGCGGGCGCATGGTAAAGATATGAACCCCCTCTCCCAACATACGTTCCAACATCCTCGCCAGACGTGCTGGCTCCCATTTCATGGCCTCCAACATGCTCTGTTGATGATCGAATCCTCTTTCACACGAATATCATTATAGGCTGGGCATTCCAATAACACGTGTTTTTCATCCTTGACTTGGCTATTGGTGCCACAACGGCGGCAAAACCGCTGCTCCCTGGGGACATGGTGCTTGGCCCTTCGTGCTCTGTTTGCCTCCAAAGCCCAGCAACATGGCAAATGGATCACGGGGTCTCCCTCCATCGAGGGTGATAAGAGAGAGATCGTTGGGAGAGGCTACTGCTCGCCTGGTGGATCGGGGCATGACCCAGGTGAAGGAGCAATGGGCGTTCCATGTAAGCTGCTCCCAGGGTACCCCTCAGTGGGAGGGTCTGGGGCCCTGCCTTTGTAGCTGCATGTCAGAGTTGTGCTAGTTGTGCTAGTTGGCCATTAGATGTGTAAGAAGGGTTCAGCTCCCTTAGCATCTCCCTGAGTACTCTTTGCCTGGTGTTACAATGTGTGTGTGTCAGACTCTGCATCCTCGGAGATGGCAGTGACACTCATGGAGCCGGGTACTGATGGATGGCCTCCTTATGCCATTATGATGTTCGCCCGGTGTTTCAGCTACTGATCCGCGACCAAAGACTGCGACTCTTGGTGGATGATGTTCCATTACCAATATTGGTAATTGATTTAATCCCGAGGGTATAGCTACAACCTCAGGATAAATGTGGCACTGATAGGCCGGGACTAGAACATTGTCACCCCGGACTGTGTGAATGTAGGGCACTTACGTCGACTGGTGTTGTGGTCCGGGCAGGGGGGGAGGTAGGAATCCTGTGAAGCACATGGGGGAAATGACCTGGGGGACCTAGGGATGGCTATACAGCAGGCACTTCACCAGGTCTTACAAGCTGGGAGATGCATTCGTGGCTAAATGCCTGGACCCTCATGGCCCTACATATGGTGGGAGTGGAAAATTTGGGAGGGGCGTGCCATGGAGCACTGGAAGCACTAATGCCCTTTTATGGGGCATTCCTGGCACTTGACTAGAGGCAGCACACATGGTTATGCCCTTGAACTACAACGCCAGCACCAAATCAGCCATAGCCCCTTTGCACTGAAAGCGTAAGCCAGCCGAAGCTTTCTTCTGTTATCGCCTTTTTATTTATTTCTGGAATTAGCTCCCTTAATTAATTAGTTCCTTATCAGCAGCCTTTCGACATTGCATGTGCAGATGTGCGCAGTCGCTCACTTGGCGCTCAGTCTGAGTGCCGGTCCCCGTTGCTGTTGTCATTAGAGCGGGCTACCAAGCAGTGTTGCGACGTGTGACGTGTTTCCATTGGTAGCGTGAGATGAGGCAGTTCTGTTGGTCCAGCAACCCGGGTGATGACGGCCCGCGGACGGCCCAAGTAAAGACCCCAAATGTGGTGAAAGGGACATCTTCAGGGGAGCGGCGCCAGACAAGGTGTCAAGCAAAGTTGCAAAGCCGTCCCAACCTCAACTGGGAGCACCACGAGTCAACTCGGGTGGATGTGGCTGGTGCCCGAGCCGACTCAGGGCCTGCAGGGCAGCGCCTAGGTGCACTACTACGGGTCATAGAGGAGCCTGTACGTCCAGAGGTATTTTGCATAGACTCAGAATCAGATGGCAAAGACGGCACACACATGATGCATCGGATGAGCCATCAGCTGGGATAATCACCTCCCTCGCCAACCCTGTGTTTTCGCCACAGCCGCGTTGGTGTCGATGCCGGTGACATAAACCAGATCATGCGAGTGCGTAGCAGGAGCACTTAATGAAGATGAAAAGCGGCCGGGTGTGGGCGCACTGCCCCGAAGCGACAACTAGGCCTGCAGACCAACCGCTTCAGGGCAGCACCCAAACCCGAGGTAACCAGCACAGTCGCTCGCAGCGACACATAACCACTCAAGTCCGTACATCGCACAGTGGCACTCCGAATTCACATAAAACCTTAACTTTCTAGACGGTTTGCTTAGAAACTTTCGGATAACACGTGGTCTGGTAACTCAGACAGTGGCGGCACTGACTTACCTTTGCATAAGCTTCAATAATAAACGCAACATGGCTTTCGTTTCCCTAGCAACGTCGGAGGAGTAGGTACATACACAACACTCCATGGGTTCCACAAACTTCGCCAAGGTTCCACATACTCCATAGAAACATAGTTCGACTTGCTCACTCCTGCCTGCAGGGATGCTGTAACCTTCAACGTTTTAAGAGAAAGTTCGAGAAATGAGTACCAAGCACCACGTGATAAGATCACGCCGAGGAAATCAATTACAAGACACTTTGCGGTCACGTGGTTCGAAAAACTGCCTGAAGGGGGGCCAAGTATTCATTCCTTCGATGCATTCTTGTCTTTCATCATTCCGGACCTGTTATAAATCTTCATTCCTAAACTGTCAAGTTTCCTGGGTTTATGCGAGCTTTATTGATCGAATGAGAACAAGGACAAATACGCTGTAGCGCCATTTTGCTTGCGGCCGGTTAAGTATCAACATAACATATAAGGTTGCAGCATCCGGGGCATACGAAGCTTGCCAGCTCTAAAAGGTGTAGTTTCGTAACTTGCCTGGTTCGTACAGAGCACATTTTTTTCTGCTGACGAGGAATTTCATCGCACACCCTTAGGATATCACGTGGACCACTTACTTATTATGCATTATATTACCGGTTTGCATGTCTGATGGGGTCCCCCTTCCTTTGACGGCAACCGCTAGCTCCAAATTTGGAGCCGGGCTGCTTGCTCTGCTTTTATGGGCGAGAAACGACAGGAGGAAAACGCGATGCAGGTAGAATTTGCCTGCAACGACGCCGAAAACTTTCGATACTCTTTCGCTCATGTTGCGCGCGACGGCGCATGCCTACAGGACTGGGAAAGCCAATATGTCTACGTTTCGCGTTTGGGTGAGGGCTCGTATGGCAGTGTCTTGCTTTGTCGCGAGCGTTCAGCCGGCGAGGAGAAAGGAGCACATGGTCAGACGACACCGTCGCTGGTTGCTGTCAAGAAGTTTAAATGGGCTCACAATGATAACGTGGTAAGTTTTGCGGCACTGGCGGAATGAATTGTGCCATGCCCTGTAAGCGCTTAGGTACGCTAGGTACGCATCGAGGTAGGGACCGAATGGGGCAAAGCAGGTCGGTGCCGCAAAGGCCCAGGTTCTCAAGGTAAACGTTTCTTTCCCTATTCCGAAGGGTCTGAGACTGGCGCTACGTGAAATCCGCCTGCTAAAGAGCTTGGACCATCCGCTCATTATAAAGCTGCAACGAGCATTTTTCAGGTACGTTGCGCCGCAGCTGACTTTTCTTTTATGCTTACAAAACACTGTCGATACTAGCGCAGAGTCGGAGTTCAGTCGGAACAACTTAGCAACTCTCACGCACTAGACCTAACAGGCGGGCTTTGCGCTCTGCCTTTCCATGCCACAGTCGTAACTGCAGGCTATACGCCGTCTTTCCCTTCATCGACGTGGGGTGTGCGCAAAGTGTCCTGAGCAAGACGTATCCTCGCGGGATGCCTCCTGTGTTGCTCAAGTCCTTTGCCTGGCAGCTCTGTCTGGCTCTCCGGTACCTCCACCAGCGGAAGGTGGGACAAAACAGCGCTACAACAACTCACGCAACGAACAATTTTATGTTGATGGCTTCCTTTCTTTCGGTGTGCCGCCCTTCGGCTTCAAATAATATACGCACGCACGCACGCTAGAAAGTAGCTATAGCGTTTTGGGCACCCAAATCCCCCTTTTGCATTTGTTAATTTTTGGGGCATGGAGTCGCTATGCATAAAATGGGCGCTACCTTGGGCTTGGATGCCATCGGTGACGCCTGATGTGTTTGACCCTGTTAAAGATGCGCGTAGGTACCCTGGCTAGTTACTACAGGCCATCACCCCTCTATACGTTACACTTAGTTTCCGTCGACGTCAGATTCCCATAATGGAAGTCCATCCTAGCACGTGCACGTGAATTGTCCCGCAGCGGAGGAGTTTCGTGCTGGCGCTGAAGACCCTACGTACACAATAATCGTGCAGGCTGATTGTAATATTCTTAAACTGGTCCTTTAAATACAACTCAAAGTAGGACTTGGTTGCTTTGGAGCACAAGTCGTTGACGTTCCTCGCTCGAAGAAAAAAGGTGCCTGACCTTCGCCAGCACCCAAAAACCCAGTCACAGTCAGTAGTCCATGATATGGGAACCACCACGTCTGGCGAGGATGTTGGAACGTATGTGGGCTCACCGAAACTCAATTACCCCCTTTGGACGCTAGTCTGGGCTGATGTGCGGTGTTTTCCTTTCCTCCATGGCTTTGTAGTATTGCCCTTGGGCCTTCGGCTCGTATGGGTAGTCTTACAGGTATGGGGTCACGCACCCCCAACCATGTAACACACGCACAGTAGTCCTACGGGCTACGGCTGCCAGAAGGGATAAGGTTTGAGAGTAATATTTGTAGGCGTCTTATATGAAAAAAGCGCGAAGTGCTCATAGTTTTATCGATGTTGTGGCTGGAGGGCTACTAGTGCGGCAAAACACTGGCACAGGCTTCAGAACGTTACTCCTTGTTAACAAAACGCGCCAGCAAGCAAATCCCAACTGCTTCAAATGTTCAAAAGCAACAAGAGGCGATACCGTGAAAGGCCAAGCCAACTCCCCCCAAATTCAAAACCCGGACTGGCATTCCACGTTGTACTGCTCACCCGGATAGCAGCGTAGCTGCCATAAGGTTCTGAACATGCATTCTTATCTCCTTGTTCGTTCGTCTGCATACCAAACTCACTTAACCCGGTTAATAACATGTTAGTAAAAGGATTGAGCCTCTCTCACGTCCTGCTGAGGGCATAAAGCCTTCTGTGACAGTTTATGCCACATGGCTGAGAGGCGTTGGCCAAGGTTATTTTGCGCCTTCCAAATCTCCTTTCCGCATGCCTTAATCAACCTTTGCAACCTTCTTCTGTCTAAGTTCCAGTTACTGTTGGAAAGTGACCGACACTCATACATACCAGGATATGTTGAAAGCAGTGTGTGTGTGTCTGTGTGTGTGTCTGTGTGTGTGTCTGTGTGTGTGTCTGTGTGTGTGTCTGTGTGTGTGTGTCTGTGTGTGTGTGTGTGTGTCTGTGTGTGTGTGTGTCTGTGTGTGTGTGTGTGTGTGTCTGTGTCTGTGTCTGTGTCTGTGTCTGTGTGTGTGTGTGTGTGTGTGTGTGTGTGTGTGTGTGTGTGTGTGTGTGTGTGTGTGTGTGTGTGTGTGTGTGTGTGTGTGTGTGTGTGGTTGAAAGCAGTAATAGGAACCAAGGGGGGGTCCGGCGCTTTAACAGTTACTACTATTACATATCGGCCCTGCGGTTTTTTTATGGTGCTTAGGAATGCTGCTTCTTCGAATCCTAGAGTGTGAGCATCCCAAACCGTTCTCCGGCGCGGATGCGTGGCCACCCTGCCCTTCCAGATACTACACAGAGACGTCAAGCCGGCGAACGTGCTGCTCTCTAGCGACGGAACAATACGTCTATGCGATTTCGGCTTTGCGCGGCGGGTGCCGGGAGCTGAGCTGGTGGACGCCGCAGCACCGGCACCGCCTCAGCTGGGCTCTGCAACAGCAGCAGCAACAGCAACAGCAACAGCGACGGCAGCAGCTGGCGGCATAAAGGACGCGCTGACGCCGTACGTCCAGACGCGTCCATACCGTGCACCTGAAGTACTGCTCGGCCATGAGTACGGAGCTCCCGCAGGTACGGCGCCGTTCCGATCGAGCAGGATGTGCCGCCCCTACCACCGCCCCTCCCGAACCGGACCGCATCTGGGCTCCACATTTCGCCTCCCACCCAGAAGACGAGTCCCCTTTGCGGGTCCGACTATCTCCCCGGTCCACCTTAGCTCCAACAGCACCTGAGGCCTCCCATAGGCCATAGCCATCCCCAAATGTCAATCCTCCCCCGGGGAGTCCCTAACCCCCCTCTAGGTATCTTGTAACCCCCCGGCCCCCAACCCTAACCCCCACACGTCATGCCGTGCTGTGCTGTGCTGTGCTGTGCCACGCTGGCACACATGTGCCTGCGGAACGCACGCCTACAGATATCTGGGCCCTGGGCGCCACCCTGGCTGAGATGGCCCGGGGGGAGGTGCTCCTGCGGGGCACCTCTTCCTTGGACCAGCTGTGGCGCATCCTTGGTGCACTGCCGGGACCCTGGCCGCCTCTGCTGGCAAGAGCAGTGGAACACCTGCGGGCGCTGGACCCCGCAGCCCTGGGACACAAGGTCCCCCAGGAGCTTCTACGGCCCAAGCAGCTGCCGGGCCCGCCGCTGCTGGAGCGCCTACGTGGCTGCGGCGGTGGAGTCAGCGGTGGTGGTGAAAGCAGCGGCGGCGGCGGCGGCGGCGGCGGCGGTGGTGGTGGTGGTTCTGCGCCGCTGGAGCCCGCGCTCGTGGATTTCATTATGGCGTGCTTGCGGCTGGACCCGGAGGCTCGGCTGACGGCAGAGGAGCTACTGCGTATGCCGTTCCTAGCGGACGTGGGCGAGGTAATCGCTGGCAATCCTGTGCTGAAGGGGCTCTTTGATGCACTGGCAGAGGAGATGGCAGAGGCGAAGGCGAAGGCGATGGCTGCAAGCGATAGCGCTGGCGGAGCTGAGCGGGAATTGGCGATGACGAAGCTTCGAGACGATGACGAAGCGCCTCTCCGCGATGGCGCTTGGGCCATGTACG
Organism: Volvox carteri f. nagariensis; assembly: GCF_000143455.1. Classification (NCBI taxonomy): domain Eukaryota; kingdom Viridiplantae; phylum Chlorophyta; class Chlorophyceae; order Chlamydomonadales; family Volvocaceae; genus Volvox; species Volvox carteri. Next base: position 830,969 of record NW_003307565.1, read on the forward strand.
GCGCCGTGGCAGATCCTACCGCACCTGGTCAGGCTCGGAGCTGCGGGAGTGCCGTACAGGGCATCTGCCAGGCGCGGGAGCATCCGAGCATCGGGGCTCAGCTTCCGCCGCCGCCGCCGTCTTCGCTGGCGGCAGCGGTGGTGGCGGCGGCGGCAGTGACAGTGCCGCCGCCGCCGCCGCTGTCTCTCGGAGAGCATGTGACGGTGGCCATGGCGGAGGATACCCATCTTCTGCAGGATGTACGGTCGCCAGCGGGTACGACAGTGTCCCGCCACCGCCGCAGCTTGTCCGCCGGCAGTCGTATCGAGGCACAGGACTCAAAGCTTGACGGCACACGGACGCTATGGCGATGGCCGCTGGCGCAGGCTGGTGATAGGCAGGTCACAGCGGCAGCATGGCCGTCGGACTTTGGGATGCTATCCTCGGGCCCCAGCGGTGCACTGGTGCAGTCGAGCGAGGCGCCGTCGCTGACGTCAGCGGCTCCACCGACAACACCGGCGCCGCCGACGCCAGGCAATCGCAAGTTGATGGCGCCGGGAACAGCCATCTCCCAGCAAGTCTTGCCGCCGCCACCGCCGCCGCCGCCGCAACCGCAGTACCAGCAGCCGTACTCCGCGGTGCTGAGGTGTCATGACGCCACCATCGTGACACCGGCCGCAGCAGCGGCGAGGACGGCGATGTCGACCCCTGCAGCGCCCCTCCCGCAGCGGGCCCAAGCGTGTTCTAGGACGCAGCAGCAGCAGCATTATCAACAGCAGCAGCAGCAGCAGCAGCAGCAGGGTGGCACGCTTCCCAAGGCCATGTCCATGGATTCCGTGTTGAGCCGCCTGGGCCCCCGGAGCGCCCGGGGTCATTACCAAAGTGCGGTTCAGCGCCCAAGCCAAACATCATCGGCAGCATCAGTGACGGTGGCAGGTTCCCGTTCCTTCCAGTTGCACGGCGGCGCCGCCGCTGCAGCTGCGGCCGCCGCCGCCACCGCCGCCGGCAGGGCCTTTCAGAAACCCAGGTTCCGGCCGGGCCGAGTGAAGAAGCTTCAGATGCCGCCGCCGCCGCCGCCAAAGCCACAGCTGCCGGCTGTACTACCGGCCGCTGTAGCGGAGGCGGCGGCGGCGGCTGCAGCAGCAGCAGCAGCAGCACCCGCCGCAGCAGCGGCGGTAACCAAAGGACCGGTCGTCGCAGGCAACAAAATGAACCGCAACTCCTCAGCGCCTGATCTCGTGCAGTACAGCCAGGACGATCCCCTGTATTGCCAAGATGTTTTGACACCGGAGAATGCGTTTTGGATAGGAGCTGCAGTCACTGGTTATGGAGGCGGCGCAGCTGTACGACGCGTCGTCAAGGGCCCATCGCCTTTGCCGCGTAGCGCGTGGTCGCAGTCAGGCTACTATTGGGGCACCGCCGAAGTCCTGTCGTACAGCGGCTGTAGCGCCCCTCAATTCCAGCACGCGTCCCAACGGCATAACGGGCCCGATACCTGTACGGCTTATGTAGCGGAGGCGGCAGTAGCGGCGGGTGTGGAACCCGCAGGCGCCCGTGGTGCCAACGGCAGCTTCAAACAGCAACTGCGGTCTACTGTGGATATGTACGGAAACATTGAGGAAAACAATTATGCCGCGGCCGGCACCGGCAAGGACTTCCCGAGGGTGGATGCTGTCAATGGAGTAGGTGCCAGAGGGCATGATGGTGTTGATGGCGATAGCGGTTACCACAGCGCCTCACTAAGCCTCCGCCACACCCCACAAGCGCCACAGCGGTACGAATCTGTGGAGGTGCCTGCTAGCATTGGCGGAAGCGGCGACATGGTCGAGTACGGCCGCGGTGGCGGCGGTGGCGGCGTCGAACCTCGCCATGCCGCCGTGTTAGCAGCTTGGAAAGCTCTCTTTAACGACATCCCCGATGCCAGCGGCAGCGACGGCGACGGCGATGGCACCGTATGTTCTGTCTCATCGGAGTTCCCTTCTTTGGATCTCAACGACGGCGGCGCCAATAACTACAATCTTGGAACTCTCAAACACCACAACCACCATCGCAATCACCAGCTATGCGCCACGGGATCACATCGCTGGCGGCGGACTTGTCTGGGCTACGTCTCCGCAGCTGGCGTCGCAATCCCGTATGCGGGTGCATCTCTCCCCGCGGGGTCGGCGTTGGCGGCAGCTCCGGTGCCGCTGCCGCTGCCGACGGGGCCGGCGGCAGCAGGCAGCTGTGCTGCAACTTCAGGGCTGGCGATGGACGAGGAGGCGATTGTCGGCAGCCTTCCTGTCTCTCTTGGGGCGCCCTGCGGCATGGACTGTATTGCCGAGGAGGGCGCGGCCTGCGGCTCCTCCGGGCAGCAAGCAGCTGCGGCGCTGGAAGGCGTATTTGACGTCAGCGTCGGCGTCGGCGATGGCGACGGCGCACACGTCCAGGCCCGTTCGTACGGCATCCACAGGTCGCTTTGCGACTCGGATGATGCATGGCTCGAGGAGATGGCGGCGTGGCGTGAGTGCGACGACAGCAAGACGGCGGCGGCAGGGCACTTTGGCACGACAGAGGCTGCAGCGGCGGCGCGCCCGCTAAAGTTGACGTCGCCTAATATCAACTTCCGCTGCAGGGGCAGCAAGCGCAGCGACAGCGGCGGCGGCGGTGGGGGGGGTTGCGGGGCCCGCGGGATCCTTGCGCTCTTTCGCCCCCCGCGCCTCTACACTGGTATAGTGCTGACGTGTTTCGGAGGTGGCGGCCGCGGCGGCAATGGGGAAGCAGACGGCGAAGTGTAACGCCGACGGACTCATGACAGTACAACAAGCCACTGGTAAATGTACGGCAGGTGAGGGACTGCCGGCGCATCATTGATGTGTGAGATTTTGTATACGATATGAAATGGATATACGTGTGAAAGTTTTGACCTTCGAGAGATTGGACGACGGTGGTGGTGCTGGTTGTTGCGGCGTATATGCGTGTGCGAGGGATAACGGCACGGTTGGTACGCCGCGGCGTGCATTTTTGAATCTATATCCATCCCCGACGAAGAGAAGAGACGCCAAGTACGAAGTACGCGTAGTAATTAATACAGCGCGAAGACAAGATTAATTAACGGCTGCGAGATACTGTTCGAGAAACTGGCGAAGGACAAAGTATTTGATTTGATGAGTAACGGCAACTTAGGGTGCGGTCTGCGTGGGAGAGGGGGCAATCATGTTGTCAAACGGGGTGGTGGTCAAGCCGGTAAGCACATAGGCACACACAGGCAGTCCAAAGCAGCATTAGTCGGGGCACTGATCGCCCCATGATGCAAGCTTATTACTGGGGGGTTTGTAAGACGTGGAAAACGCCGATCAAAACGTGTGTGCACATCCCATATCGCTGTACGGTATAGCTACGCAGGGGACAGGATGAACGAATCTTTGTGTTTCTTTTATCAATCTGAAGCTGAAATAGGAAAACAAGCCGCCGATGTGGGTGCATGAATGTCTGCGTGCGCATGTCAAGCGGTGTTGGTGGTTGCTGCTACAGTGTTAGGTTGTCAGATGTAAGAGTTGAACTTTTTCTGTGCTTGTCTCTTGTGCGACGACTCGCTCAAAACGAGACCGAGTCGAAGGGAGGAATGTACCTATATTACTTCTCCGTCTTCCTTCGAGAAGTATGAAAACACTAAGTGATATAAGGGAAAGCTGTATGCTGCAGTGAGCTGATTGTGTAGCGGTTTTGCTTTTTCGTGGCGTGGTACCAGTATGTGCAGCTTATTTGGGCGCGCTTTTTGTTCGTTTGTTTGTTGCGATCTGCGCGTTGAACCCGCTTTTGCCTACCAACCAGCAGCAATCGATCAATTCATCTATTCCGCATGCGAGGAGCGCAGCACACACAAAGATAAAAATGAGCTTTGCGTACGCTGCGGATAGCTTGTTTGGCGCTTTTCGAAGCTTTTTGAAGCCTTTTGAAACTTTTTGGGGCTTTTTAAAGCGTCAAACGGCTATTTGCAATTTGTGTGTGTGTGTGTGTGTGTGTGTGTGTGTGTGTGTGTGTGTGTGTGTGTGTGTGTGTGTGTGTGTGTGTGTGTGTGTGTGTGTGTGTGTGTGTGTGTGTGTGTGTGTGTGTGTGTGTGTTATCTGTACCGGATTTTTGCCGACTCGGTCAGTGGTTTAGAAGAAAGACATTTTCAATGCGCAGCGTTATTGCTTGCTGACTGCTGCTGAGTCGCCCGGGCGATTGCAATTCCAAGTGCGGCTGCAACAGTGGGACGCGCATGCGGCCGTGGGCATACGCCCCCGGTCGGCCTACCCTTTCATTTATAAAACAGCACATTCCCCTCCCTAATTTTGCGTCTTGGACCGTCTTTTTAGGCCGGCCATGGGGGAGTTGTGGGCCAACATATTAAATGGATACGAGGAGTAGTAAGTTAATTAATGCGGGGCTTGTACGATGTGCGAAGTAAGGGATTGTCGAAATGGTGTGGTTCATTATGGGCTCCGGCTTTCCAGCTCTTCATGTATGTGCCGCCAAAGTCCACTTTGCAGGTCACTGCCGCCGCTCAATGCTTCCTTTGCGGTGTGTCGAAAAACGGGTCCTCATCACCATCCTCATCCTCACCATCCTCATCACCATCACCATCCTCATCTGCCTGATGGGGGCGTTCAGTAGCGGGCAAAGGCGTTTTATTGGCCAAAAAATGGCGATGGCTGTATGTTGCGGAGGAAGGCACCGCGCGCGCAAGGGCTTGCACACGCCATGTGTTTGATTTGACCTCCATTATTGTAGGGATTAGAGAACTATATGGAGAGATTAAGTCTACGGAGAAGTAAAAAAACCCTGGACGGCGAATCGGCGAAAAAAGTAGGACGCGTGGAGGGAGGCGAGGAAAAAAGCTGTGCTTCTATTTAATCCAATGGTTTTATCAAAACTATAATTTAAAAATTATAATAATAATAATAATAATAATAATAATAATAATAATGTTCCCTGAGAAAGGCCTGCAGTTTGATTTCATAACAGGTAAGAACAGCAGCAGCGCCACTCCGTGCTCTGCTAGGAAGGATTTGTTCTACGGCTCGTGCTGATGTTGAATTTGCGTGAGCTCGTATGTGGAAGGTTTTGCTGCTGGTAGTCGGCTTTGTTCATGCTACTAGGTAAAACTGGTCAGCCGATGCTGATGTCCGGCAGCGCTGCTGATGACAACGAAGCCCCGCGCGCGTGTGCCTTGGTGCCTAGGTGTGCTCCCGGCCCACATCGAGGAGCTGAACCACGCGGTCTCTGTTGCGCATGTTCACTGGATGTATGTCTGTTATACACATGTGTACCATGCAGTTGTAAAGAGGTGGTCATTCAGTTCCTTTTTTACAGCAGCATTATAATCAAGTGCTGCTTAAGCATTGTTCGGCGGCTGTTTGTCTATCCAGTTGGTTGGTTGTTCAGTCATGTATTTATTTGGCCATGGTTTGGTTGCTTCGATCTGCTTCGATACAGTACTAGGCGGCCAGAGGCCGTCAGGAAGACGTAAACCAACGTTGTGCGTGTTCGGTGCTGGCCATCATGGAGCTCCCTAGTGGACACATCCAACGAGCCGGAACGATTACTGTTCGCGCCCCGTGCGGGTTTCGCGGGTTTCGGCCGCCTGTATGTTTGGGGCTCCGCCTGCGGAGGGTCTCTTTGGGCGTTATCTGCAGCAGCTGGCTTATGCTCAGCTAGGTTGCGCTGCGCTGCTGGTTGTTGCTTCTCAGCGGCTCTTCGGAGCCCCTCACGGTGTTGCTTAGAATTATGGCGGTTGCCGTACCGAACGTACGTCACGATGCCTCGTGGTGTCATCTAACCCGTCACGCCGTCACGCGGCGACGTCACGTGGCGATGTCACGCGACACGGTCACGCTTCCCTTCTGTCCCCATCGCCCATCACCCCCGTAGAGAGTCCGAAGATTCGCCGGTCCTGCTACGGCATTGGGGGGGTTCCGGCATGTAGTGTCTGTAGATGTCGTAATCTGAAGTATTCCTCGTCTCTGCGTTTTCGTTTCGTTTTTATTGAGTCATGTTTTGAACTATGATATGCATGATGACGTGCACATACATCACGTGATGACCAGGCTCCGCCTAAAGGCACTTTAAAGCTCGTAGGCGCGTAAGTCATGGCCCGACTTTATGTACTGCAATTCGTCATGTACGGCTGTTATTGTTGCGCATTGGTGCGGTGTGGAATGATGTTTGGATGCGAGATCCTGTAGATTCGCAGTTTCCCGCCTCATCAACGCCACTGCTGCGATTATCGCGATCAGTATCATTAAGATAAGTTGTTATTGCGCTAAAAAGTCCAATATGCGCGCGCCTGCCTATGGAGAAGCAAGCGCCAATAATCCTGGTGCCTCCTTTTTCACAATCCTTGGTGCGTTTTACTTATTATTTTGAACGGCGCGCGATCGGAGTGTAAGGTGGGAAAAGCGGCACCGTTGTTAGTGGATTTGAATTTGTGTTGTTGGTTGTGATGAGCGATAGCATTTGGGTTGATGTATGGTGGTAATTATGTAATCGGCTGTATGTACGGCCTTGTAAAATACAGTATATTTGTGCATATACCGTTGCGCCCGTTGTCGCCATGAGCCATACGTGATACAGTTTCGCCGCAGTTGTTGTTATTAAGATAGCTGGTAAGTGGAATGACGTTGGAGTATTGTTTTGGTTAATAAGTGGGACGGAACGGCGGAATGAAGAAGGCAGGGATCGCGCTTCTATTCCGGTCTATCTTCACGCGCGTGCGATTCTCCCGTATTTTCTGATGTATGATAACTTCGAAGCGGATTTTAGTGGTCGCGTGTGCCCCGCCAGGTCGAAGGATTTCTCAACAAGGAGCATACGTATATGTTTTGCTGCATGTATTATTTCGCAGTCTGCAGGTATATCCTTTTTCCCCCGTTTGTGAGTTGCCAAAAGCAACATCCCAGGGCCTTTGTGTGTAGTGCGCGTAGAATGCGCGTCAGCTTCTGTGTGACGTGTACGCGTCCTTTTGGTGTGAAATAATAATTTGCATCTTTGCGTGTTACGCACCCACTTTGGCCGCGATCTCCTGTACACCTGCCTCCCTGTTTCAAATGTCAGCAGGCGGGGTTGGACGGCTTGTAATGCTTCGTGAGTACGTAATCCTCGAGAACTTTGTTGGATTGTTTCGCGTCTGGTTTGGTCTTAGGGTTTTCTAAGCTTAACTTTGGTCGGTGCGGACGATTTTGGCAGAATCTAGACTTTTGGCTTAGACGCTATTTGCGTGGCGGCGGCTTTAGGGTTTGGATCTAGTTTTTTCGATCGGCCGCCTGGATACAGTAAGCGTTACAGGGACGGCGTTATATACTTAGAGAGGAGCGAGTATGCCCCTGCTGCGGCAGTGATAGCCATAGCGAGGATGAGAAGCACATTTTGCTTCTCTCTGGACTGCCCGGTGTACGACAAAATCAGATCTGGTATGGATTTCCCACGCTTCGAGCATATGAAGGACGCTATGAAGTGGGAACCTGAACGCCTGGCAAGGAGCTGAAGCGTATATCACGGTCCCACCGCAACTCTATATCGTTCCCTTTGGTCGTTAGTATCCTTTATCACTTGCTCTGTCTGAAGTGCGAGGTAGGATGGTGTGCTTATAGGCGATCTGGCAGCCCTTGAGCCCTCGGCTCGTATTAGGGCGGTTTGCAGGTACGGGGAACGCACCCCCACGACCATGTAACACACACACACACACATATATATATATATATATATATATAGTGAGCCTGTCGGGCTGCTCGCAGCAAAGCACCGAGCGAAATCGCATTACCTGGTAGAATCATACGAAAGTCGAAAAAAATGTAGAGTTTCCGCCATGCGTCCGTGCACTCACTCGCGCGAGGCCCCACAAGAGTTTGGAATGTACGTCAGGGGAGTGTCGTACTATCTGTGCTGGTTGGTTGATTTTGTGTGGTGTATGTGGTTGGCATGTAGCATTACTCATCATCACGCACACTTAGGGCCCCTAAGTTAGGGGGGTTATTACTCGCACGTAGCCCAATTTCCCGTACATCGACATGTACCTCCAAAGTTGTACCGGTACTGTATGCTCGTTTGATATAGGCTGGTTCGATTTATGGTTGGTGCACAATCTGTTACCTATCACCCTTAGTGCAGACAATGACGAGAAGTTTCCTGCGCGAATCCATTGATCCTCGAACTCAGCCATGCTGAGATTGGACTGGATTGATGCGTGCGTAAAGATTTGGAGGTGGTGTCCTGGGTGACATGAGCGGTCTTCTATCAATGCTTCGCCCACATCATAAAACCGCCGTCGTTGCTTTTATTTTGGTTATATTTGAATGCAGCAAAGTGAATAATATTTCACTCGAAGCTGCGCCTTTATTAACGCTTTCGTACGTCCTAAAGAGAAGAGAAGAGCAACGAAATGTTCGTGCTAGTTCTTGCTGGCTCAGCTTCTAATGGTGATCGATCGATCGTATTGGCGTCGTGTTTGGAAATTGTGGAAGTTAGTGAACACTTGCAAGTATGTGTGTGTATGTATGTGTGTATGTATGTGTGTGTGTGTATGTATGTATGTGTGTGTACGAATGTGTGTGTGTGTGTGTGTGCGTGTGCGTGCGTGTGCGCGCGCGTGCATCCCTCACAGCGCTCATGAAGTGTTGCCGTGTGTGCCGCGCAACGCCACTTGTTCATGCCCGCATTTTTACAAACCATGTGCGTGCGACGCCAAAACATGTTCTATTGCCAAGCCGCACCGCCTCGCGCACCATCAGCAATCGAACGTGTACACAAGAGCCGCGTATGGGGAGCGGTTTCCCAACTCGCAAATTTGTCACACCTAAATGCCCTTTGTGAAATACTTGTTTTAAAAAAAGATTACATAAAGTGAATTATGCAGTGTACGTTGATACGAACAGGTAGTCTACCTAAGAAGTTTATCCACGTCTGCAATGACGACAAGCATGGCTCAGCGGCTTCGTTTAATAAGCCCTTGTTTGTCGAGCTTGTAATATCCTTCGGTGAAACCGCTCCTTGCCTTCTTTGCTTTTCCACATGGTCAAAATTTCGACAGCTACGGCATTACAGAAATCAAAAAGTGCCTCATTTGAGAAGAACCTAATTGCTGGCTTTCATGATGTGCTCAGTAAAAAGCTCTATGTATATGGTCTCGTACGCAGGCAACCGCCACCGACCAAGCATTATTAACGCAGGATCAGTCGAGATTTCTATGATAACCGATGTTGTCACATGAAATACCTAGGACTAATGTCTACAAAGCAGGTTATCCGACCAAGAGCCAACCTTCGCCATATCACTAATAAAGCTGCCTGTGCCGTACTATCCCGCTTTCTCGGCACTCGCCAAATTTAAGCATATACGGTCTGCAAACTTGGACCTGCCTATAGATTTTGGAATATCTCTTATGATTGCCGACATGACTTACAAGCATGCAAACCTGCCCACAACCTCCTACGTTCGCAGACCCTCCTACGACTTAAGCTGTTCAAGGCCACTGTCCTCCTCATAGTATTTGTTTCTATCTGTATAGTATTTTTTCGCATTAGGCAAATCAGATCCCTGTATCCGTACTGTGGATAGCGATGGCTGAGCCGAGCGAGCCTCCTTACGAGCCGCTGTTCACGGCTGCGGATCGCTCATCCCAGCAAAATGTCTATGTCCATACAAGTGACTTTGCGCGCAATTCAATTCAAAGCAACAAGGCCGATGCCAAAGAAGTCGCCCTTTCCAAACAGACCAGCCTTCTCCACCAAAGCAGCAGCTATTTTAAACAAGCTACAAGCGGGCTTATGCGATGGCAAAGTCGGCGGGCTTTTTGGTCAGCGGTGGATACACCAGGTCAGGAGCCTGCGAACGGAATTGCTTGCGACGCCCGCTCCACTCTGGTCTACTGGTTGAAGGTGATGCTGGTAGACTCGTTTTGCTTAGAAGGGGTACCTGATTGATGATTAAGCGTATCGTAAGGTGAACTGTGGAAGGGGGTTGGGCCCATTACATTTTGAAGAAAAGAATGGACTAGGTGGGCGAAAATGAGAAGGGGTTTAGTGAAGGACGGGGGACGGAGAACCGGGTGCGGAGTACATAAATAACGGTGCCTCTTAAAAAGATCTCTATATAACTCCCCGTACTGCCAAGGATTAGTCCAACTAAAATTTGGAACCAAGAGCGGGTGCGGCCGGCCTGACGGGGTTATGGTCCCGGCGTGGCGATGACATGGGGGGGGAGTGCATTCACCTCGGTGGTTCACATATCACCCCCGCTACACCAGCGAGGGCAAAGAGGCGACCATCCGCCGCCAGGGGTTTTGCCCCTGGGTGGGCACCCCAGTCCTCCTGCACTCACCATGGAAGAAGAAGGCGACACTTCGCCACCATTGCGCTGGCTCCTCCGATTACCGTCCACGACGTGTTGCCGACGTGTTGACAGAGCAGGACGCATCCCCACAGGACGCATTTCCTTGATCTCCGCATGCCCGTCCCCCAACCCCTCCATATTCCCTTTCAAATTTCAAATTCGAATTCAAACGTCAGACGGTTGTGGAGGTCGCCCGCCGCCATCCCTCAGTTGTCGTGGCGCCTCTGTTGCTTCTGGTAGCTTGCATCGCCGGAGGGGTTGCGGGAGTGGTTATAGCTGCGCAGCATGCCGAGCAACACGCACGGGTACGACATGGCAAGGCACATATGGCAATAGTATACGGCAGGTCGGGAGGAGGGGGAGTTAAAAAATGATGATGGGCGTGTATGCTGTGTCCACCGGTCAGTCCTTGTCCGTTCCGTATCGGGCCCCGTCCGTATCAAAGCTCAATTGTGGGCTCTTGTTACCCCTCATTATAAAGAAGGAAAAGAAGAAGATGATGATGATGGTGGTGATGATGATGATGATGATAACGACGAAGGATATCGAAATCCCAGTGGGTGTTCTGGCAGCCCTCGTTTCCGAGAAGAAGGCGGCCCCAGATATCTCAGAAGGCCGCATGTCTGTGCTATTCCTCGTTTCTGGTATCTGCTTCACTCGCCAGTGGTTCGCACTGGCCCCCAATCGGCCCTCCATTTCCCCGGGCCCCCCGGCTCAAATCTTCAGAGCACGCATAAAGCACACCCACTCAGTGCCGTGTGGAATGTTTGTATGTATGTATGTTGCATGTATGGTTGGTCCGGTCCTTTTTTTTCCAAAAATGCAGTGGACGGGTGGGGCAGACAGATATAGGAAGAGAGGGGAGAGAGAGCGAGTTTCTCCAATCAGCGCTTTGAGTTGCCGCAGTGACATTTCAGCCCCCCCCCGTTGCTGATGCATGCCATACGTGTTGGGCCGTACGGCGGCTTCCCTTCCTTGTCCCCCCGTTTCCTAATCAGGACAACACTGCCACGGTGGCCAGGCAAGCGGCCTCCATGCTGGAGCTTGTTTTGGACACGCAAATGCTACAACCGGCGGCATCGCTGGCGTCTTTGGTGCGGCAACAGCCTAGTATGGCGGTGCTGAGCCTCGCTGTGCCGCCGCTACTGCCCCGACTACTGCCCGGGCGGCAGGTGGGAAGTTAGTTAGTTAGGGAGTTAGTTAGGGAGTTCCGAAGAAGTGCCGGGGGGGACTTTGAGCGAGGGAGGAGGAGCAGGCGGAGGAAGAGGGGGACGGGTACGAGGAGGAGGAGGAGGGCAGGAATGGCCACCCAACCCAACCCAACCTCCCGGGTGTCATTCCCCTGTGTCTGGGTGTCGTTGTTAAACACAGCAAAGCGCCTTGGACCCCCTCCCCGGGTCCCATTACTGCTGCTACCATTCTTCGTATACGAGTGTCGGTCACATTCCAACAGCCGTAAACGCAACCCTACAATCGCACGGGACACTACATAATGCTCCGTCTTCGCTGCATTCGCAATTTGCCGTGATGCTGCTACATGATGGGCTTACACCCATCAGACGACGACGGAGGCGGAGGCGCCCACGACGGCTGCGCAAGTGCTGCGGCAGGTGCTGCTGGCGCCGTTTGGTACCGTCAACGCGTCGTACTCGCTGCTGACGTCACCGGTTGACAGCAGCGCTAGCAGTGGTAGCAGCAGTGGCCTGTTTTCGGTTGGGAGCAGTTTACTGGATCAACGGGGCGCGGAGGGGACGGTGGCGGCGGCGGCGGCGGCGGTAGCGCTTGCAGTTCAAGAGCAGGTAGGTGGTGGTGGGTGACGGCGTCGGAGGGGAGGAGCGCCGCACGCTCACTTCAGCATCACGTCAGCTGACGTGACGTTGATGACAGCGCCCTGCCATCCAGGGTGGTTCCAGGTTCCTGCATGTTTGCAACACCCATCACAACACCCATCACAACACTCATCACAACAGGCGTGTTCGCTCCGGACAGCGGACACTCGCCCCGAACCTCTACTACAAGAACAGTCGTAGTACAATACACACACACACACACCGAGCACTCGGGTACCTGTTCTTAAGGAACGCACAGCCTTAGCAACATCTTAACGGCTAGCTGCCAATCCGGCTAGGTAGGACGTACACACGCAAAACACAAGTGCGGGTCCCCGCCACCCGGGGGGCCCCCCTAGGTTCCCCCATAGTAGGTGGCGGTGGCGGTGACGGTGCCCCCCACCCCTTGCGTCAACCGCTGTCCGGGCGGCGGCCCGTATCATTTTAAGCCACATGCACTCACAAACACACGTCTACAACATGCCTCCTCTTTAGGCAACCCGTGATCTTGCAAGCAGGCACGCGGTTTCCAAGGGGGCCCGTCAATGCATCCGCACTCACTGTCATACCGCCGACAGACAGAACTGACCGAGAACCATAATTCCTTATTTTTGCGCTGCAGTTGCCGGTCGTTGCAACCACCATCACAATCGCCACAACCACTGCCAACGGCCGTTCCGAGGTGCTGGTCGCCGTTTACCATCCTGTCTATGTGACCGGGGTGACCGCGGGGGAAACCTGGGGTAACGCTTTATCGAATGATGTCCTAAACAGGATATGTGGCTCCGGAGCCTGTTATGACTCCAGGTGGGCCGAGCCGCTGTAGGATCGTGCGTTGGGTTTTGTTGCGTGACGTGGCGTGGCGTGGCGTGGGGGTGTTGGAGGTACCCGGGACGGGGTTTGAAGGGGAGGCAGGTGTTGAAAAGATTCCGATGTTGCCCTCTTTGGCGCCATTCCTCTCCCCGCGGGGCCCTGCGAGCTGTCCTCGTCACCTCCCACCCACCCACCGCGAGCTCTCCTCGCCCTCCTGCTGGTGCTCTTCCGAAAGGGAGAAAGACCAACCACGAACGGAGGAGGGGAGGAAAGGGAATGGAGGGGGGGGGAGGGTGGAAGTAGGGAGATAGTTGGGGTTGGGAACGAAGTAATGGGGGGGCAGAGGAGCATGGATTGGGGAGGGGGAAGGGGAGGGGAGGGAGGAGGAGGATGAGGGGGACGGTTGCCGTTGTGGCGTCGTGGTATTGTGTCTGTTAATTAAGGAGCGTGTGACACAGGAACACACTCAGCAAATCTTGTCAGCGACCTCTTCCCTCCGCTCCTCCCTCCGCCTCTATCCTGACACGGTACTGGCGTGGGCTTAACCTTATGCTCCATTGACCTCGTAATCGTTGCCCTGTGCTCCCCCGTGCCCTTTTTGCCGTACAACTGCCGTACGACTTGATGATAACCGTGTGCGTGTACAGATCCGAAACCAAGCTGTGGGGTTTTGTTGTGGCCTTGGGCTCGCTCAATGCGTTGGCTAACAGCCCCGATACGGGACTACAAGGCCTGTCGGACAAGAATTATCAGTACAGGTACGGCGTACGGAATCGGATGTACGGCGCGGGGGGTTTTGAACATCTCGGCACTGCATGCGTGGCTGGGCTGGGCTATTGCGTTTGCCTTGTGCCGGCTGTCTGAACGCTGCGGTGTGTGTGTGTGTGTGTGTGTGTACGACACCCCAGCTCGGACCTTAAGCTCGTTCCAGCATGAACGTCGATGTCACATATCTGGTCTCGCAGCACTTCTTTCCGTACGGATACTGTTGAATCGTACGGGGCTAATCTGAAGAGTGGAAGCACTAGCAACATTTTGGAGAACAAAAGCGTTAAAAACAGCAAGCAAAACCCTTCCAAAAAGAGGAGTCTGTGTGTGTATGTGTCGCGCATGCGTATGTATGTATGTATGTATGTATGTATGTATGTATGTATGTATGTATGTATGTAAGTATGCATGTAAGTATGCATGTATGAAGATGCATACTGTGGCTGTTTGCTTTCCTGGTTGGTTTCAGGCTCACCGTACTTCCCAGCGGCAGTGGCGGATCTCAGGGGGTGGACATAGCGGCCAGTGCACCGCCGCCACGTGCACGGCAGGGTACGGCAGCCGTACCCGTACGGCTAGCAGGACCGCGGTCGGGGTCTGCGGCTGCGGTGGCAGAGACGGGGGCGGAGCTGCTTGTCGATCACGATGACGGTGCGATCGAAAAACACACACACCCTAACACACACGCATATATGTACGTGCATCTGTACGTACATCTGTAGGTGTATCCATATCTCTCTCCATGCGCTTTGTTTATTTTTTATCTCTGCATTTGCACCTCTCCCGGCTTCTCTGCGAAATGTCCCTTTGTGAGTTCAGCAAATTGGTAACATACGGGTGTCAATGCCCCACAACAACCACCCACAACCACCCACAACCACCCACAACCACCCACAACCACCCTATCACCCGCTACTGCCTCTACCACCCCTACCATGCTGCGGTCCCTCAGCCCTGCCGTACCCCCACCTAGCTAGTTGTCTGTGTCGCCCTCCTCCCCACTAACCACCACAACGGTTGACATTGCCCCTCTCCAACTACTCCCAACTACAACTACTACTGACATTCCGCGACCCGCTTCAGGGTACAGCCGCCCTATCGGGTGCGTCCCTGACCGAAAACAGACGAACAGACCTAGAAGTCACCATGTTTTGATCGGGCTCCGCGGCCCGCCCAAACCCGCGCCAAACCCGCGCTTCTTCGACCCATCCATCCCCCCAACTCCATCTTGAATGGAATGCTGTTTAACAGCCTGGCAAACCGCCTGGGAGGGGCCCCTGATCGCGGCGACTGTTGTGGCGTCCTTGGTGCTGAGCGCGTTCTTCTTCTCGATGCTCTTCAATTATTGGCGCCATATGGCCATGCTGCAGGCGATGCTGCCGGAAAAGGTACGTCGTGTACGTGTGTACGTGTGTATGTACGACAACCGTGAGGAAAAGTGTATATGGGCGTTCGGACGAATGTAGCTACACACAATTCTTTTCCTGATTTTGTCCTGATCGTCATCGTATTTTGTGCTGTAACTGAAATTCAACCGCTACTTTTGTAACTGTGAGTTAGTGTTTGTGATTGCGACGGCCGTTTTCGATTCACAGCTTGACAGCTTTCTTACTGCGGGCTAGCTAGCACCTATGTCATCATCAGCGCATACCCTTGATTACCCTTGGACGCCCATCCCCTCAACCATTCCAACCATCAACAACCCAACTAACCAACCACCACCAACCGCTCGCACAGGTTATCCGCGTCCTGGGCACCGGATCCAATTACTACCAACACTTCGACTGTGTTACGGTGTTGTACGCGGATGTCGTACGGTACACCACCGCCAAGCCGCAGCAGGGAGACTCAGTACCCACCCTGGAGGTATGTACGGCAGCATTATCAAATACGGTACGACAGTACGGCAATATAGTACGACTTCTCTTCCGTAAGTTTTGCATTCCTACTTTTCCACCCCAGGAGTTAGTTGTTTCAGTTAATTCTTTCCCTCCGCACTTCCGCACTTGATGATGATGATGGTGATGGTGATGGTGCCACGCAGGTAGTCAAGCTGCTGAATGACGTACACGCGATGTACGAATCGATTATTGAGAAATACGGCTTGGTTCGCATTCGTAGAAGCGGTAAGAGATGCATACATGCTTACGTACATACTGGCCAGTGCCAGGCCCGGATCGATATGTAACGCACACATACACACACACACACATACCGTTACAGCAGGCGTCCCTGTTGATAGCTTGCGCCTTGCACCCCACACCCACGCACGCACCCCCCCTCGCACCCGGGTACTCTCTTGCCCTGGGGCAGCAGCTTCACTCGTTCGTGGTTCGTCCTTCCCCCCCTCCCCCCCCCCACAACCCCAAACCCCCCACACACATCATACACACCACCCACGCTCCCTCATACAGGCGAGTCCTTCCTGTGTGTGGGCGGCTGTCCCACACCTGACGAGCCGGTGACGGTGGCGACCCGTGTGGCTGCATGCGCCCGGGACCTGGTGCTGGCCACATCGCGGTTTCGGGGCGTGGGGGGCTTCCGCGTCCAGATTCGTGTGGGTTTGCATTCCGGTGAGTGCATCCACCCGGGGGGAAGGGGGAAAAAGGGGTTTGAAATATTTTTGGCGGCGGGAGGGGAAAGGGAAGGCGAGGAGAGAGGAGAGAGGGGGAAGATGGGGAAAAGACGGGGTGCAGGGGGGAGGGGAGAGAGAGGGAGGGGGGAAGGGGTGTTGTCTAGATGGGGCGAGTCCGGGCGGTCTGTCGGGGAATCAGCTGAGCGGGTGTGATGAGCTGAGCGGGTTTGGAGGTGGCCGTGCCCCTGGTGTGTTCTTGCCCCTCACACACACGCACCCCCTGTCGCACTTCCGCTGTCGTGAGGCTGGTGAGAGGAATTCGGTCATCCGTTTGCATCATCATGCTAGGTAGTTATGTCTCGGAAAGACAGCCCCGGTGTTCTTTTCGTGAGAGGAAGGAAATCGACCTGCGCCCCATCATCCAGCTTCCCGCCCGTCCGAATTTCCTTTTGAACCTGGCCCCTCTTTGCAGGTCCGGCCGCGGCGGCGGTGGTGGGTTCAAAGATGCCGCGATTTTCACTTTTCGGTGAGTTTTCGGTGGAGCCCATTCCTCCCAACGTACTCTCCGCCTCCGCCTCCTCCTCCGCCTCCTCCTCCTCCTCCTCCTCCTCCTCCACCTTTTGAGGAAAGCAGCAGCCTGGACTGACCGATTAGGGATATATGCGGCATTGCGCAAGAAGGCACGGTCGTGAAATCATACAATTGGTTAAGTCGTACAATACAGTCGTACATTCGTACATACGTACGTTTGTACAGCTAGAGCTACAGCTTAGGGTTAGGTATCGCTGCGGGTTATGTCACTGGGGGAGCAGCCTCCGTATGGGTTGTGTGTGTCACCCGGCCCCGCAAGAGGGCAAGAGAGAGGGGCGGGGATCGCGGTTGCTTGGTTATATTCGGCGGGTGAAAAGTGGGGTAACGGTGGGGTAGAGGTACGGAAAAGTGGAGAAAGGAAAAACTTCTTTTCGCCCTCCACGTGCCACGTGCCAAGTAACTAACTGATAACTGACTAACAGATTGGGGCTAACTGCCAAGTGGTGTCTGTTTCCTATTTCGTTTCCTATTTCGTCGCTTGTTCTTTCGTACGGCACACTGATGTTACCTTGCGAAAAGTTTATCTCACGGTATAACAAAAAGACAACACGCAGACAGACAGACAGACAGACAGACACAGGCACATACAGACGCTCTTCACGGCATTCCTGCCCATCTAGGATTTTTTTCATTTCCATGCCCCCTACCTGTGCCCTCACTCCATGGCATTCGTCTCTTCTCCCCGACTCCGAGTATCCGTCTGGGGGTTTTTCCTTCTAGCTAGTTTTCTGTCCTTCATTGTCGTACTCTCTGCCCCCGGCTTCATTCCCTCAGGTGATGTCGTGGATGTGGCCTATTTCATGGAGGCCACCTCCCGGGCTATGGCGATCCACGTGTCAGATAGAACATCGGAGCTGCTCACAAAAGCGAGTGAGTCGCGGTCTGGGTGACCCATGAGTCGGTCGTGCGCGGGTTCGACCCCCGGGTCGGTCGCGGTGCGGACCCATGGGTCCCGTTGGTTTGTCTTTGGAGTTTTTCAGTTGGACAGGATGCGTACGGCTATTTCAGAAGAAGTGTAGCAATAGTTATGATGGAGCTAGATCGGCGTGATTCATCATTGAGTAGGTGACCCATGGGTCGCGGCGAAGTTGGGCCCATTGGGACGGGTGAGCCAATGAATACCCTAGAACATAAACCCAACAGTATAGACCCTATAAAAACCCTAATGAATACCCTAAAACCCGAAACCCTATATATGCACTCCCTCACTTAATCACCCCTACTTCGCGCTAAAACCCACTGTTTTCCCATCCCTAAAACCCTAAAACCCGTGCCAGATGACCCGCTGCTACAGCTCTCCCCCCGCGGCCGCCTGGACATCATCGGTCAGGGCTCCATGTTCACCACCTGGCTAAGGCTGGAAGCCCTGCCGGAACCAGCTCCGGAACCAGAAGCCGCGGAGACGGCCGACGCGCGGCCCCAGGACCCCAGCGGAAGGGGATCCAGACAGCCGCAGCAACAGCAGCAACAGCCGCAGCAGCAACAGCAGCGCGGTGCTGGAAGTCGCGGCGGGTCGTCGGGCGGCGGTGGCGGCGGCCGCGGTGGAAGCGGCGGCGGCGGTGCTGCTGCTGCTGCTGTTGTTGCTGGCAAAGACGGCGGTTAGGTTCCGGTGCTACTTCAGAGCCGAGGATGCTGTTGTGGTGGTGTTGGTGGTGGGGGGGGCAACACGCTGGAGGGGCAACACGCTGGAGGGGCAACACGCTGGAGGCAGCAGGGGGCCCTGCGGGGCGCGCCGAGCGTTACACGGCGCATGGCGCACTGGGTATGGTTGCCCGTACAGGAGGGCAGAGCGCGGACCCCGTTGACTGGCAGCTGCTCCAGGCACTTCTCCATCTTCTTCTTCATCATCATCATCATTCTGGTCTCTGCTTTAATTAAAATAACAAAACAAGCTCGTACCGACACTTACACGTTCGTGTGTATCAGTAAAACGGATACGCCAGGTCAAAACTTCGGGTGGTTGCTATCGCCGTTGCCGTCGTCGGTACTGCTGCCGTCGTCATCGCCGCTGCCGCTGTGGTGTACGGAGATTGGCGGTACAGCCCAAGGTTACGAGATTGACGTATATGGGAACCTACCTCCACGGTTGGTTGGGAGTTGGGAGTTACGTAACTTATGGTAACTGACGAGGCCAGGCAAAGCGGGAGGAGGAGGATTGAATCACTACGTGAGCATCCTAGGGGGCTTTTCGCTGCCTTTACATACATACATGCATACAGACAGACAGACAGACAGACAGACATATGCAGAACGTTTAAGCGTAACGGGAAAGGAACGGGAACTGCAGCTGCCAGTGGCGCGACTGTGTACACCACGGGTCTTGTCGTGTGCTCAATGAACAAAACTGATCTCTGTTTGCCTCGGCGAGTGTTTAGTTGACTGTGTGTTTAGGTGGATTGACCTGACCCCTAAGCTAGGAGGTGGAAATGGGGAGGAAGATGGCATACGAGTAACGTAATCGAAGCAAGTGGTGATGTGTGTTTGTATGTGTTGTTGTGTTGTATGTGTTCTCGCGCGCGCTCACATGGCTTTATCTCATGTGATCTGAAGTTGCAGTGGTCTGGCCTTGCCGTTTTCTCCGGGCCGTAGGGTGGACGGAGGAGAAGACGGAGAGGGCCTGTTTCTTTGAGGTGGCACGGCCGCACGTTGCTGCACCGCGTTCTGCCTTTCCGTGGTCTAGGAGGAGACACACGCGACTTTGTGCAGCTGGGGAGCTGATGTTGCCTTTTACGCTTGTCATCATTGCCAGTTATATTTTGTACGGCGGGTGAAATGGAGGATTTGGGGTGCGAGGGCAGTGGATGGGTGGGAAGAGGAAGAGGGTGGGGGGGCAAGTGGTGTGTTTCATAAAGCGTGGCGTGTTCGCTGTTTTTTAACGTTTTGCTTTTGCGTGGTGCTTGTGAGGAGAAATATATGTGGGATGTCACACATGGCAACATGCCTGCGATCGCAGTCCGGTGGGGAGTTTGCGCTAGTTGTAGATTCATTCCGAGCATTTGCTTGTGTGTCTTTCTCTGGATCCAGCTTGCTTGCGCTATAGTATAAATTGCGTTTTTCGGGGTTTGGAGGCAGGTCTGGAACGAAGATCAACTTTTTTTCCGGTGTCGATAAAGCATATTTTATTAGGAGCGCTTGTTGAAGCTTTTCTTTTCAGCTCGGAAGACTCTGCTGAATGATATAAAACGATTTGAAAGGTTTGCAGCATGAAGTGAGGACAGCTGCTGATGCAAGCGCCTCTTATGTGACGACATGTGCTGGTTTTCTGATTTCAAGAGCGTCGTCGTCGTACAGTTTAAGCACAAATAAAGCTGTGCCTTATGTTCATGTGTTCCGCCATGTACACTCCGTTTGTTGCCACCATTTTGCTGAACGATGCTCGAGTTTGTTGAAGCATACATGTTTCCGTCATCACTGCCCTTTTTGCGCTAACGATTAAGGGCATATGCTGACAGATGCCGACGAGCAAACAAAGGCCAAACGGGCTGCCACTCTCCCTGTCGAGTGTGCTCCATCTCTCGTTGCCTGACCCTGTTGCCGGCCAAAAGGCAAAAAGCTGCAGAAGTTCTCCATCGCACCTATCAGCTCAGTGGAACCATCCGGGTTTAAGAACAGTAGGCACTCAAGGTGTCTATGTGTCGTGCAGCAGACGGACATTGCAGCAACCGCTACAGCCCCTAAAGTGGATCTTAATAGATGAAATGCATTTCTTCAGGTGCATGCATTTCTTCAGGTGCATGGATCTTAATAGATGAAATGCATTTCTTCAGTCTATCATCATCTTGTAGCTTATTGCGCGAACACGCCGTGTTCACGAGACCTGGTAATACGCACGGGTGCCCTTTTGCGAACGTAAGGTTCATCTCGATGAGGCGGGTGCGGGTCAGCCTGAGTCCTCTGAGAGAGCGCTGTACCACTCCTCATCATGCGTCATCCTAGAGCGGTGGTCTGGTCTTATCCATCTCCTAGGGGCGGGTGGTTGTAATCCAAATTCCGCTGCAGTATCCCAGTTCTAATCCTGCCCGCCAGTGCCGCAAACCTCGAGGCCTTACCCCGGTCCAAATCCTAATCCTGTTGGCCGTGTCGTAATCTTTATCGTGTAGCTGCTGCTGTTTTGCAGTCGTCGTCGTCGTCGTGTGACTGTAACCTTAATTTTGGCATGGGGGGCCCAGTCCTAATCCAGCTGGGTGCCGTGACACGGAAACACACAATGCCGTTCAGGCGCGAGGCGATGGCAACGCAAGCGCGCATATAAAAGTAACCCTTAATCCAATTCTACAGCGGGTACATGATAAAATGAACTAAAACTGGAAACATAAGAAGCAGGCAGAACGAAAGTTGCACACCCTGACAGGTTTCTGCAGTACCGTGTAGTACGACACGGCAGAAAGCGGGATACCGCGTTTGAACACCTTGAATCAAAAGCCTGCAGCATCTACAGATAAAACCCGGGGTGCATCTGCACTATATCCGCACTGATCCACACACACCCGGAAGCTATGCACGCAATGTAAAGGATTGCGTTTTCAAGCCCCGCAATTCACCGAAGCCATATCTATATATCTACATATTTAGCCACATGCACAGGGTTGCCGTACAAAGGTTCCAGAGGGTCACGGCACGTTCCAGCTTTGACGGCATATGAATAGCGGACCCAGTGGTGATGGTAGTGGGGGCCGCCAAGTTGGCGAGCTAGATGGATCCGTCTGTGGGCTGCACCGCGGGGGGTAGTCAGGTAGACGGGCGGATGATATGATAATATGACGACGTTTCCATTCCCATCTGAGTTGGGCGAGGCTTGTCATGAGTCTTACATTTGACGTTAGCTAACGAACGGTCCAACAAGGAATTCCCAAACCGTACGGATTGGTTTCATTGGCTTCGTAGCTGTAATTTTAATGGGAAAACATGTCGAAATCTGATAAAGATTTTGCTTGCACCGGTTGCGGACAATGGAGAGGTGGATGTATGTATGTACGTTGTTACAGGGTGGTATAGCTTCACCAGCGGCCCGCTTTCCCGAGGCAGTTCCCTGCTCTCCCCTGCGAGAGGGGCACCCTAATCCATTCACCCCATCCGGCTT
This sequence comes from Volvox carteri f. nagariensis, assembly GCF_000143455.1. Classification (NCBI taxonomy): domain Eukaryota; kingdom Viridiplantae; phylum Chlorophyta; class Chlorophyceae; order Chlamydomonadales; family Volvocaceae; genus Volvox; species Volvox carteri. The sequence goes on from NW_003307565.1 coordinate 852,954, forward strand.
CAGAATGTATTCGTTGGGTTCAGCAACTCACCACCAGCATCCAACCAAATCTAGCAGATCTAAAAGAAATAAAAGTAAGAGATTAGGAGAGCGCACAGCAGAACTATTTGCAGTACGGCGTACAATTATAAAATACGCTGCTATTTGTAGCTTCCGATTTGGATACGGCATCGATTTGTTTTTCCAAATTTTAAAATGCACTTGTAAAGCGAAATTGTACATGCTCACACTCTCACAACGAACCACAGCCCGCCCTCAGCGCCGATTTGCAGACCCTTCATGTACTCAGTACACGTGCAGTACAGTCCTCAACTGCAGATAGACTTAGTTCAAGATAAACACAGCCACATCACGCTTCGCGCAAATATCCACTTCGGAACCATATCAGCTTGCATTCATTTCAGACTTTCGCCACTATACAGTCTCAAATTCACTGTGCTCCCTGCAGCCTTCCGACTCTGTACATCCAGTCGCCGCATTCCCTCACCACTCTTCGCTAAAACATCCACTTCTCCCTCAGAAGTATTTTGCATGCCTGCCGCAGCAGACATATCCAATGCGACGCTTTAGTCATATAATTTTTGCGCAACAGCTCAACCCGACTCCGCGGAGACAGGTTGCACCGCATTGCAAATTGCGATGTAACTCAAAAGAGCATATGAGGACGCTCGTGGTAAAACTCAACTGAAACGGCACACAGGATCGACCAACCAACAACCAACAACCACCCCAACCGTCCTCCAAGCTGCCTGTCTGCACTTCATTAAAGCTGCAAACCAGACCTGCTGCATATCTTCTGATCTCACGGTTTTGAGGGATTTCCATTCGCGATGGCGAGCCCACCCTAACATATCTCTCTCATGCCCATTCCTACTTCTTCCTACCTCTCTCCATAACTCCCTCTCCCTCCCTCTCCCTGCCAAATCCACTTTCCGGAAAAACCCAAAGCCGTCGAGTTGCGAAAAAAAGGTCAGATCAGCAACTAAAGTACAAAATAAAAAGAAGCATCCAGCACATGGCACTTGCTAAATAGAATAAGCCAAAAAGCCAGCAGCAGATGCACCTGGCCATCCAAAGGCCGCCATCATCGCGCTGCTGCAACCGCATCTCTCGGGGCTCGTCTACCCCACCGGCCGTACCTTTGCATTGCAGCCGCCGATACGGTACCCAAACCTGTACCAATCTCATTTCTCTTTTCCGGAGGCATCCAGGCTGGCGGCCCCTATCGCCTCTCACCCCCAACCATTCAACCAGGAGTACCCAACCCAAACCTTCACCATGCATCCTCCCCCGTCTCGCAGGCATGCGGGCGTGCCGGCCCGCCCATCACCCATCATCCACCCATCATCCATGCCCCCGTACCGCTCGATGGCCCTTAGCTGGTGGCGGCGGGAGTGGCCGGGCCAACAACGCCTCCGTATAAGTGCTCCACATTCTCCTCATACCACTTGATACCTTGTCGGGTGCCCTCCACCGCCAGGAAAATGCCCGCATTGACTGGGATGGCGCGGTACATGGCGGCCGAGAAGCCGCGCCAGAGGCCGGCCTGGCCCTCGGACTTGAGCACTTTGGACAGGCAGTCGTAAGTGCTGCGGTACTGAGGCGTGGCCAGCGTGTCAGCCTGCAGGGTCGACACGACATAGACGAGTATGCGTGCGTTGGGAGTGGTTGCGTGGGTGTGTGACTACATGAGCTTTACACGGGGCTGAGCTGTTGGGGGATATATACTGCGGATGATAGGCGGGTAGGAAGTGTGAGAACTGTGGAGGACATACACACATACACACACAGCGGGGCGAGGGGACGGCCCAGGGGCATACACATACAGACGAAGCGAAGATACGTGCCGGAGGGTCTCGATGAGAAAATGCAGTAAAAATATCTCGGTGTGTGCATACATGCAATTCCCGGCAATCCTAACGGGGGGGGGGGGGGACGCAGCTGAGCGTCCAAGGAATGATTCCATTCCGCATTCATCGCACCTGCAGCTTTGATTTGACGGTGTCGATGGGGAACATGGAACCCCACAGTCCGAAACCCGCCACCACACCCGCAGACATGACTTGCATGTAGTTGAGGTCGGCCTTGCTGTGCAGCCCTGGGCCTGCCTTTTGCAGGAAGTAGTTCACAGTCGACTCGTAGCCCAGGAAGAACCATGCATAGCCCTGAGACAAGACGTCAACAAAGCACAAGACAGATCAGGTATAATAATAATAATAATAATAATAATAATATAACATCTTTTTCATTTTTTAAGTCAGCAGCTTTTGTATGTAGCGAAATGGGGATGTATGTATGCAGCAAGGGTTTGGGTGAGTGAGAGACCCAGCAAACGTCACAGGTGCGTGTGGAGGAAAGCAAACGGGCAAACGGGCAACGGCTCATTGAACGGAGCTGAACTGGGGCCATTCATTGCACAACAGATTTGATTGATGTGCCCTGTTGATGTGGGGGGTTGTTGTTGCGGATGCAAGGGCGGGAACCGGCCGCTGGTTGCCTCATCCAGCGAGCCGCGTGCACTGAGCACGCGACCACGACTTCCCAATTCATGACCTGCTCCCACCCATCTAACCTCCTCCCCAAGCCGCCACGTTGCGCAATTCCTTTTACAAGAACACTTCCTCTGAGCTCATGTGTACGTCATTTAGATAGAAGCGCACGTCATATTAGGTAGATAGGGAGTCGTGGAATATTGCTAATGAACAGCATCATGCAGATACACACACGTACACACACATACTCACGTACACACACATACACACACGTACACACACACTCACGTACACACACATACACACACGTACACACACATACTCACGCACACACACGTACACACCGCACCTGCATGTCTCGCAACACAGTGGCAGTAAATCCTCGGTAAAGTCCTTTAATGCCGTACTTCGACAGCACCTGCTTGAAGCAGTCCACTGAGCCCTTGTAAAACTCATCCGAAGCGGACGAGGCGGCGGACTTACCCACAGAACTGGCAAGTGCGGCGCGGCGCTGGCGTTTAGAGATACAGCGCAATCCAAGGGTTCGTGGGGAGGGTGGCAAGCAGGGTTAATAGATTGAGAAATAGCAAGTGAATGTAGATCCTGAGTGGAATAATTGAGAGACCAGGGTGCGTGATTATGGATGGTGTTAATGTTGTTCCTTGGCTTGGGAACACGATAGGGTGGTTGGTGACGGTTGGTGTCGTCGTACATGGCTCGGCTAGGTAAAGCAAAAGAAGGCGTATGTGCGCAGAAAAAACCGTGACATGGCTTTCCTGCAAATGAGAGGCAAAGGTCGTTAACCCCCTCCGTTATCAACCGGCCATGGGATTAAAATTCCGGAGAAAGAGAGATCGGCGCGGCGCGGCGGGGAGGCGCACCAAAAGCCAAGGCCACCCTATTCAACATGGACAACTATAACCGCCAAAACATCGAAGTGTCACTAATATAAATGCTAGATAAGGAGTTTATAACAAAACGTCAGCATGTCCGATTAATGTCTATATTGCTGTGCGCACGGTCACCTCAATTCCCATGGCCCAAACTTTGCATCCTTCCCTTTCGCCAAAATACACACACACACACACACACATGCACACACACACACACACACACACACACACGCACACACACAGATAAGACGTACATTTGCTTTGCACACGGAACTGACACCACCCTATCACGTCGTCCGCTTTCGATACCGACCTGCAGCTGCATCTTGGTGCGCACCAGCTCTACTGGAGTAGATACCAGCGAACCCGCGGCTCCGGCAGCGGCTCCGGACAGAAGCGTGTTGGTGTAGGAGAAGTTTGTATAGTGGTCGTCGCCCTCAAGCTGCTTGCGCACGTAGGAGAACGTGGGGAAATGAATGCCCAGAAGCACCATATTGCCCACTAGCGGTGCGACGGTACCCTTGTAGAAGGACAACGGGCCCTCGTTGCGAACCATCTTGCGGACGCAGTCCAATGAATCCTTGTACACCTCAGAAGGCGGAAGCTGCGCCGCGAGCGCGGTGCCTTGACCGAGCACTTGTAGCCGTACCTTGATTGTATCAAACGGCTGGCCAATCTGCGTAAAAAGCGACAGCGGGGAGGATGAGGAGGCGGATGGAAGCTTTGGCGGTGGCCTGCTGGTGCTACATGTATAGGCATTGCACGGGACGTCGGTCGGGAAGGCTTTTGCTGCTGATGCAGAGCACTTTTAATTTGCGCGGCGGGAAAAACGCAGCAAGTCTTCAGATACTTCCAAATGTGACAGTACATGGAGATTTTGCAAATAATTTAGGTATTCTTTACTGACGGCCAATAAACTAATAAAGCAAGGCGCGTTCACCTCTTTACTTATATTCCCCCTCCCAGCAGGACGAGGCCTCAACGCCACAATTATGATCAGGGTGCAGAGCACGGACAAATTATGATCAGGATTTGTTTGTATACGTGTATCAGAGCTCCAACAGTTAGGATGACCACACACACATTGACATGGCTTCTCTCAGACCAAGCAAACATTGAATGCAGGATACCTGTACAGCTGGAGACACAGGAAAATACGTCCAATAAATCAGACACCTACCATGACTCTTGCAACGCCACCTGAAATGCCGGGCAGAATGTCCAGGATGCGCTTATGAACGGGCGGCGTGTGCTCCACCTGGTTCAGCGTATCGTTCATTGTCATAGAAACCATTTTTGGAAATTGGTATGAAAGCCTGCGAGAAGCGTAACGCGGAAGCCGTCAAAAAGTCAAATGGAAGCAGAAGCTCAATACGCCGTTCCGGTTATTCAATCGGCACAACTGGCGGCTCCAGCGCAAATGCACATAGAGGAAACTACTAGATGACAGATTAATCAGCATTTACCACACGCACCTGCAACTGGAGCTAAGCGAAGTAAGCTTTGCGAATGTCCTCGAACGATAACGGTCAACGCAGCAATAAGACGCACTGTATATAAGCACTTTAAACGTTCCACAACAATGAGTACAAGTTCTTATAATGTTTGAAATTCCTTAAACGTATGTTATGCTAGGCATACAACGGAGAGGAGGGTTGGAGGGTTGGGAGGTAGGAGGGTCGCGCGTAACGTTCGCATCAACCTACTGTGTGAAATTCAACCGCCCACAAACGCGGCACTCCATAAGTTCATGTGAACTAAGATGGCCGATAGGATGTGCAATAATAATTTAAATGACATCTTTTGGGGCATACGTCAAACAAACTTCCTGCTACGTTTTTTGCCCAATCTCGCGTATCGTGACCCAAAGCCTTTTGTTCTGGTAATTGATACGAAGGCACTGTGGTCACAATACGTACTCGAAATGCTGCCCTGTTTCGTCTGAAATCAACTGTTGCAAACACTTAGCGTTCCGCAATTTCCGGCGCGGTTTCGCGCTACACCTCCAGAACAGTAGGAATGGCAGTCCCCCCCCCCGGCACTGGTGCCTGCGACTCAGGGAGAAGTTTTTGCGGCCTGGCCGTATCTTTTTCTTCAAAGGCTGCATTCGTGCAATCGGGCTGGCCCACTGACGAGCACGCTCCTGGCCGTGCGCAGAGCGGCCCTCCGCCGATAGCGCCCCGAAGCGACCAAACACTTACCGGCCGCGATGTCGTTGTTGAAATTATTGCACCTGACAGATACGAGTTTACCGGCGAATGATTTGACCGATAGTTTGAGACTTGACAGTTCGCACTGTGATTGTCGTCGTATACATTGTCGAGTCACGAATTGCTCACACCATACCTGTTCCACATTAAGGATCCGCAGACATAAGCGTGAACATGCTTGGGGAAAATTTAAATATTAGTTTCCGTGCTAAAATCGAAGTAGTTCGGTTATGTTCACATTGTTAGGACTCGATATATAGGTAGCTTTTCTAAAACGTTGCCCTATAAATGATCGTTGTGGCCACGGGTGATCAAGATTAACTAAAGCTATCACACCTCTCGAATCTGCGACAAAGCAATAGGTCCGAAGCCGAGGTCGGCACACCCTGTGGGTACTGCGGGCAGAGGGTTGCAGAGGGTTGCTGCGGGTCCGTACCACAGTACGCGCAGCCGAAATTCGGCTTAAGGCCCCGGCTGCGGGCCACTAATGACCAAAATTTGACCAAAAGACGTGATTTGCAGCCCCCATTGCGTCCCGTAGGACCGCGTGCTGGACTCGAGCTCTGTGTTTGACTTCGTAAAAGGCTGTCACGACCGAAATCATGCCCTCCTGCAGCCGTGGAAACCGATTTGCCGACCTCTTTCCCGAAGGTAACCGCCGTTGGGGCGCTTTCCCGCTCCAACAACCAGCAACTAACAACCAGCAACTGCAGCCCGGGCACTCCAGTGCCACTAAACTGGAGAGCTGCTGCTGCCATTGCTCCCAACCTGCATGGGGTAAACGCTGTCCAAGCCGTCCTGGCAGGATTAGCCACAGAGGAGGCGTGGGTGATCCACTTCGTGGCCTGGTGCGGTGGCGGCCTGCGGGCGCCTCACCTTTGCATCTGCCAAAGCTGACAGTAAACCCCGCCACCATCTTGTCGCTCACAGCCGAACCCCAGGCCACATGTCACATAACCTACGTTGAGGACACAGGGGGGACATTTTTATACCTCCGGACACCCTGGCCAGTTTCCAGGCCAGTTTCCACTCCAGCACTTATGGCGGCCGCACTGGAAGAACCACCATAAGAAAGAGGGCGCACTGGCGCCTTACTGTGCCTGTTGGATGACAAAGGGTTTCCCTCGGTGGTGGCCGGTCAGGCCGGCTGTGGTGGAGGCACCCAGGGGGCCCGGTAATACATGCATTTTGCTGCCCTTGAGGTATGGTGATCCTGGTTTACGGTGCCCTTTCCTTTCAGACTGCTGGATCCGACGGGAGGCCATGGGCATAGTGATCAGGGCAGGGGGATGTTGTACTGCTCACAGCCTTTCAACAGCATCGATTGCCTCTACATGAGTCCCCCCCCTTCCTCCCCCTTCCCACACCGGTCCCTTGTTGTATCACGACTTCAGAAAAGTACCGATTAGCGGATGTCAGAATCTTCTGACAAGTCCAGGATACAACATTATCCTCCCTCCAGTTGAGGGCGTCCTGGCTTGTGATCATCCACGACGTGCTGGGCAGGTGGTCTAAGACCTGAGAGGGGGAGTTGGGTGCACATCCGTTGGTTGGACAGCGGCCCTGGTTGGGCATAGGTATTGCTGAGGTGGTGGTGTGCAGTGGTGGGCAGGTCTGGGGCTAGTTGGGGAGCTGTTCCAGGTAGAGGCCATATGAGGGTTCTCCAGCCATGCATCTCCTATTGACATTGCAGCACATGTTTGGAGGTGATTATAGGTAACTCAGCAGCGCTCGGTGTGATGTCAGAAGTACCTTCAGTTTTGGTGCCTGTCATACTATTGGTTGGTCTATTCTGAAGGCTGTACTTCTCCTTCAGTATTCATTACAGCCATGATGCCCGTGTGACACCGCCCTGGGTTGTATGCGGAAGGCCATGTGTCTCAATGCCGAAGGATGACAGCATGCATCTCACCCACGGCTGGACGATGGGGGGAAGCCCTGAAAGCAATGGCGATCCCGGAGTAAACCACCGTCGGACCTTTTTGTGATAGGAGAACGAGAGGATACGGACTAACTGATCGGTACATGAGGTCATGACAGGTTTAATCAGGATTTCAGGGCCATGTGCGGGACGCGGGCCAAGGAGAGAGCGATATCAAACCGATGCCAAACATTTGGTAACCGCATTGTTTGTTGCCATATACGACCTGCAGTAGAGGTACGACCGATAACATCGATTTATCACATAGGTAGCAAAGCTAGCATCAGTCGACGACTCTTGACAATATTTATATTCAGCCGTACACATCTGTGGTTCTATGGACTGGCTCACGCTGTGTAGACTCGAACAGAAAGAGGCTCGTACACCATGTGCAGCTTTTTCTCGGCAGAGGCGCCAGGGAAATTGTAGAACTAGAGTACCGCCGCCGGCCTGCAGCCAACTTACACGATTTGCCAACCCCTGCTGCTAACTAAAACCTACACACAGAGAAGCATGCGCTCCTTGCATGCGCCTCCGAACACTCTGCATACGCCCATAGAGTGATGCCACCGCCGGTTGCTTAAGTGTTTTTTTTTGCCACGCATCCATCCATCCTACAAACACGTGTGCTGCCGACACACAACTAAGTAAAGACCGCCAACCAACTCAAGACTGCTGCTGCTAATGCCTACCAATACACACACACAAGTATTCACTCGCAGAGCGAAATACCATTAACTCTTATGTTATGCATGTATACAGATACCCACGCAGCCAATCGAAAGCCTACTTATTACGTGGGAAAGTGAACAAAAAGCAATACGTCACAAACAAAACATGGGTACCTAAACAACCAGCATCTTCCACCCTCACCCCACCCCCCAGCATCTGCAATCCTGCTGAGAGACACGGACCACACACATGATGTCTGCTTCCCGGCACCGGTAGTTCCTGTCTCCTCCCTTCACAGTGACGTCCTGCCTGTGAATTCCTCCCTTTCCCTCCCTTCCCCCATTTCCCCCCATTTCCCTCTCCCTGGGTACTCTCCTGAACGAAACTTCCTCCTTTTCCAAACCATTTTATACTTCATGCAGAGTAGCCTTCCTTTCTCATCATTCATTTATTAACTCATTCATCAGTCGCTCATTAAACTTCAACGATATCTGTGCACTTAAATTTCTTCTTTTGTAAGCAGACACTTCCTCTAGCCTCTAACTTTTTTCATGTGTCTTTTCTTTCCCGTCTTTTCGCCTTTCCAAGCACTTGTTTCCCAACGCGCTTCTTCACATCGTCCTCATCGCTGCATCTGCTGCTGCACGAGCACGCAGTTCACTGAGCAGCAGCGGTCCAGTTCGCAGCAGCCAAGCCGCCAGAAACGACGCCAGCAAGTTGCAGTCTGAGGCCAAAAAGGCCCCGTTGATAGCGAAGGCGGCCAGGAGCTGGTAGTACATGGACGACGAAAAAGCAATCTTGTCCTGTAGATAAAAAGAGGGGAGAGAAGGGGAGGGCAAGAGGAGTCACACGGCCAGAATCAACGCAAAAGCATACCGAAGCCAACTGCGATAGGAGTAGGAGTAAGATGAACCACTGGCGAATGAAACAAATCCAAAAACCAAAAAAACTAGACGGATAAGGCAGTAGATAGGAGTACGAGTGACACCGGCGGGGACATGGCCAAGTGCACCAAGGGCAATCTGCGGTAGGTGTGGGATGCATAATAGAGAGGGTGCTTAGATGGGTGATGGGGAGAAGAGGAGGTGATTTGAGAGGTGGGGAAGTCACTCCCTAAAACATTTCCCTGATGTTCCTTCATCACTAAAACCGCCCAGACACCCTGAAACACCCCACAAACTCCCCACGTGAGGAGTTCCGCTGATGATCCTCCCTCCACACACCATGCTCCTCCTCCCTCCACACACCATGCGTGCCACACACCCTCCTAACCACCACCCTACTTTTTAATCTTGGCTGAGAGACCCAGGAAGCTGGCGAGCTCGTTTTTTCGGGTACTGCTTCGCCTGTTAACTGCCTTTTTAGCACAGTACCCCAACCCATAATGACCAGACCCAAAGGTAGCTGAGTGGGAAGGAAAAGTCCGCAGAGAGCAGCGCACTCAAAAACAATCCAGCCATTCCCCCAATATCCTTTCATTCCCTCTTTTGCCCCAACTTTCCCACACAACACACCATCACCATAACACTTTGCATTTCTCCTCCCGCTCCCACTAGCCCCCCAAAGCATCCACTTACAGCGACATGTACATACATACATACACGCAAACATGTACAAATACAGCTCACCGCTGGAAAGTACCCCCCGCCACACACAAACCTATATACATATAGTATATGTGTATATTATATATATATATATATATATATATATATATACAAACCCAAACGGGATCGGGTGTTACATATATGATATATGATATAACACCCGCGCCTTGAAAATTCCCCCTAAATCCTAAAACCCAAACCCGACCCGATCTGACCTGCAATGTCTCCACCTTAAGCAGTACACCCATATCCTCCGAGTCCCACTCGAATGCCGTACTGCTGGTGGATAGGGTGGGTCCCACTGAGATGGGCGGGGGGAGGGTTGTTGAGGGGGATGGAGGGGGAGGGGGAGGGGGAGGGTCCGGAACAACGGGTGCCGGAGATGGCGACGTCGTGCCGGTGGCGGCGGAGGTAGGGGAGGATGGTGGAGGGAAGGAAGAGGCAGACGACGACGAAGACGAAGACGAGGAGGAGGAAGAGGAAGTCGGGGGACCCGAATGCGAAATGGGCGTCCAAGGGGAGCTACTTTCCGTCGTCGCATGGGATGAAGGTTCCGGAGCCGAACCCGACGTGGGAACGGGGGAGGAGGAGGAGGCGAGGTGAGGAGGCGACAACGGCTGGGACGCTTCTGATCCAGCGGAGGGGGAGGGCGAGGACGCGGAGGGCGAGGACGCGGAGGGCGAGGACGCGGAGGGCGAGGTAGCTGCAGCGGATGCAGAACGGTGCAATGACGAGGCGGCGGCCGCGGAGGTGAAGGACGGGGGGGAGGGGATGGTGGAGGAGGGAGCCGTACTTCTCCCCAGCGGCTGGCCCTTCTTCTCCGCCTCCCCTCGCTGGTCCTCGGACAGCTCGTCCAACTCCGCCACGTCCAGAGAACCCAGAGAGCTCACACTGCTGTACGATGCCTCCGGGCCTGTCGTACCAGTACGGCATGGGGCACAAGTGCCACATAGCAATTTCCATCACGTGATTGCCCATTGGACTTTTTGCATTCTTTTTCAGTAAAGCTGCCCAAAGCTGACGACATTCATTCCCCGCACCAGTCGCTTTCCGCGACTCAGTTCACTTCATTTCAACACACGGTTTGCAAAATGTGCGGGGACGGTGCAGAGCAAAACACGTCCCAAGGAAAACTCCGCCTAGTAAGTAAAGTAAAACTGAAACACACAAGAATACACAAAACATAGGACCTTCCCCTCTCCCCTTCTCTTCGCTCCCACCCACATTCCTCCCTCACACAAACCCCCCTTTTCACAAACCCCAACCCCCGAAACGCATCATCAAAACATCACATCATCGCATCATCAAAACACATACCCCCAAAAACACATTGTCACGTCTCTAAACACGTTACTATTATCCGAGGCGCCTCACCAGACCGCCAGCCGCGAGTCCTCGTCACCACGTCAGCAACCGGTGCGGCATTGGCGGGCCGCCGGGCCGCCATCATCGCAAATCCCGTTGGGTCGCAGTACGCCGGCTCGTCCACACCGTTGCCTGTACGGCGCGTGCACAACGGCAAAATTAGCACCACTTCGTTTGTTTGTTTGTTTGAATGTATGTATGTATGTATGTATGTATGTATGTCTCGGGAATGGGTACGGTCCACACAGGCAAGCCGATTTTCGGCTGGAAGTGACATATAAACAAACAGACCTACAAGATCTGCAGTTTTAGTTTCTGCAGTGTAAGGGCCCTTGGCAGCTGGCCTCCCCCCTTCCCATCCCAACCTTCAAAGGCACGGTCAGCAAGCGCGTTATAGAGTCGGTCGAGCCACGAGAATACGGTCAAGGGAGACAGGAGCACAGACAGCTAGGAGGACCAGGTGGCACACAGTCGACGGCTCCGAGGCGCAAAACACAACACGGCGTTTGAGGTAGCGCTCACTATACGCAGCGCCCACTCCTCAGCCCTCCTCAACCAAAGTTAATCCCGTCACCCCCGGGGCAACAAAACAAAACAAAACAAACCCCCCTCTGCCCGCCTGCCTGCCTGCCTACCCACCACTAACCGCCTCCCCCCTTTTTTAACCTGCCCATCCACCTAACCCACCAACATTGCCCGCCCCCCCCCCTCCTGCTCACTCACTCACCTTCCCCCCGACCCACTTCACCTCCACCCTCAACTCTTACCTCCTCTTCCGCCTCCCACCACCGCCCCCACCACCGCCCCCCACCTCCTCCCACCAGCCCAAGGAGCCCCCCCCCAACCTAACACAAGCAGCTCTCACCAGTGCAGAAGATGGCGGCGTCCCTCACGGGGCCGACCACAGACGCGCGAACGAAATTCCTGGCAGCCCTCGCCTCCCATAAGGCCCCCGGAAGCGCGAGCGCTACCAGAGCTAAACCCGCCGCATACCTTGGCAAACACACACGACGGTGCAGGGCAAGGGCGGGGGGAAGGGAAACATGATGAAAAGCCCTAAAAAATACCAAAAAACGGTGACGACGTCGCCATTTTTACTTCTTTTACTTATATACAATATTCCCCTCCTCGTGTAGAAAACCCGCCGCGCGGACTGAGACTGACTGAGAGGTCTTTCCCCCTCAGCCTTCAACCCCCGTAACCTATCGCCTTATAATAAGTGGGTAACGGTAAGCCATATCACAACCTCCTTGTTGTGTACGGAGGCCCCCCCGCTACTCCCACTCATCCACCCCTCTCCCCATCCTCCTCACTCTGCCATCGACACTTCATCCCTACTCTCCCCCTTCCTCTCCTCCTCCCTGCGCGGCTCTCGGCCCCCCCCCCCAAAAAAAACGAAACACACACAAAGCAAAACCCCCCACTCACTTGACCGCGTCCGGGCCGCCAAACACCTTCCCGAAGAACAGGATCCCGTCCGAGGCGTCCGCTGCCTGCAGCTCCCCCGCCACCCAGCCGCTTAGGAGGCCCCAGCCGGCACCGCGAACCTGAAGTTTTGATACAGGGTTACAATGTAGGGTTTTTATACAGGTTTTAACAGGTTTTAATAGGTTATTAATCTGGGTTAGCGGTTTGCCAGTAGTACTTTTTAACCTAGGATGTTTTGGAAGTGTTATGTGGGGGTATATAACATATTACGGCAGATCAAAAAAGGACCTCGACGTTCCCGGAGAGGTGACTTATTTCGTGTTTCGTACAATGGGAGCAAAAAAAAAGAGAGGTGCCGTACGGTTTTTTTTTGGCATCGTCAGTATCACGCTTACCAGAAATTCGTTAGCCAGTTGTTGTGCTGATCTACCGGCCAGTGCGAGTCCGAACACTGAATTAGCGGTGGGGGGGTTCCATGGCTGCACCGTGAAGGCCTGGGAGGAGTCCAGGGGTCGCAGGGGAACGGGTTCGCAGGATAATTTTTTGAATATTAATTTCCATTTTATATTCTAATCTTTTTAAAAATTATCAGTTTTAAATTATAAATTATAAGGAAAGAAAGAGAAGGGGAAAGGAAGGCGAGAGAGAAGGGGAGAGGAAGGCTGTCGTACAAGAAGAAGAGCGGACGCAACGCCGTGCATCGTACAATAACGTTCCAGGAGGGACAACGCAGCAACCCGTTCCCGTACCTGCATCAGCGCCAGGCCGCTGCTGATGGTGCCCCACCCAACCGTCTGCTCCAACCGTAACCGCCGCCGTACGCGCGCCCGTTCATCGCTACTGCCGCTATCCGTCCCGCTACTGCTGCTGCCGCTACTGCCACTGCTGGTGTCGTCATCTTCGTCATCGAAATTCAAATACAGCTGCAATACCTGTACGGACCGATGTATAAAGTACGTACGACAGAAGATATAAACATACATACATATATATGCATACATACACACTCCTCCAACACCCGAGGGGCTCCATCCCTTCCCCCTCCCGCGCTGGCTCCCTCCTCCTCCCTACCTCACCTCACCTCACCTCACCCCCCACCTCACCCCACCTCAATACCATTCCGGCATTCACCCTGGCCCACCCACCCATACATACGTACATACATACAAACACCCTTCCCCTTCACCTGTGCAGTCATGTAGTAGTTGTGACGCAACCGCTCCAATTCCGAACCCTAAAGCGGAGTGCGCGTGGCAGGAGTGGCGACAGCATGAACGGCCACAGCAGCAGGGATAGGGGAGGAAGAGGAGGCGTTTTTCTGGGCGCAAGATAACCAGAAGGATCCAAGAAGATAAGGAGGACCCAAATCGCACACAAGTGGGGGAGAATGTCAAGAGAACGGCCCGGCCACATGGCAATCCGGGCCTCCTTTGCAAGCGCATAACAGGTTTTGTGAAGGTGTTGGGAAACGCAATCCCGAAAACTGTTGTAGCCATATGAATATATTCTATCATGGCATGTACTAGCAAGGCACTGTCAAGTCAGGCGGGTGGCCGGTGTCGCGAACACATGCCATGTTCGCTACCTTGAAGGGCGGCGCCCATCTCGGGGCAACTACCGCCAGCAGCAGCAGCAGCACCGGAGCTGATAGTTGGAGGGCTAGGGCTACCGCATCCTCCTCTAGGCGGAGCGCGTGTAAGAGGTCCAGGTGTGCGAATGTTGCAATGGCGTATGCCGCTCCAGCTGTGAGCGCTGAGATGATGAGCTGCTGGCTGAAAGGGTCCAAGCCGATTTGAAAGCTGTTGTTGCTGCTGCTGCCCTGCTCGTTGTCAGGGTCGCTGCCGCCATTACCGCCCGAGGTAGAAGAGGAGGAAGAGGATGAGCGCTGCTGATTGGATGTGCTAGTCGTTGTGTTTTGTCGCGGACTGCGGCTTGCAGATGCGAGCGTTGTGCTATTATTTACTGATTGTGCTGTGTTTGGCCGCTTATTGCGGCCATGACGACGCTGAGCTCGCGCTGCCGGACAGTCCCGAAAGAGGCTGCAGAGGGAACTGCGACCAGGCAAAAGTCGCGATGCATACACCTCAATATTTGTTGCGCATATAGCTAGATGTACAGGCGGCCTAAGCCGGATTGGGAGCATCTCGCGAGGCTGTGGTAACACGGCCACGTCCAGTCAGACTTTATAATGAAATCATTTAAGGGTTAATACAACGGAACGAAACTGTGTTACAGTCATGTCTTCAAAGTTGTTCTTCCGTGGTTCTTAATTTGTAAGTGACGGAAAGAGCCCTGGCAATCCACTAATCGTCCTGTGCTTCCACTGTGCAAGTGCACAACTGAGCCCAATACTCTATCAAGGATAAGTGTTTGACATGATAACTTGTTACACTGCCTGCGTGTTCTTGGGGCCTCCGCCACCGTACAACAATGCATTTGAGTAAATCGCTGCCTTGAAGATTTATGGATTCCCACATTATGAGGAGAAATGTTGCCGGCCTGTTGTCCAGCATAACGGTCAAATGTCACCGGATGCGTGCCGGTGTACGTATGTTTCCCCAGCGGTGCATCTTAACGTAGCGCAGCTCGGCTCCTGGATAGACGCGGCGGCATGCTTTAAGAAGGGGTCACGTCCACGTTTATCATGCCACTTCCCCCGACCAAAACCCCATCCCTTGACAAAGTCACGAAAGGATCATGTGGGTCAGCGATTGCCTGCGTAGGAGAGTTGTAGAAATAGCATATCACCCATCATCGCGTTCATCGAATTAACTCCGGAAGCAGCGAATCGCAGACATTTCCCATCGAGTTGTTATTCTGCCTTGAGACTGTGCAAGGAACAGATCTATGCAGGGTGCGGGCATCGAAGGCTGTGCGTCGCTATTCCTTGCTGCGGTCTCTCGTGGGCAGCTCTTAGAAGCTGTTGCGTCCGCGGAAGGACCCCTGGTTCCAAAGCTGTTCAACTCGCAGCATGGACACAGCCTGTTTCACAAGGCAAACCTCAGAATTTAGCACAATATGTTTAGTTAACATCAGGTACAGGGCGCATAGGTCTTCTGCAACAGCAAGCGGATTTTCCGCCGGAAACCGCTGAACAGGACCTGGAAAACCCCCTCGATGCCACGTTCTTAACGTATTTTTGGGTTTCCCATACGATGCCGTAAGTCCACGAACAATTCCACGACA
Organism: Volvox carteri f. nagariensis; assembly: GCF_000143455.1. Lineage (NCBI taxonomy): Eukaryota > Viridiplantae > Chlorophyta > Chlorophyceae > Chlamydomonadales > Volvocaceae > Volvox > Volvox carteri. The sequence goes on from NW_003307565.1 coordinate 868,728, forward strand.
ATGCCTGGACATTTAAATAGGAGATATGGGGGAGTGCGCCTGCGGCGGTTACCTACTCCTTTGGAACTAGAGTCGACGCTGAAAATGCTAGTATCTTCCCAGGTCGCTTCCAAACCCATGTACGGCCCCTGTCTTCCCCATCTTTGTAAAATGCTAATACTATTTGTGATGAAGCCACACGTTGCCGGCTAAGATTATTTATACCGATATTTCGGAACCTTGTCATATCGGTATGCCTAGCCCAACCTTATGCAAATAGGTGCAGTTTAAGACGATGACCTTTAGGATATAGGTGTGCGGGCTGGATGCTTAGGCCCAGATTTGTTTCTGTGGGTTGGCGTCAAAAGGTACGGAGGGCGGTGTTGAAACACCTGAACTTTTACACGCGTGCGCTGCCATCATTCGCGCACTGACAATACATGAGATTGCTTTATATACTTTATAATATTGCACATGCGCGTTTAGTGTTGCTGGAAGGAGCTATATCTTCTCCTGCAGTCCTACATGCTATGGCGCCCGCAACTTCCAGGCGACTTGACATGCCCAACGACGTGGGCTCAATCCTTTAGTGGGCTGCAAGCTACCGGGTACTGACATAGGCCTGACGGCTCCAGTGGGCTGGCATATATGGGAGTCGAATAACGCCGTCATGCGTGCAGCGCTGCCAAGCACCTTTTTACAAGTAAGAGTTTTACGGTTGTGTATGTGATTTGCATGGTGAACTTAATTTGCAAAATGCGCAGCTTCTTTTGTTGTTTCTACCTTTCTTCGTTCGACATGCTCCCTCGAATCGGGCAGATGGAGGTGTCACCCCAATATACAGTTTCTTATGGCTCAATTTAGAACGTTAGCATCATGCGTGCTGGCCGAGAACCAAAGGAAGTATGTTTCGTTCCGTCTCCCGCTTTAAACTCACACCCGCAGTCGCAGCCCTGGGCTGCACAAAAACGTGGATCATCACAAGCTCTGCCTGTGATTTTGGACGATGATGAGGAAACCGGATCTACTTCTTGCGGCGCACCCGATTCATCGGGCCCTGCCAATGAGCTGCTTACCAGCTCAGGGGACGACGAGCAATGGAGCATCGGAAATGAAATTGGCGTTGATTCTGGCTTTCTGGAGATGAGCTCGGTATCACCGGTCGGGCTTTACTCGACCAACGGTCTGCGCGGCAGGATTGCCGCCCTGCCGTTTGCGCAGGGCCAATCGGATGCAGCCTCTATTGCAGGCTACCATTCCGGGCAACAGCAGGGCGAAGAAGCAGGGGATGCCACGGTCGGTCCTTCCCGAATCGAAGCGCAGGCACAGCAGCAGCGGCTGGTTTCAGTGCTTCCTGCTCCCTCCTCTAATTCCAGCCCCAATGCTCCTCTGCTATCCAAGCGCGCATCTTCCTCTCAGCGTCTGGCCGCGCTGGTGACTGATGCCGCCATAGCGGCATCATCAGCGGCGACTGCGATGGGTGGGGCACTGTACGGCAGGGACGAAATAACCGTACCCCGCCGTACCACCTCCCCAGACGCCTCCCCGGCACCAGCGCCGGGAAGACAGTCCATTGTCGTGCCTACCCGTAGCAGCAACTTGCCACTGCACGATCAAACGCCACAGTACGGCCTGCCGCCGCCGCAGCAGCAGCAGCAGCAGCAGCAGCGGCCGCAGCTGGGGCTGCAGCAGCAACGGGACCGACCCAAATCATTTGGCCGTAGCAGGAGCGTGAGCTTTGCCGGCGCATCGTTGCCGGTTCCGACTGGAGCGGCAACCCGCGGAGTGGGGCTGGCGCCGTCGCCGCCGCCGCCGCCGCCGCCGCGGTCGGAGGCCGGGGGTCTTCCCGCCGCCGCCGCCGCAAGCAGCAGCGGCGGCGGCATGGCCGCCGAGATCAGCTTCACCAACAACATCATTCCCACCACGCGCAACAGCGCTTCGTCTATTCTGGAGCACCGCGATGCCGTACAGCATTCCCCATCGTACGGTGAACTTCCGAACCTGCAACCGCAACCGTTAGAACCTCAACCGCCGTCACTAACGACGCAACCGCAACCGCCGCCAGCTGCCCGGCTGCCTTTCGCTGCTCTCCGTCTTCAAGCGGGGAGCTCACAAGGGCGACTCCGAATAAGTCCCCGCGGGACATCGCCGCCCCCGCCGCCAATCACCAGCCCAGACGGGACCAATGTACGACAACAGAACAGCCAGCAGCAGCAACAACAGGCTTGGTGGGGCTTGCCTTCACCCGGTGCCGCCGCCGCCGCCGCTGCCGCGGCGGCGGCGGCAGCCAGCCGTTTGGGTACGACAGCACAGGCTGTGGCGGCCGCCCACACCGCCGCTGTATCACCCATTGCGGCTGCCCGTACAATCTCCCCAACGCCCATGGCCTTGAGCCGGCAAGTGCAACTGTCCCGTGGTCCAGTGGGCACCGCTGCTACTGCCGACGGGAATATGGACAACGAGGGCGTCTGGCTACAGCCTCTTTCCTCGCCATCGGCTACATCTACGTCGCTGCTGCCGCTGCCGCCGCCGCAGCAGCAGCTGCAGCTACAGCCAGAGCCTATTCAACCAAGTTATAAGGCCCAGCACGACACACAGGATTCATCACGCCAACCGCAACAGCTTCTCTTACTGAATGCATTCAGCGCGCCTGTTTTGCGGTTGACGGAGGCGACGATAGGACTAGGCGGCGCCGTCGACATGGCGGCGGCGGCAGGTGCGGCGGCGGGGCCTGCTGCTGTGCCGCCGCTGCCCCCGTCGCCTCCGCCAGGGGCGCCGTCACGGCCGGGCCCGCCAGGCCGGACGACTCCGCCGTCAAGCCTTGCACCTTTCGTTCATACAAGAGCCGCACGACAGTCGGCACCGGCGTTAGGAAGGGGCCTGCAGCTGCCAGACCTCCGCACCGCCGGCGGGACTGCCGGCGGCGCCGCCGCCGCTGGTGCCGCTGCCGGGTCGGCGGCGGCGGCGGCGGGCCCGCCTGGTGAGGCTCATATCTCCGGCGTGGGTGTTTTGGCTGCTGCGGGGGGTGCCGCGGGGCCAGCGGCGGGGGAGGTGCCGGCGGCGCCGGAGATTACGTTGCGGCCGCCCAAGTGGCTGAAACCGTCGGCGTTTCAGGTGACAGAGCATCTTCGGAGCGGCAGACTCCAGGTACGGCAACGACTTTGGTGTGTCGTACTCTGGGACATGTCTCGTACTTTTGTCGTATCAGCGAGTTTACAGGTGCCACGCAGTAAATGGCCCCGAGGGGAAAAAAGGTGGGGTGTGGATTTGTTTCGAACGTGCCGTGTCGCGACCCGCGAGGGGATATTTGGGTTTTGCCCCTCTTCCCACTGACCCATGGGTCGGTCAACATCCCTACAGGAATTGTTCGACAAGCTGACTACGGTCAACTGCCCCACGTTTTTTGATCTGGGTGGGTGTGAGTTCAGCGGGCCTTTCACGCCAGCGGCGGCGGCGGCGGCGGCGGGTGCTGACGGCAGCGTCGGCGGCGGCGCCGCCGCTGCGGCCGATTTGGGCGCCGCCTTGGCCACCGCTGCCGCTGCAGCGATGTCCAACACGACGCCCAGGCACCAGACTTTACGAGTTGGTTTCAACCAAACGGTTGCAACCGGCTCTGCAGGGCACTTGAGTGCTCGCAGCAGATATCTAAGAAATCTTCCAGGTGGGGGAGTTCGGGTGGGATTGTGGGGTGTGGTGGGGGGAAAGGAGGGGGGGGGCGGGGTGACGGAGGGCGGGAGGGGGTTTGCTGTGCTGGCAGCTGACGTGTTAGCGAGTGCGTGTTGCCGTGTATGTATGTATGTGTGCGTGCATGGTACGGATAAATGGTTGGATGGGCGAGTACGGGATGGCGGTGACTAAATGCTCAGTACGGCAATGCGCTTGTAAAGGGAAAAAAAGCGAGGGAAGTGGGCGAAGGAATGTGGGTGAGGTTGATGACGTACAGCTTTTCGAAATTTTTTGTTTTTTTGTTTTTTTTGTTGTAGAATGTCCGGTATGCTATTAAATTTTTTTCCGAAATAACAGAACCAGTCGGCCACCTTTAATATAGTTTCAAATTAACCAATTCAAAATTGTCCTTTGTCGTGGTAGTTTCGCCGCCACCACCGCCACCATTAACACAACCACCACAACCGCCACCGCCACCGTTTTTTCTGTTGCTCTAGATACGCGGTTGCAGGTTATGAGCATCCCGCCCGGACAGCACATCACATTGTACAACGCGACTCTGCTCCTAACTGCCGATCAGGTACGGCAATCGAGTTACCATTTGTACGGCATACGGCCGGGTGGTACGACATGGCTTGGCGTGGTCTTGCGACCCCTTGGCCCAAGGGCATGCGGGACCCGGCCTTGCCAAAGTTGCAATTTTCTGCGTACCCATCTCTTCGCCCTATTTGTGCCTTTCCACATGGTTTCGGAGAAGGACAGAGAATTGAGGAAAATGAAAACCCAGTTTTCAGGAGTTTTTTGGTCAGGTTTTGATCGTGTATGACGGTTTATTTAGATAAAAAAAACCGTACAGCTACATGCATTACGCGAAAAGGCGTACTGATGTCTCAGATTGGTGCGATTGTACTGCTTAATGAGTTGTTTTTTCCTAAACCTTTGATAATCTCTCTCTCTCTCTCTCTCTTTTTTGATGTCTCTGATTTATCTCGTAATTAATGGGTTGTACATGTAAGGTGCGGTAATCTTAGGGTAAGGCATTCTAATGCTGGCGCCGCCGTACGGCGGTTGTCGTACAATTGGCCCTCCCTGCAGTACATTCACGTGGGCCCGGGCGCTAGCCTGACGTTGAAGGGTGTCGAGATACTGGGATGTTCCCGAGAAGCTGCACGACAGTCAGCTGCCGTACGGCGGCGGGCACTTTCCATGGCGGCAGCAGCGGCAGCGGCGTCGGCGTCGCCAGGCGCCCAGGCGGCAGCGGCGGCGGCGGTGGCAGCGGTGACATCAACCGCTGCGACGGGGTACTCAAAACTTGTACGGCGGACGTCGTCGCCCGGTCGTACGACACGGGACGCCGGCGTGTACGGCGTCGGCGGGCCGGGCCGACGTGCTAGCGTTAGCGACGGCACATCTGATGGCAATGGCGGCGGCGGCGGCAGTAACGGCGGGCCGGGCCTGCCGCCTGTACGGCGCCGTGCTGTCAGCACTATGGGCGCCACGCCGTTCGTACTTTCAATTCCAGTTCCAGGATCCGGTGGTGTGGCAGCTGCCACGGCGCATGAGCTTGTGGATCCCAACGAATACGTTGATAACCACGGATTAGTTGAGGTGGTTGGTGGTTATGCCCGCGTCTCCAACTGTCGCATATGGCCGGGACGTTGCCAGATGGCCCTGTGCGTCTCAGATGGCGGCGGCTGCTCGCTGTTGTACAGTACGGCAGGGGCGTGCTGCGCTGCCGGATCCAAAAGCTGTTTGGTTTCGGAGCAGACAACATACGAAGGCGGCGCCGCCGGCTGCGTCAGCGCCCTTCACGGCGCTCGCCTGGGCCTTACGGACTGTGTACTGCGATACGCTGACAACACAAAACCGGCGGCGGCGGCGGCAGTGGCGGCGGGGGCTGCAGAGCCCGCCGCCGCCGCGACGGCCGCCAACGGCAATGCTGGCGGATGCGATCTCAGTATTGAGGCGCGCGGATCCGGCACACTTGCCGTACTCACCAACTGCGATGTGACGAACGGCGGCGTCGCCGCCGCCCTCGCGGCACGTCTTTACCTGCAATCGACCCGCGTGGCGGATGCGCGGGGACATGGGCTGCTTTCGTGCGATCCAGGTACGGCACTGTACGTCCGTGACTGCCGTATCGACGACAGTGGACGCAGCGCCGTTGTGGCTTGCGGCGGTGCCGCCGTACGTGTCGCCGACGCGACGCTGGCGGGCAGCGCGGGCAGCGGCGTGCTCGTCGTGCCAACGTACGAGGCAGCTGCGGCCGGTGTTGAAGCCGCCGCCGCCGCCGCCGCCTCTGACGCTGC
>NW_003307565.1:874731-884608 GCF_000143455.1 Volvox carteri f. nagariensis
CCGCAGGCAGCGGCGGCGGCGGCGGCGGCGGCGGCGCCGCCGCCGTCTCGTTCCAGCGTGACGCTGCTCCGCTGCGACGTCTCCGCCAACGCCGGTCACGGCGCCTGGGTCACCGGCGGCGGCTTTTTGGCCGTCGGCGACAGCTTGTTGTACAACAACCTTGGTTGCGGGATGGCGGCTGACGGCAGCGGCTCGATGCTGACGGCGACGGGAGCGCGACTCATCCGTAATGAGGGCCATGGAATTCGAGCCGCCGCCGCCGCGGGATTGGTGCTGACGCGTTGCTGTGCTACGGGCAACGGACGGGACGGCGTGGCGGTGGAAGGGCCGGCCACTCGGGCTCACATGACAAGGCGAGTGGCCGTACGTCGGTTTGCGTGTGCCGTATATTTTTTTGTTGTGTGTATGTATGGATGTCCATGGCATCCAGTAAGCGGTCTTGTCTATATCTATGTTTACCTTTTATTAAAGCATAGGCCACACTTTCATATATCCAATCACTAAAAAAATGACAAAACTTATTATTAAGTGGTTTGCTTTCTCGCAAAAAAAGCTCCTTCCAAATCTGCTCAGCCATGTACATTTTGAAAACTGAATGACGCCTTTCTGTTGGTTCTTTGCCACGTGTCGCCGCCGCCGGCTCCGCCGCCGCCACCTGCGGTTGTACGACAGGTGTGAGTGTCGGGAAAACCGCGAGAGCGGATTGTGCGTCACTGGCGCCGCCGCTGTCGAGCTGTCGTACAGTCGCTTCGCCGCCAACCAACATGATGGTCTCTCCGTCGGCGGCACCGGCAGTACGGCAACGGCGCATGGTTGTATACTGAACGGCAACGTGGCCAAGGGCGCTGTGGTGTGCATGGGCGGCGCGGCGGAGATGTCAGAGTGTGCCGTACACTGTAACGGCAGCAAGAGCGTTCAGGTACGGCAAGACGTTTGCGGGCGGGATAATTTTGAATGGCCTATAGGGGATCCGGTCGCTTTGTGTTGCTTTGGTTGGGAGGCGCGCCATTGTGTCGTACTCATCACTGCTGCTGCTGTGCTACGGTACTCGCACGGCATGTCGTACCGGATGTGTACGGCCGTACAACACGGAGCGGCAGAATCCTCTCCCTGCCTTGTTCCCGTCTTTGCAAAACACACCCGGGATTGTTCCCGTTCCCGTGCACTCTCAGGCTTGCATAACATCCTTATGTCGTATATCCCTTCGTAAGTGTCGTACATGTTGTGCCGTACTATAGGTTTCGGACGAGGACAGTCGGCTCGTACTGGGTCGTACATGCGCTCTGGACCGCCAGGCGGTGGCAATCGGCGGCGGATCGTTGGTCTACGTTGATGCTTTCCCAGTTCGGTAATGAAGAAGCAGCTCTCCATATGGGCGATGACATCCGCGAAGCTACACCCCCACGATTACTCCCGACAGGAACGGTACAACAGCTGTACGACAATGGGACGACAACTGTACGACAATGGGACGACAACGGTATATGACGAAAGGTCTAAAAGGCCTGGGAGTTGTGCAAGAAAACTCAAAAATCAGGATGAGAAAGAGAAAGACGGTGTGTGGCGGGGGGCGGGGGGGGGGAAAAGAGGGAGAGAGTGGGCAGGAGATGGGCCGTTTCGGAGTTCCTTGGCGACGCCGTCTGCGCGTTGTTTACACAGCGCACACGGTGGTGATATATGTGGTGCACAAAAAGGCAAACGGGGGGCGTTTTATGTGCTAACAAACTGCCGTGCGTGGGTGGGCCCTGCGTGAGCAAGTGGCCCTGCTGTTGAATATTTATGTGTGTGATCCCGGCAGCAGCTTTTCTCGCAAATTGTTCTTGTTGGCTAACGCGATCGGCGTGGACTCGATTCATTTGCTTAATTTGAATGTGCTGTTCTCAAAGCGATAATGTGCGCAACTAAACCCACCGATTTCTAAGGTTTGCGATTGGCGACAAATGCATTTCGGGGTCAGAACGTACGACCTGTGACTTGCGCCGTACTTGATGTACGACTTGCGGTCCTTGCGTCGTGATTACGGCTTGGCCGAAGTAGGCTTCGGGGGTTTACCGGGGGGGGGTTAGCTTTTGTTTTTTTGTGTGTGTGGGGGGGACTGCGGATTTCCTTTGCTTATAAAAACTTGCATTTTGCATTTTCAAATTTTTGAATGGGCGCTGGATTTGGTCGTTTTGGGCATTGTATGTCACTGTCGTGTTGTGTGTGTGAGGTCACACGTTGCGCTGTGCTGCGCCGTGTGTCTCTCTGTCTGTTTGTCTGTCTGTCTGTCTGTCTGATATAGCCGCGATTTAGGCTTTCTGGACAGGTTGCGTGTCTGTATCTCTGTATCTCTTGTCTGTCTGTCTGTCTGTCTGTCTGCCTGGGTTTGTGTGACTTTCTGTTTGGCTTCATGGCTTAGCATGGCGCAGAAGTTTTTTGCCTACTCTTGGCGTGTGTGTGTGTGTGTGTGTGTGTGTGGAGGGGGGGAAAAGAGTGAGGCCGTGTGGTCATGTGGTACATATCCGTCGTCGTGTGAGGCCTTATGGGTTGTGCATAAAAATATGGCCAGCCATATGGCCTTGACAGCGTGTGTGAGTGAAGAAAGAGGTTTCTCTGCATGCCTTTCTGTTGGAGGTCAGTAATGCACGTGTGTGCTCGTGAAGTGCGTGTATAATATTTGCATTAGGCGTCCTTTCCCTTTGACATCCCTTTCTGGCTTTTTCTTTTCGCGGTCGCAATACTTTTCTTTTGTTTTTGAGTTCAGGACACAGCAGCAGCAGCAGCAGCAGCAGCTCCAACTTGCCGTAATTTTCCGTACAACTGGAAGTGTGACTCATAAACGCCATCAACAGATTGACTTTTATATAAAAGATGTGTTTTCGAAACGCATTGGGGCGCCGGGATGAGGTGTTTTTTTTAGGGTGTTAAGTTCAGGATGCTGTGGTACGGTGACACACACGTGGAAAGGGTCACTGGTGAACGGCGTGTGGGGGCATGTGTACGACATTGGTCGATCGTGTGGATTATACGAGTCGATGTACGACAAAGGAGGTCCCCAGCCGTGAAGCGCGCGATTTATTGTTTGGGCTCGCTCGAAACAACGGGAACAGGATTTGAGGTCTTTTTTCATCATCTTCTTCGCCTTTTTGTCGCATCCCTTTTCACCTTATTTCCATATGTGCTGCAGCTGCAGCTGCTTCTGTGTTGTGCTGTTTTTGCGCTAAGCGCAAGTTATAGCTTGCTGAACAGGAAGCAGGGCAAAAAAATGCATGCTCGCCCGTGGATTGTGAGGCCATGTCATTTTCCTTTCTCTTTTTGGCTTCCTCCGGCTTTTGATATAGAGGGGAATTGGCCCTTATAAGGTCTCTTCGTTCTTTTGATAATAAGAAGACGAAGGGCTGGTTGCCGTACCAATCAAGAGCTGATTGCCGTACCATTCAAGAGCTGATGGCTACATTTTGGAACCTGAGCGAAACTTGTTACAAAAGTAATAGACCCGCACCCGCGCCTGTGTGTGTGTGTGTATGTGTGCGAGCGTCTACCTACCTGTGGAGTGTGTTTCACATCGCTGACGCATGGATGAACTGTCGTACGTGTCGTACATGGGACGAGTAGTGCGCGCGCGTGCACAAGTGTACATATGCAGTGTTGAGGTGGAGGTGGAGTGAAGTACTGTTTAAAGGATGATGTCAAAGTGGCTGGGGAAAGGGTTTGTCCGCATTTCTGCCTGTCGTACCACATTTGTACGTATTTGTACGGCAACGGGCAGGATTGAAATTCCTGTAAATTTGGTCGACCATGGAGTTCATCCGGTATGCAAAAAGTTCTGTTCTTTCGTGGAGGTGTTTCTTGAAGAGGCACAATAGGCAGTTTCTTGCTTCCTTCACTAAGGCGGGGAAGTTCGCGGGATGGAGCTCTGCTCTGTGCATATTAGCCTCAGTTTGCAATGCGCGCCATTTGTTGTTTTTCAAATTTGAATTTGAAATTTGAATGCGTCCTTGTTTGTCTCAAGAGCTGTCGTCTGTCCACGGCAGGCGGACGTGTGGGTGACCTAGTAGAAGTGTGAAGCGCAGGACCACCCGTGCCTGCAGTACTTGGATGGCGATTAATGTGTCCTGCGGCAGGTGCGGTGCGTATCGTGCTTGCGCATGCAGGGTGTAAGGGATTCCTCCAATCGCCAACTGGAGCCCATTCCTTAACACAGGGCCTTATTACAACGACGCCGAGCTTTCCGCATGTTCCGCAATGAGTGATGGTCATGAAGATTTGTGATTTTTGAAGTTTTTTTAAACGGAATCGGAATTCGGATCAACTTTTACACTTCAACAGCAACTAGCAGTAACGGAATAACGGCCGCATCGTGAACCTTCTTGTGGTCCATGACAATAAAGCTCTTTGTCAGTATTTGCTGGTGGGCCTTTTGGTGAAGGTCTGAGGACTTTCGCCGATTGGGGAGTCGATTGGCAAATATGTATTCCCTCGTGGTTGTGGGTTTCGGAGCCTTCCCTTTCTGCTGTCTAGGTGACACTTGCGTTGTCTGGTCTGGATGGGTGTCTTGTTTGCCCTGATCGTCTCAGGTGCAGTAATAATGCACGGCCGGTTGGCTCTACGCTTCTTAAGTCTGTAGCCCACTGTATCAACCACGCACACACAGTCAAAGGAGGGTGAAACATAGATTCGCCTTAAGTATCCAGCTGGCCTTAAAGGTCTTAGCAACTAAGTAGAATGTAAGGCAAAGGAAAGCCCTGCTCCCAGACGTGATTCTGTACAGCGGCTTGAAACCGGTGAACTCAAGGTGACTAACTACTGGTACGGCAGCACATCTACCTGAAAAGAACAAAAAGAACACCCTCTGTTACACAGAGAGCGAGCCGAGCAAGGCGTTAAGCGCAGCGCCAGCAGAGCTGGTTCTTACAATAATGGAACGATGGCTGGACGTCGGGCCGCTTTTAGAAGCGGCTCGCGCAGATCTGAAGGCAAGCCTGTTTCCCCATGTTCCCAAGAACATTTGCATTGGACTCCAGATGCAGGGCCAGCTGGTCTCAGCCGCCAAGTTGTCCCAAATTATGACCCATTTCCACGCTATCATCTATTGTTCACGCAATAGGTGGGCGAATTGCTTGCTGGCGAATCTTTCAGTCTATTTGAGGCGATGTCCGCGCTGGAGGCGGGCAACCCGAAAATGGATGCGGCGGCATCGCCATCAGTCGAACGGCCCACGCTAGAGGCACTTCTAGCGGATCCAAATTTGGCGCCGTGGGATCTACCTGAATCCACCCTGTTGGACGTTCTCGATCAGCTGCTAGCGATGGAGGCGAGCTGGCATTGCGGTGGCAGCGCCATGCAGACGGTGTACGCCTGCCTCTACATGCTCAAACTGGACAGGTTCGTTCTCCTCCGTTAGTTATATGCATCCTTTCCCTCTGTCTCTGTGATCTCCCAGGGCAAAAACATAGTGGCAAGGAACTCGACGGACGCTGTTTTACTGCTTGTACGGCAACAACTTGAGTCCGTGCTACCACCGCCACTACCACAACATATGTCCATGATTCCTAGGCAACAGACAAGTCACATCCCATAAAAGAACACGGATGCGATTGGTGTAGAATGTGTACAGCTAGGAAGATAACCAACCATTGCTAGATAGGAAAGCTTTTAATGCCATGGTTCTCTTCAAACCCAAAATTTTATTTTGCCCCCGACGGCAACGACGATGATGACGACGACCCCCCTCCACATCAGCCGGCCCCCGACCACCCCCACGCAACCCCCCCCTCCCCCCAACGAGGCCCCCAGGGTCCCGCAACAACAGCTGCAGCAGTCGCCGTCCGCGCGTGCCTTGTACGCGTACTGCCGGACACTGCAGTACGATTGCGCACTCGTACGGGATCTGGTTATGAGCGGAGCTGTCTGCGAGGTACGGTCCCCCCCTTGAGAAGGCCGTTGAGGGTGGCGGTTGGTGGTTGGACGGGCCCCCCGGGGGCTGATGACGGAGACCGAACCAATCGGGAAAGGATGAAATAAGTGGACCCCCGGAATATAAACCGTGAACTGTTACAACTATTTTGGGGGAGGTGGAGGAATAAGAAAAAACGCCTCAGCAGCAAGGTGGCTTAGCTTGTGGAGGGAGTATAGGGGAAGACGGGATTGGCCGGGGGGGGGGAGGACGAAGGGGTGGCGGGTGAAAGTTGGTGTTGGCACGGTTTGACATTGTGTGTTTGACATTGTGTGAGCCTCCCTTTCCTGAAGGAGGAGAGCCCGGTGGGGGGGGAGAGTTGGGGTTTGGGGTGTGTGGGTGTGTCCTCGAGAATCCCACACGGCTCGTTAGGTTCTGGATTTCCTGGAGCCCGTGAGCCCTCCAACCGTACAACCGTACAACCGTACAACGACCCCTTTTAACAGCTCTCGTTCTCACCCCCGCACCCGACACCAAGTGGCCTTTGGCAGTTGATTTTCGTGTTTGCCGGCTGAATGCATTCTTAGGCTTCATAATTATAATGATGATGATATTGATGATGATGAGATGATGATGATGATGACGGTGGGGTGGTGGTGGTGGTGGTGGTGGTGGTGGTGGTGGTGGTTCCCCCTGTCTTCCCTCGCTCCCCACCACCATAACGTCTCACCGCCGGCCGTCACAATCTGTAGCAGTCCCCCCTTCCGCTGCTCTCCACTCCATTCGATCTATCTGTCGCTCTTACGTACATACACGTATACATGCATACATACATTTGCACAATTAGGAGGAAGACATCAGCGTATTCACGGCGGGGATACCCTTCGAGCCGCCAGAGGACGGTTCCGGAGCAAGTGCCGTACTGGCGGATCTGGAGGCAGCTATCGCCGCCGCCAGCGGAAGCGGCGGCGGCGGCCCCAGCAGCAGCAGCAGCAGCAGAGGAAGCGACGCCCAGCCGTCAGCGCAAGCAGCGGCGGCAGTGGCGGCAGGGGGCCCGCCGCTAGGGGAGGCCGTGGCGTTGCGTTTGCGATTGCGTCGGGCACTACACCTAGGGTTGGTGCAGACGGCTTCTAAGAACCCCCAGGTTGGTGTGTGTCTGTATGTGTGTGTGTGTCCGTCTGTGTATGTATGTGTTTTTTCCCGGGAAGCCTCCGGGGGAGATATGATGTCGTTCCACACAATTATCGCAATAATGTTCCCTTCAACGGCAAAGGGGTGTTGTTGGGTTGGAAGCATGCAGTTCGCCCTTTTGATGACGTCATCTGCTACTGCTACTGCTACTGCCAATGGTGCTGTTGCTACTGCGGATACGGGTGCTATTTTCGCTGCTGCTGCTGCCTGCAGGAAGTGGCCACCGCGAAGCCGTACTTTGAGGAAGTACGGACGCTCGTACCGCGTATCCGGGAGACCTCGTCCATTCTGACAACCACCGCAACCACCACAACCACCACCGCGACCACGTCCTTGCCCGCCTCATCCTCACCATCATCATCATCCTACCCGGCGGTAGCAGCTGTCGCCGCCGCCGCCGCCGCCGCCGCCACCTCAAGCTCATCTTCTTCGCCGTTGTCGTCGGTGGCGGCGGCGGCGTCGCCGGGGGCCGCCAGCAGCGGCGGCAGTGGCGGCGGCACTATGCCGTCATCGCCGTCGCTGGCGCCTGGCTTCCTAATCGACGTCAACCGGCATTTGTTGGGTCCTTCACCCCCTCGCCAAGTCAAGGTGGGAGATGAACGAAGGAGGGAAGGAGGGACGGGGGAACGGGGGGTGGAAAAGGAAAAGGGAAGCAGGAAAAAGGTTGAAATCAGGTCACCTGATCAGGCGTTACAACACATGGTGATGGGGCAACAGCCCAAAAGGAAAGAGCCTGGCGACATCCAAACGCAGTGACAGACAACTGACAACTGTTTGAATTTGAATTGGAGTGAAATAAGGGGGGGTAAGGGTGACACCTAGGGTTTTAGGGTATAAGCCCCTCGAATGGTCAAGTAGGCAGTAGCGACGCCTGCAGGGCAGCAGGGCAGGAGGAGGGGTAGCAGATACCCGCGACCGGGTGTGTCTTGCACCTGTGGATATGGATATAGAGGACAGGAACACAGCCTAAGTTTTCTCCTGGGGTGGGTGGGAGCTTTGGGGGGGTGGTGAAAGGTCACCTGCGAGGTGGGGTGAGGTGCGGAGGTGACGACACTTTTCATCCCTACATACATGTCGTACATGCCGTTATGTTTGCGTCATGTATTTATTTGTATGTCAGTATGTATGTATATATGTATGTTTATATGGGCGTCATGCACTTCCTCGATGCGGCTGCCGCCACCGCCGCACTGCATGTGTGCAATGCGTTGGACCCTCCCCCATTTTGTTCGCAGGTTATGTCGGTTTCGGAGGCGTTGTCGTACATGGAGCGAATGGCGGAGCACCTGCTTGTGGCGGTCACGGTTTCGGAGCTCGTGCACGAGTGGGTGTTTGAAAAGAGAGAGAGAGAGCACCCTCCCTCTCACCCCTGCACGGCGGGGGAAATCCTCTTTCCCCCCAACTTCCCCCTCCCCCCCCCAACGCCACCTTGCGACGCACCGGTTTCGGAGCATTGTAGCAGCGGAGGGTCGGTGCACTGCGTTAAGGTTGACCGTTGTTACAGTTGTTACAGTTGAGACCTTGAAAGAGATTTCCCTCGAGAGTTCAATCACTTCACGCCCACTGCGCAACCTCCTCTTCCCGGGGGCAGTTGATTCCTTGTTTCCTTGCACATGCCCCCCCTCCCCTTTTACCTTCTCTCCCCCCCTCCCCCCCCTTCTTCACCCCTCTTCCCCCGTCCTCCCCCCCCCTCACCCACCCTCTCCCCCTCACCCACCCGTAGCTACCTCTCTCTGCAGCTCTTCCTCTGGCGCTATGCCCGCATGCGGCCTGGGGCCGTGGCTAGGTCCGCCATGCACTCACTGGTGATGGCGGAGAGGTGGCAGGTGGGTGGCGAGTTGGTTGGGGGTCGTTGGGAAGTTGGTTGGGAGTTGGTTAGATTGGGTACTGAGACGCGGGTAGGTTGGGTTTTAGGGTTTTGGGGAGTGTTAAGAAGGCTGTGGGCGAGTGTTCAAAACTGTGTACGTGTGTGTTTGTGTGTTTGTATGTGTTTTGATGGCTGCTATTATCTTAACACGGAGAATCTTTTGGCGCTTTATACTCCGGCGCGCACGGATGCACATACAGACGTAAAAATCCCTTTCCATTCCGCCCACCCCCACCCCTACACCTGCTGGTCCATATCGCCCCACTACCACCATTTGGAGGGCCTCTTCTATTCGCTCTGGCGTCTTTCTCCCCCCTTTCCCCCTCGTCAACATCTTAAAATTATTCAGCGATATTCTCACTAGTAGTACTGTTACTCCATTCCTGGACTGCGACTGTGTCTTCAGTAAGCTCTGCATGTAGCGACCTCCTCCTTCTCAACCCGTGTGGTGCACTCCTTCCTTTCCCGCGGACCAGTTCAATTAAAACACACACACATACATACATACAAAAATACATACACACTTACCCCAAAAGCACACTCCAATTCATTACCCTCAGCCACGTGATATGCCCCCTCGGCGCCAGTTCCCCTGCCCACTCCCCCTGCCGATTTCCCTTGCTCGCGGCTCATTTTATCAAATTACGAAACGCTGAACATGGACAAGAGGACACACAAATGCAAGTCCTGCTGTTCTTTAACATGTCTGTATGTATGTATGTCTGCTTATCTGCGCGAAATCACTTACTTCCCAAAGACCGCTAATCCCAACAGGCTAATGCGTCAAGCAGCGGCAGCGGCAGCAACTCCGCCAACCAACAACAACAACAAGAACCTAGCAACCACCACAGTGACGTGGCTGGGCGGTCGCTACAACGAAACGGCGTCACCACAACGCAACAGCAGCAGCAGCAGCAAGGGGGGGGGGCGGGCAGGGGAGTGCG
>NW_003307565.1:884658-885537 GCF_000143455.1 Volvox carteri f. nagariensis
TGGCGGTGGTGGCGGCGGGGGGAAGAAGGGCAGGGGCAATAGCAGCAGCGGCGGCAGCAGCGGCGGCGGCGGCGGTGCTTCTTCGTCCTCTTCTCAGCCGGCGGCGGCGGCGGCGGCAGCGACTATTCCTGCTTGGGTGCCCACCAAGGAGATGATCGCGGCGGCATGTCGGGTGGGTGACAGGGGGGAGGGGGAGGTGGAGGAGGGGGAGGAGGGGGGGAGCGTCAGTGTTGATTGCTGACGGGTTGCCGCCTCTCCCACCCACCCAACCCCCCAACCCCCAACCCCCACACACCCGATCCTCAACCCTCCCACAAACACACCACTTCGCACACTCACACAACACACACACGCACACACACACCAAGGAGCCCTGTCAAACCCTGTTTCCCCCCTCAATCCCCCCCCTCAATCCCCCCCCTCAAAAGACCGAGTGCGGTCCGAGTCTGCATGCCCCCACATGTATACATGACCCCTAAGTGGCCCCCGGGCCAGTCGCACCGCAAACCCGCAAACCCGCAGGGTCCCCGGCTAATTTGCACAAAAGATTCCGTCCCCTCATTTCGCCCGTCGTACAGGTGCCGTACAAGGCGGGTCTTCCCGAGGATGCTGTGATGTTTTTCGATCAGGCGGTTATTGCGGTGGGTACCTGGCCCTTGGGTAGCACCACCACCACCACCACCACCACCATCACCATGACCATCACCATCACCACCACCACCACCATCACCATGACCATCACCACCACCACCACCATCACCACCACCATCACCATCACCATGACCATCACCATCACCATCATCACCACCACCACCATCACCACCACCATCACCACCACCACCACCATCACCATGACCATCACCATCACCACCACCATCA
>NW_003307565.1:885891-886556 GCF_000143455.1 Volvox carteri f. nagariensis
GTCCCGCCCTCACTCTCCCCCTTCCCCTTCCCCTCCCCCTCTCCATCAGGTGACCAACGTCCTTCAAGCCATGTTAATGAACCGCTGCCGCAGCCGCCGCCGTCTGCGCCGCTGCCTAGACGACTGGTACAACATGTACCACCACGGACTGAATGCGGATGTCGTACCGGCTTTCCAGGAGCACTTGAGGGCGAGTGGCTGGCGGTGGCGGCCGCTGGAGGGCCCTATGGGGGCCCCGGAGGACGAGCAGGTGTGTGTGTGTGTGTTTTTGCCTGTGTGTATGTCTGTAAGGGACAAGGCTTGCTCCCCCCTACCCCGCCTTGCGACTTTGTT
Organism: Volvox carteri f. nagariensis; assembly: GCF_000143455.1. Classification (NCBI taxonomy): domain Eukaryota; kingdom Viridiplantae; phylum Chlorophyta; class Chlorophyceae; order Chlamydomonadales; family Volvocaceae; genus Volvox; species Volvox carteri. Next base: position 886,225 of record NW_003307565.1, read on the forward strand.
TGTCGGTAGCGGTTTGTTTCCTGTTTTTCATATTGCCAATTTCATCACCATTGGATTTCGCCTCCGCTCCGAAACCCTTGAAACCCCCCCCAAGCACCCTCAATCCCCCCCCCCACCACCCCACCTCCATAGGGCCCTTTGAGCACCTGGGTGGAGATTCAAACCAGTCTCACCATGCTGCATCACCTGATGCTGGGATTTGAACTGGAGCTGTACGAACCGCTCGAGTACGACATGATTTACTGGTGGGTGTACGACAAGCTGGGGGGTGTGCGAATAAATAACGGTCAGGGGAGGCGACACTATCCTCCTCTGCACATGTCGTACATCTG
>NW_003307565.1:889517-890825 GCF_000143455.1 Volvox carteri f. nagariensis
AGGGGGGAATATGATCTACGGGTGAAGGCGGGGGTGCAGGAAGCGCATTTTGGAAGCGGAAGGAGGCGTCAAGGGCGGCTGGTGGTGGTGGTGGTGGTGGTGTGGGAGCTCGAAGTTGGAGGGATTGATCGGTCGGTCGCTTCCGTTGGGGCGGCTGAGGCCCCTCCGCGTGCCGCTTGTGTTTTACAATTGTGTGCATGCATTCCTATGTGTGTATATATGGGATGTACGCGTGTATGTGCAAAATCGGAGTATGTATGATGTGTGAAACAGGGGGGTGTATCTTCGCCCGTGGCAGCTACCCTGCGAAACCCTGCCTTCCCCGGTATTTCGGGGCACCCTCATCCACTCACCCTAGTCAACTTCTCAGTGGATCGCTCAGGTTCCACACCCACCACCAGCATCCAACGGAATCTGCCGGGTCGACTGCAGCCCAACTCCATTCCTGGTCGGCTCGCAGGTTAACTTTATCCCAGGTCACCACCGTCCATCAACTAGGGGCGCAATACCTTCCACCATCGGAAGGACTTTTGACCCTAACGGGTATCGATCCCGGGATCTCCCACGGGGGCAATGGTCGCGCCTTACCAGTAGTGCCAAACCCTAGTAGTAGTATGTATGTCTGCACGTGACATGGTGTGCCGACTACCTCAGTCATTGCGTTGCCAGGGACGTCTCCTCATCACGTCTCCCAACGGCTGTTCCCTGACTCGCCCCCAGTTCTTCTCCCCCTCCTCCCCGGCATACACACACACACACATACACACACGCACACACACACGCAACGTCCCCCCCTTTTCTCCTCTCCTCTCCTCTCCTCTCCTCTCCTCAGCTTTCCTTCTCCCTCTCCCCGCACCGCTCCCCAGGCTCGCTGCCGGGAGCCAACCGCACCCCGCCGCCCTTCAACACCGCCGAACAGCGCTTCGAGCAGAGGTTCGCAGCCTTCATGTCGCTCCCCAAACCCGTCCCCCTCACGCACAACGACTACCTGGCCTCCACCGATCCGGGCAACCGCGATGCAGCCTTTCTGTTGGGACTCGCCAGTGCCTCGTTCAAGGAGGTAGGCGGTATAGGTTGTTTGGTAGTTGTTGGTTAGGTAGTTGTTGGTTGCGGTTGGTGAGTTGTTCCGAGTGGGTGAATTTTTGTTCTTGGGTTTTTCTTTGTGGCGATGGAGCGATGCGGTTCCTCTTTTTTCATCTCTTCCTCCCTTCTTTCCACCTCTTTGGAGGTTCGCAGTTCTGTATTTTTTATTTACGGTCGGCTGTCGAGTCCCCTTCCCCCCTTTCCCCCCTTCCCCCCTTCCCCCCT
>NW_003307565.1:890875-891429 GCF_000143455.1 Volvox carteri f. nagariensis
CCCCCCAACGCCCTTGTCCCTTGTTCCTTACCACACTACCACCACTACCACCACTAAAATCTACCCCACCCTCGCTCCCTCCCCCCACCCTCCTCACCGGCTGTCAGGCCCGGTTGCGGTGCTCCGCTCTGGCGGCCTTCGCCCCGACGCCGGACGTGGCGACGGGCTGGGTGCGGGGGTTGGAGCGAGTGGCGGCGACCAATGCGGTGGTGGCGGGAGTATTGCGGGTCAAACTTGCACCGGATGGCACCACCACCACCACCACAAGCACTACGTCTGTCAAGTGGGACTGCGACTGGTCGCTTCATCCGTACTTCCCAGCCATGACATTGCCCAAGCCAGCGCCAGCGGCGCCGGCGGCGGCGGTCCCAGCCGCCGCTGCCGCACCTTCTCCCGGGCCCACTGCGCCCACCTCGGCCCCAGCAGTGGCCGCGGTAGCCGGTAGCGCGGCGAGCAGTTGAGGGCGAGTGGTTGAGGGTATAGTCGGGCAGTGAGGGGTTGGTGGCAGTGAGGGCAGCTGTTCGGCATCAGGGACCTGTGTGTGTGTGTGTGTG
>NW_003307565.1:891793-898339 GCF_000143455.1 Volvox carteri f. nagariensis
GTGTGTTGTTGGGGAGGGAGAGAAGGGGGGTGAGGGGGGAAGGAAGGAAAACGAAAACGGAAACGTTTGGGTTTTGATAAGCGGTGCACGCGCACCTCTCCTTCCCTCCCTCCCCCTCCCCCTCCCTCGTGAGAAAGTCGACCTGAGCGCTCTCGTCACTCGTTTGGCTTGTTTCGACACGGGATGCCGCAGCAGTCGGTGCCACCGCGGGCGAAATCCCAGAGCAGTGTGCTACGTGTAGTGTATGTATGTACGTACGTATCAACGCAGCTGCATACGTAAGCTCGTACAAGGCCCTTGGATATCATTCGTCTTTTTGCTCGTCCCGCCTTCGTCCCTCACGCACCCACCCGTCGCACGCCTTGGCAGTACTAGTGCTTGAACAAAGGGTGGGTGTCAGTTAGTAGCGAGCTGCCAATGGCTCTCGGCCCCTCAACAGCCCATTTCCACTCTTCCTCCCTGGAGTGGCCCATCGCTCTTTCTCTCTTCCTCTCTTTCTTCCCTCTCTCTCTCTCTCTCTCTCTCGCGCGCGCGCGCGCGCGCGCGCGTCTATGCCTCTATTGCTCTATGCCTTTATCCCGGCCGCGTGCCGCCGCCGCCGCCGCAGCCTCCTCCTCGTCGTGGCGGCAAGTGAAAGCAAGAAGACAAAAAGACATAGACCCGAAGGCAATAAGAGAGCCCGCAAGCTTTGGGGCAACGTCTCAGGATGTTTTTGCATAAATGTGTGTGTGTAGTCAAATGCAATCCCCAGGCATCAAAGCACACACACTACAAAAAGCAAGATAGAGCCTGCCTGCCTGAGTTTGGGGTTTGGGGTGCCGCCCTCCGGAAACGCATTGCTCTTGCTCGCCCGTTACGACCCACCACCGCCAGCTGTGATTTATCGCACAATAAAAGAAATAATCCGCGACCACATTTTTCAATTAGTTAATTGAAGTCAGACGACTCCAAAGCCTAAATCAACATGACCTGACCGCACAGAAAAAGAGATAATGTGGGACAGACAAGATATCGTACGGAGGGTAGTACGGAAGCAGGACATTCCTAAGCAAAAAGTATGATGATGTAAAGTTCATGTAGGAAGACATTTGACACGTCGTTTTATTACAGTTACACAAAAAAAACAAGAACGCATGGGCGTGCTCTCGGTTGACGGACACCTTCGGGCCAACTGCAACTGCAATAGCGAGGTAAAGGGGCGGTAAAGAGCGACGATAACAAAAGCACCATGGGAGATCTAAACAGCGGCGCATAACTGCATCCGTACATACATACATACAAACGTACGCATACGCCAGCCAACAAGCCAAGCACCCACACGAACATATAATATAATTTACTTATACAATACATACCCTTACATGAATACAAACATACATACGCACGACAGAAAAAACAAACACAGAGACGCGGTTGGAAATTTCCACACAAAAACACGTTTCGCAAAGATGTGTGTGACTCCTGTGCCCTTAACAGTTAGCTGTGGAAAATCTTTTTGGACACTGCCATCTCACCAAAAGTCAGTGGAGAAATCTTCAGGAGGGCGGTAGCCCACACCGCCGCCGCCCCACACTGCCCCCCACCGAACCTTCGAGAGGTGGGAGCCATCCCCGGCAACTCCACCCTCACTCAGCACGGACCCCCAGCGGGGCATATCCCCCCCCCCGGGGCCCGTGCCCTCCCGAAAGATCCCAATCCATCAGGCCCCGGGGGTCCTTTCGCCCGGATCGCACAATCCACTCCCCCCTCGCTCTCCGACCCGCCGGCCTCTGTCCGCCTCTGTCCCCCTCTGTGCTGACATACATACCGATGTACGCCTTTTCCCTCTGTCTTTCCCCTCTGCCTCCCCTCCGCATGTTCCTGCCTGCCTGCCCGCCTGCCGACCTAATGTGCCCACACAGAGAACTGGCCAGCGGCGTCCTGCGACCGGAGCCTAAATAAGCCATCGACAAAACGTCCATTAAAGCAGGAAAATTAAAAAAAATCCTGTTTTGGATATCAGGCGAAAATGCGAATGGGCAGCTCCACGCCGGCTGTCGCCAGCACGTGCCACACCATATCCAGCTGGGCCTCCCAAGGTAATTCCGTGTACGACATCGCCGTGCTGATTGCCTGTCGTACATTCAGATCCCATTTGCCATGTTGCTGTACGTGGTTGTAATAACTCTCCCGCAGGTGGAACCAGTCGTGGTCTAGCTCCAGAACCACCAGATCGTCCAGCTGCAACAATAGGTCTCGGTTTCGGAGCGGCGGCGGTGCCGCCGCCACCGCTGCTGCCGCCGCCACCGGGCTGATGCCAGAGCCCCTGCTGCCTGCACAAACGGCAGCCGCTGCCGCGGCGGCCGCGGCTTCGGCGGCGGCCGCTGCCACGACATCCGGCGCCGCCGCGACGGCGGCGGCGTCAGCTTCAAGCGCCGCCGCTGCGGCCTCCGCCGCCACACGTTCCTCCGGACTCAAGCAATCCTCCTCATTGCACTCATTTTTATCGCTCTCATTACTGTAGAAGGGCCTTATCTTTCCAAAACCTCCATGATGATGATCAACAGCATCGTTATGGTGGTTGTAACGTTGGTTGTACGGCAGGTCCTCCTGGTCGCTGCTTCCGACGTTAGCAGCAGCAGCGGCAACGGTGGAGGCTTGCCGTACCTTACCGGCGGCCGCTGCGCAGCCCTGTGCCGCCGCCGCCGTCGCGCCGTCGAGTCGCATCCTTCCGACGGCATCCCTGCCTTCAGCGCAGCTCTGGTTCGCAGCCTCCGCCGCCGCGGCGGCGGCGGCGGCGGCCGCGTCCACCATTGCAACGGCCGCCGCCGTCGCCGCGGCAGCAGCCGCGGCCGTGGGCGCTGCACCGGCTGCGCGCATCTGGGCGCGTGATGCCTCCGCCGCCGCCGCCGCGGCGGCGGCAGCACGCGCCGCGGAGCGCGCGGCTCGAAAGCCCTGCTGCGCTGCCGTCACGTCAGCCTCTGGCCACCCCGTCAGAGCGTACTGCAGTACGGCAATCTCGCCTGGCGCCCGACGGCTGGCACCCAGATGTGCGAGGCTGAGCCCCACCCGGCGACCGCGGGCGTCGGTGAAGACCTGTGCGCACACACAAAAGTCAATCCCCACACACATACACACACATAATTTGTCCTCTTATGAAAAGCTCTGGCTCAGTAAGTGCTAGTGATTATTGAAAAACTGTTCTTTTGTGTAAGAGGTTATATCGCATTTCAAAATATGTATGAAAGTGTATGTGTGTAGTACGGATAACAACAAAGAAGCTGCTGCTGCCTAAGTTGTGCACTGTACTGCACGACCTGAGGCAGGGAGAGAGAAATTGTGTGCAGCAAGCTGTATGTCGTACACTCACCATGTCCACCGCAGCACTGTACGGCAGCGCTACGGCGTTCAGCAGCATTTGCTGCGGCCGCTCCAATGCCATCGCTCCTGCGCGAGCGCCGGCGACGACGCCAACCTGTACGGCAGCGTCCGTATTGCTGCTGGCGGCCGCCGCCGTCTCCGTTGCCGCCGCAGCCGCCTCCGGCACGGACAGTGCCGCCAGCAGCGTCGCATCTGGCGCCTGGGCCTTGATAGATCGGTACAACAACTCCAAAGTACGGAAATGCAGCGTCGAATACGACTGTACGACACGCACCACGTGTATGAAATAGGGCCAACGACCACGGTAAAGGAGAGGTTATTGTACGGCCATATCCCGCAGCTATCCAGAAGGGGACACGTCAAATGATTTTTAACCCAGAAAGGGTCGTACACTCCAACTGCCGTACGGCCAACTCGGATGAATCAATAATCGCTGCGAAGTACTACAGCACCCCGTGCTAGACCCACCCTCTCACCAAACTAACCAATTCATTTACATAACATCCGTATGCTCGTACATATACACATTCGTACCTTCAGATGGATCCGGAGGCGTCTCCGCTGTACGACAGTCCCGCCGCCCTCCTGGAGACCTCCTTTCGCTTCCCCAGCCGCGCCGCCAGCTGCCCCCTGTACGGCCTTCCTCGTGCCCCCGTCCGTCACCACCTTCCACTCCCCGTCTGGCGGGTCGCGAAAGGCCGCTACTGCCGCCAGCTGCTGCTGCTGCTGTGACGGCGACGGCACCTCACGGGGTTTCAGTGGGGGCGGCGGCGGCGGCGGCGGCAGCTCCACAAGACGTCCCAGCTCGGGCCAAGTGCTAAGCAGAAGTGCCGTACGCTGTACGGCAGATGTACACGACAGAAAGCCGAGGGACCTCATCCGCATGATAGGGTACATATCAGAGTCCGTATGTATGTATATATATGTATGTATGTATGTACGTATGTATGTACGTGTTTCTGTTTCGACTTAAGTTTCTTCCTGAAATCTCACACACTACCCCACGCCTCACCACGGGGGGAGTAATACACACTGATGACATGTGGCCCCGGGGGCAGGGTTCCCCCGGTGTGTTGCGGGCCATCAGTGCACCCGCATGCATAGCGGCGGCGGGGGGGAACGCGGGGTAGCTGTGTGTGCAGTACCAGTAATGGTACGAGCTGTAATGGTGACGAGCATGGGCAGGACGAGACATGCCTTACAAGATCCCACCGGACCTGGACCACCCCTGAGATGTGACAACACGACAACAACAACAACAACAATAACAACAGCACGGATTCCCCCGCTAGCAGCTAGCTGCTAGCTGCGTCGCAAAAAGTAACCAAGGTCACAGAACCAAACGCCACCACAACACACAACCTTAAAACGATAGCGCCCCCACACACACCCCATACACCCTCCCCTCAACCCCCTCCCCTCAACCCCCTCCCCATTCGAAGCACAACGTACCTGCTCCGGATCCCCCAACACAGTCCGCCATTCAGAATCACTTGAAGGAACCAAGTCCCAGCCGGGAATCGAACCCGAGCCAGGACTGGAGCCAAGGCCATGGACGCCGTTGCCGCCACCGCTGCCAGCGCTGGGACTGATGGCGGCGGCGGCGGCGGCGGCGGCGGCGGCACCAACACCGCCACGGCCGGCGGCGGCGGCGGCCACTTCCGCCGGTCGGGAGGACGAGGAGACCTCCCTGGACAATTCCAAGAATTCCTGCCGTACAACAGATGGAGTTGGCAATTTGTACGGCAAGCACAAAAATAAAAGACGAGAAAGCGGAAGCGGAAAGGGTTTAGAGCCACCCCCGAACCTTAAACACCCGAGACACGCACACACATACATACGCACACACAGGTTTTATCGCTACGCCACAGGGCACGTGCACGAGGCCGGCCTACGCTGGGCGGCACCACCACGTGTGACGTACGATATCCTGTACGATAACCGTACACATGCGCATACAGGCAGCTTTTATCAGACACACAACAATCAAGAATCTACGACTTGATTACACGGAGCGCTTTTACTGGGGGGCTTCATTCCCCCGCGGCCGCGAGGCGCACCTGCAGTGCTTCCACGGCGGCGCTCCCGGGTGCGGCGGCCGCCGCCGCCGCCGCCGAGTCAGCCGTTGACGGGAACCCCCCGGCGGCCGCATCGCCGCAACTGCCCTGACGTTGCTGCCCGCGACTTTGCCGCTGCTGCTGCTGCCGCGGCGGCGGCGGCGGCGGCGTCGCCGACGGCCACAAAGGTAAAGCGCTGGAGCAGTCCGCTGACGCCTGAGATCCAGATCCGACCGACCCAGATCGATCCAATCCGGATCCAGGTGTTCTTGATGTTGATGATGATGATAATGATGATCCCGAGAGGGCCGCTTCCAGAAGGGCCAATGCCGAGTCGAGCTCCGCCAGCGCCGCCGCCGACCGCTCGTTCGCCAGCGCACGATCACGCAGCAGTACCAATGTGTGTACGGCAAGCTGCCATGTGCCGTACAGCTCCCCCGGCCGTGCAGCGCGCAACGCGGCGAGCGACCTGTCGCGGTTCTGCAGTTGGCGCGACAGGATGCGCGCCAACTGGGTCATGGGATCCGGGGGACTGGAGGCCGGCGGCGGCGGCGGCGGCGGCCAGGTAGCTGCTGCGGCGATACCAGCGTCACTGCTGCTGCTGCTGCTGCCTCGTCCGTCGAGCTCCAGGGGCTGTAGCAGTGGCCCGGCGCCGGGCAGCTGTAGCCGCAATAAGGCCCACATAACACGCACGGTGTCCAAAGGATTGTGTGAGCGAGATCCTACGCGCAGGTAGCGGGCTAGTAGAGCAGCGGGTACGGCAGGTGTACTGCAGGAGGCGACGGCAGCGTCAACCCGTGGCGGCCGGTCGGCGGCCGCCGTCGCCGCTGCTGCAGTACCTGCTGTCGTCGCGACGGCGGGGTGTGGCGGCGGCTGCGCCGTCGCCAGCAGCAGCAGCAACGCCGCCGCAGCGGTAGCGGGCACGCCCGCCAGCGCGCCCACGTCAACGGCGTCCGCAGCGCGAGCCATGTCGTACAGACGTGTGAGTTGTCGTCCGGCCAAGGGCACCCCCTCCAGGCGCATAGCTGCTGGCGCTGCAGCCGCAGCCGATGGTGGCGGCGGCGGCGGCGGTCCCGCCAGGCTGTAGCACCCGGGGTGGCCACAGGCGTGTGCCAGCCGCAGTAGCGCC
>NW_003307565.1:898414-901427 GCF_000143455.1 Volvox carteri f. nagariensis
GCCACCACATGTACGAGCGCATTCATGGCCGACGGCGCCTCCAACTGGGGACTCTGGTATGCAGCAGGTTCCGGAGCTGCTGTGGCTCCGGAACCAGTCCTGAGTTTCAAGATGTCGGAGCTTTCCTGGTTAGCGTTGTGGTGGTCGTTGATTCGGTTGCGAAACGGTGAGGCCTCCGGTGTTTCCGGAGCCGATGGTGGCGGAGGCGGCTGCAGCGGCAGCAGCTCTGCTGTTGCCAGTGAGCGCCACAGCGCGGGATCCACCAGCGCACCAGCGACTGCCTTCAGCGCATACACCGCTGGTAGATTGTCGTACATGCCGTACACCTCACCGTGCTGACCTGTTGTGGTGGCGTGGGCGGCTGCTCCAGGGGATGGCAGCAGGAGGAAAGGTGGCGGCGCCGGCAATGAAACTGACGTTGCGGCTACTGCTGTTGCTACTGCTGCTGCTCTGTTGCTGGGGCTGACGGCCCCTCCACTGCTGCTGCTGCTGGTGCTGGCGGAGATGCCGGTGTTGGTTCCGGAGCTTAGGACGTTGGCCAGTGGGTCCTTGGGGCCGGTGGGGACGTGGAAATGGCTGGAGATGTGGAATGCGAGCGACTGGCAGGCGCGACTGAGGAGGCGAGCTTCCCACAAGCGACAGCTGTCGGGATTGTGAGGCAGGCCCTGAGGGGGTTTAGGCAATCCCTGCTGCGACCGCTGATTTTGAGGGGGGCGCGCCTGACGGCTGGCATGGCGCTCCGAAGCCGCTGCGATGCGGTCAGCCATGCCAGCTGGGGCACGGTGAAATTGGAATTGCTCAAGAAGTACGTCTGGTAAGATTGGGTCTAAGGCCTTGGAAATTCCGTTTGCAGCGCAAGAGTTGACATCGGCCCAAGAGGTTTGATTGCGATCGACGAGCGAAGCGGTCACCATGTCATTGGCTACGTTCTTGCTAAATGAAGATACGACTGAAATACCATCTTCAAGCTGACGCGCAGCTGGTGTGCGCGACTCGTCCTCTACCGTCCGCTCTCTACCAGAACTTGTTGCCCTGCCCCTGGCCATTGCCCGTGGAGAAGAAGCTGTCACACTTCGTGGCAAAATTGACAACCTTGAATCAGAAGTATGTAATGAATGCAGCTGATTACTGGTGTTGGGAAAATCACAAGCGACGCCCAGACCTCGCCGCATCCTTGCTGCTTCCTGTTCACAGTTTATTACGCAAAGGACTGCGTCGAGCTAAAATTTAATACAAAAAGATGGCATTGCAAATTAACAACAACAAAAGAACCTGCATAAATTTGCGGCAGCAAGTCAACCAAGATGCAAGTGATCCAAACTATTAGAATATAACACAGATGTTTGTTTAATTCATAAACCAGTCCCATAGTGGGAAGGAATAATGTTATGAGGGTAGGGCTACTGAAAAGCGTTTGTCAGGCAATGTCGTACTTTATGCTAGAAGTCAGGTTTCGTTGAATGCAATACCTGTTATGACTCTAAACCCTATTCAACTTGTTGTTTACCTCACTGACGTATAATTTTGACTCGTCTTGTCACACGGTTACATTCCGCACGACGTCATCATAATAACATCGATGCACATACTTCAGCAGGCGCTGAGTAGATGCCGCAAACACAATGATCTCTGCCTCGTGAATTTATTTTAAGTTCGGTTTCGTGGAAAACGCGCAGCCGGAGGACGGGGCCTGGCCCGCTGCCGGCCTTCCAGCCGACGGAATAGGTATGGCAAAGCAGCTTTATTTGCATTAAGTCGATTGCCCAGCTCTGACGCTGGCTCGCTTGAGCGGCGCACAGCTGATGGCGACAATACATATACCCGCGGAGAACGGCGATGTCAGCTATTCCCACACATTGAAGAAGCTTTTTAAAGTCAATGTTGAGAAACCTCCAGATTATCAGCTGCGGCAGCTTGCACGTTCCTTCGGCCAGACGGGGGCCTCTCGCAGCAGCGTAGTGTCACGTGTTGAAGCAGCAACGGAGAATCATGCAGGCCAACAGGTGCGCAGCGCTTAGTATCACGGGGAGATGATGCCGCCTGGCTGAGTGTTTGCTCTTCGGACTGCGGACTTCGGAACGCACGCGCTTGGTCTCATTCTCCCGCCCGCGGCGCCGCTCCCTTAGCCGCACAACCGCCGTCCAGCGTTCGGCTAGCGATCGGGTGAAATATTTTTGTGGATTTCTTCCCCTACCCCCGGGGGGAGAGGAAAATTTTACCTTCTGCTGAGGAAGTTTTTTTTGGTTCACCCGCTCACTCTTTTTTGTTCACTTCATCCATTTTTTTGTTCACTTCATTCATCCATTTATTCATCCATCCATACATTCATTCATTCGTTCATTCGTTCATTCGTTCATTCATCCACACAAAATTCTTCGTCATTACATGCGGGGTGCAACCCATTGGCGGTGGGGGACCTGGTGCCTCAGGGGCTGAACCCCCAAACCCCTCCCGTACACCCCCCGTTGCCGTTGTTGCTTTTGCCGTGACTGACGTATCTTCAGCTGATGCTGCTGTTTGGATCTTTACTTTCGACACCTGTACACCTCCCTCCCATCCCCCACCCCGCCTGCCCTCCCGGCCTGCCCTCCCTTCCCCGTCTTTCATCCGGTTTTCATGCTGACCCACACACATACACACGAACATACCTACGGACACACACAGATACATATGTATACATACATGGACCGGATGGAGGGGCTGCGAAGTGGCTGCGTTGTGTGGTGGCAGTCTGAGTCGGGGTCGGGAGCACACAAGACTAACCGACTTGTGCTGTGTGCTCCCGACCCTTGCACTGTGTTTCGGCTTTGGCCCCCGGCTCTCGCGGCCCACAGTGTAATCTAAGCCATACATACATACATACATACTTACGTACATACATACATACATACATTTACCCCCGCCAACAGGGCAGCCGCACGCCGGGGGATTCCCCCCACAGTGGTGGAGGGGGGGGAGGGCCGCTGGGCGGTACGAGCTCCAACCCGCGAGACCGACTGGGGCGCATAAGCCC
>NW_003307565.1:901771-908145 GCF_000143455.1 Volvox carteri f. nagariensis
GGGGGGGTGATGTGCAGGAAGGGCAGTTCATTGGGAATGGGGGTTGGGGGCTAAACAGGGGGTTAAGGGAGGGGGCTCCGGAAAGGATCAAAAAAGAAACCAGGTTTCGGAGCGGTAACTAGGCCAGTAGCACAGCTCCGTCCATTGCGTGCATCTCATGGCTTGTCGTACCTTGCCGCGCGTGCAGGTACGACAGGAAAGTCGTCGCGCCGGGCCACGTACCACCCGCCACCGGGGCCACCGGCGTCCTTCATGCGCTCGCCGTACTCCGCGGCCGCCCCGCCCCGCCGCCGGCAGCGCCGCTCGACATCTGGCAGCTCGGGTAGCAACGGCCACAGCAACGGTAACTGTAACGGTAACAGTAGCGGTTTTATCAACGGTCATGGCCATGGGGCAGGAGGTCTGTCGAAGGAAAGGAGCGGGGTTTCGACGCCGGCGGCGGCGACGCCAGGGCATGGCGGCTTGCCCTCGCCTGGTGCCGTACGGCAGGCCTCGTTGGTGGTGAACGGAATGATGGCGCTGGCGATGTCAGGCGGCGACGGCGCCGTCGGGAACAACGGTGGCGGCGCCTCCGCCGTCAGCGTCTCCTGGGACCCCTTTTTGATTAGCCCGCGGCCTAGGATGCACATCAGCGGCGTCAGCAACTTGTCGTACAAACCGCCGTCGAGCGTGACGGCGGAGCCGGCGGCGGCAGTACTGCAGCGGAGGCGTGCGGCCTTCACGGCATCTCGCTGTTGCGGCTCCCCCGTCAGCGCCGCCGCCACGGGATCGTCCGCCAGCATCGGCGCGTTCCTATTCGGCAGCGGCGGCGGCGGCGGCGTTCCGCTAAGGTCGCCCTGGGGCTCTCCGACGGAGCCGAGCTCTCACGGCCCCTTGGTGCAGCTCCTCACCATCGGACTTGGTACGGCTATTGACGGCGACGGCGCCGCCAAGGTGGGTGACGGAGGTGACGGTGGCGGCGGCGCCGACGGCGGGCCGCTGGGCTTCAGCACCTTCGGTGAAGAGGGCGGCGGCAGCGGCAGTGACCCGTACGACAGCGCGTGGCCGTTGCCTGGCTGGCGTGTGCTAAGCACGTCAGCTGATGGCGACGGTGACGCCATACGTACGGCGGTTGGTGACGTACAAGCAGTGGAGCCGGGACCGCCGCCGTACTATATGCTGTCCACGTCATCTTCTGTCCTGGCCCCACTTTTGCGACGCAGCGTCCTCACGGCCGCTGACGGCGGCGGCGGCGGCGGTGGCGGCGGCGGCGGCGGCGGCGGTGGCGGCGGCGGCGGCGGCGGCGGCGGTGGCGGCGGCGGCGGCAGCGCACTCACCTCTAGGCCGTCAATATTCGCCCCTCCGACGCAATTGTACATGAAGGCGAGCGAAGGGGGCGGATGACGGGTCAGGGGGGCCCTGTTTGCACGGTGGCGACGGCGGCAGCCAAGGCGGGCCGTCGGTCGCCTGGGCCTCCGCCGCCGCCGTCACCGAATTAAAGCAGTCTGGCGGAAAGCCCTCCCTTCCGATCCCCAGATTTGACGTCATGAATGGGAGGGCCTCGATGGGTCCGGCGGGGGGAACGGGGGGGGCAAAGGGGCCGCACCCATTGCCGGCGGCGGCGGCGGCGGCGGCCGTACCAGCGTCTTGGCCAAATCGGACTCGGACTTGGGACAGAATTGCTCCGGCGTTGGTGGCGGCGAGGATGGTGACGGCGGCGGCGGCGACGCTGCCGCCGCTGCTGCAATGCCGGCGGTGTCGGCGGTTAACAAGGCGCCGGGGGCCGACACGCCGCCCAGAGTCGCTGTACGGCCATCGATGTTGCCAAGCGCACCGTCGACGCCGCTGGCCGGCACTTCATCGTTGTTTAAGCCAATGGCCAGTACGGGCACGCCGAGTGTTAACGCTGGTGCTGCCGCCGCTGCCGCCGCCGCCGCCACTGCCGCAAGCGGGGACGGCGGCGGCGGCGGTGATGCTGGGCTGACGGAGGCGCAGACTCGCTCGCGGCGGCGCACCAGCGCTCGCAGCGCTCTGCCGTCGCTCGACGGCGAGCCTGCTACGTCGCAAGGGGGGCCGTACTTGATGGGCGATACGTCCAAGATGCTGCAGGTACGGATCCGATACATTTTTCCCCGGGGGATGGGAGGGGGAGCCGCTTTTTTCTCACCACGGCTGACAACTTGGTTGCTGCTGCTGCTGCTGCGTGTGTGTGTGTGTATTTTCCCCCTCCCCCCTTTCCCCTCTACCCCATTTATCGCTGTGCTGTAGGTGGGTATCTCCGTGGCCGCCCTGATGGAGGTGGTGAAGGCGCTGCCCGCCACCGCGCGGTTCGCCACAACCGCGGAGGTGTTCGACAGCTGGCTGATGCCGCCTACACGGGGCTCACAGTGCAGGCGAGTGAGGAGGGAGGGAAGGGGGGGGGGAGGGATAGAGATGCACAGAGCACACCAGAACCCACAGAGCCTGAAGTCCTCGGGTTTTAGGGTTTCAACGGGTTTTAACGGGTTTTAGGGGCCCTAACGGGTTCAACGGATGCTACTGCCACCATTCCAACCAGTAAAAACCACTAAAACCCAGCTCGTTTAACTTAAAACCCCCCTCTAATTCTGCACAACTAGAACCCGCACGATAATGTAACTGTAGATGTAGATGTTTTTTTTCAAATTCCCTGACTAAGAAAAAACTTAAAACGCTTAAAACCCTGAAACCATGCGCGCAGGTTTTTAGATTTGGTGATGGCTCGAGTGAAGATTGTATTGGGGGAGCCCCCGGAGGCCTCTCCCGCCCCCTCGACACCGGGAGCACGTGCGTCGTACAACGGCTTGCCCGTACTGCACCCGGACCGTACGTGGTTTGGACCACCCGACCATTACGTCATCCACTCTTGGTCGGGAAATTTCATGTCGTTGGTTTCGGCGCTTCGGGAATATTGTGGTGTTATTAATAAGTGAGTGCCTCTGTGTTGATGTGTCATGAAAGAATTATTGAGATATTGACTAAAAAGCAGGAGCGGAGGGAGCGACATAAATTACAAAAACCTAAATATATTTAGTAGAAGTTATAGAAAAAAATAGGAATATGTTAAGAAATAGACTCAAGTACGTCCCCCTGCTAGTTTGCCTGTCTGTTTGTACGGAAGGTGCGTTTTGTCAGTGAAATTTGTTATTTTCCTAAAGTTTGGCGTTTTTTCTTGTTTAGGTTTTTCGTTGACTTGTTTTTCGTTGCTACAGAGCAGTTAAAGAGATTATGCGCACACGCATATACACAAAAAAACGTGCTGGGCATTGCCGGTTGTTTCAATCCCTTCTCATGGAAGGAAAACACACACGCGCGCCGGGATTCAGTTCTGGACTGACAACAGTTTTTTTCCATGTACGGCGTGTTTTCTGCATCTTTTCACCTTCTGCATCTCCTCCCCCCGAGAGCGGCCCCATGTCCATTCCCCACCCAACCTCAACCCCCAACTCCCAACCCAACCCAACCCTAATCTAACCCCTCTCTCCCCCCCCAAAAACACACACACACACACACACACACACGCCCTCCCCCCACACACACGTTTACCAGGACCCCCTCCTCTACATACGTGTGGCTAGACGTCGTGGCCGCTAACCACCACCCAGGCAGGAAAGACAAGAAGGAACTGCCGCACTGCAAGTAAGTACGGCAGTTGTACGACGCTTGTACGTCAGTGTACAAGGGGGTTAATGAAAGGTCCCGCTACCAACCTCACTTCTGTCCCTCTCTTTTGAAAACCCCGCGCCGGCGTCTGTTGGTTCACCATAGACGTACGGCGCCCCTGCCCCTTCCCCCCCTCCCTGCCGTACCCCAGTTTCCCCTATCCCCTGCCGTACTCCAATCTGCCGTACTGCTCTCCTCCCCGTATAATTTCCCCCTCAAGGCAAATCATGGCCACGGCACGTAAGGCCCTTTTGGTTCTGGACCCCATGGCCAACTCTCTCACACGCCTGTGGTGTCTGTACGAGGTACGGGTGTACGGAAATATGACACAATCGTACAGTTTACGGTAGTCTAAAATGTACGGAGAGAACGCAATAAGTACATTTGTATTGGTTCTGATGAAGGGTTAATTTTGCTTAATTTATTATTGCTATTATTGCTTCGACTGGATGTGACCTGGGAGGGCTGTAACGGGCTGAGTGTGAATCTTGGAGGGGTCCTGGCCGGTTGGCCTCGGTCTTCCGCCCTGCTGCCTCTCATCGCCTCTTCGCCCGTCAATACCCCGCGCCGGTCTCCCCACACCCCACTTCCCCACGCGCCGGCCTCCCGCCCCCGGGTTCTAGGGCTTTTCTCCCTCCACACGACTTTTCAAAGTTCTGCTTACTGCTGTTCCCTCCTTTTCCCGGACCAGATGTAATAATAATAATAATAATAATAATAATAATAATAATAATAATAATAATAATAATAATAATAATAATATAAACAAACAACAACAATAATAATAATAGTAATAAAAAATAAAAAAAATAAAAAAAATAAAAAATAATAATCTCACACTTGATAATCGTATCGATGTAATTGTATATATTTGTTATGTTTCTTTTTATTTATCGCAAGTTGGTTGTGTTGTTGTTGGCTCGTGTTTGACGGTTTTTTTGGTGTTTCGTTTTTTGCAGATTTGGTTGGCGGTTTGTGCGCTTCCTGGAGCAAGCCCGGCAAAGCTGACGATGCTGAACGCGGGAACCGACTGGGACGCCTTTGCGGACTCGTTCTTCAGGTTGTACGGCAGAGTGTACGGCACTTGTGTATTGTGTACGGACGCCGTACATGCAATCAGGCATGGGTTATCTTATCTGTGGCTGTGTGGGAATTTCTTGCAGGGCTTCTTACAGAGAGTACGGACGCGCGTGTGTGTGTGTGTTTGTGTGTGTTTACCGCAAGAGTACCCTAGTGCGTTGTGTGCGTTTTTCGGTTACAACCGAACTAAACTGCCAACTGCCAAACGGTAGGGAACCTAGATCTAGGCTGGCTGACTATTGACATGACGATTGTCATGGAAGGATCAGCGGGGTGGTAAAATTCAAATCGGATTTAAAAATTAGAGTTCAGGACATTGCTTGCTTGCGAACCGCTGAGCAGAGATTCATTCGCTGTGTGTCTGATATATGTGTATGTATGTATGTAAATGATTAGTAAACTGTGACTCTTCAAAAATGAATTAACGAACCAGCCAACAATTAACCAATCGCCCAACTACTTCACCGTCCCCCTTTGCAGAATCGACCTGTCACGTTGCGCCGCCTCGTTACCCGAAGACCGAGCCAAACTCCTAGAGGACATGATTCGTACATCCCACGATGCGGCTGGATCTGGAAACGGATCGCAGCACGCAAGTGGTACGACAATCTCGCCGTACGGCGTCGTGGCGGCGCTGCCGCAGCTGAGTGCGGCGGTTCGCGGCGCATTGTTCGACGCCTCCGCCGGGGATGTTGCGGAGGCTCGGAAGGGGGCGAGGGCGGGGGGTATTGGCGTGTTGGCGTTACTGGATGCCGTGGAACGGTGAGTTTGGTTTCGGAGTTTGGGGGGTTTTGGGGGGGAAAGAGGAAAGCCGACGCGCAAGGGGGACGAAAAGCTCAGTGGTCTGGGCGGCAAGAAGGGTGTGCGTATGTATGTCCTTAGCGTTCTCAATGCCTTGGACGGAGTGTGTGGGTTGGGAAGGCAGTACGGCGTTGGCGTTACTTCGTACGGCAAATACGTCTGTTATCCTTTTCTTCGTCCTTAAGGGAGGGAAACTAAGGGCCGCGAGTCTGAATGCGGTGTAATGCACGAAAGGGGTGGTCTGATATGCCTTGTGACGTACTTGTCGTACGGCGGTCAAAGGTCTTGACGTGCGGCGTCATTTGATTGTACGACATGCAGGTACGCCATGATCCGGCGCCTGGCGGGCGGACATGTGGAAGCGGAGGAGCAGCTTGAGGCGGCGGTGGCGGTGGCCATGGGTGTGTCGGGGGCGGGGCCCCGAAACACGGGTTCTATACGGCCGTCTTCGCCGCCCAAGCGCACCGTCAGCGGCAGTGGCGCTACCGCCGCCGCCAATGCATCCGCCGCCGCCGCTAACTCCAATGCTGAGGTCACCGTGAGCGGTGCCGTCGGCATCGGCGCCGGCGGCGTCGGCAGCACGGCAGCAACAAAGATAGAACCGGCAGCGGCGCCGGCGCCGGCGTGGGCTGACAGCGGCGGCGCGGACGGCGGCGCGGAACCACGGCCGCCGCCGCCGCCGTTGGTGACGCTGCCGCCAATCTTTCCCTCGTACCACACTAGCAGTACTGTCACGGCCACAGGCGGCGGCACCGCCGCCACCGCCGCTGCCGCTGGCGGCAGCTCCGCGTATCACAACTCGAGCACGGTCCACTCTCCGACGGCACATGCCG
>NW_003307565.1:908280-909779 GCF_000143455.1 Volvox carteri f. nagariensis
AGCTTGATGGCGGCGGCGCCGGCAGCTGCCGCAGCCGCCGCCGCGGCGGCGGCAGCCTCCAGCGCCAACGCCCTCACAAGCGCCGCCGCCTGGCGGAAGAAACCCGCCACACTGGCGGCGCTTGCCGTACTGCAGGCCGAGCACGGGCGTCTCATCCAGGCCTCCACGCATGCGGCCATGGCGCTGTCGTGCATTCCGGGCCTTACTTTGGTGCGGCCGCCGGTGAATGCACAGGACAAAAGCACCGACGGCGACGGCGATCCGTACGACCACAGCGGCCGCGACGGCAGCCGTCACGACTACCTAAGCAACCATGGCGGGCTCGGCGGCGGCGGCGGCGGCGGCAGTCACAATTATCATCACAGTTTTCACCATAGTCACAGTACGGTTGGCGGCGGCGCTGCCGGCGGCGGTGGCGGCGGCGGCGGCGGCCGGCAACGTTCGGTCAGCCCCCCGGGAGTCCATACCTTCCCGTCGATGCGCACCCGGCACGGGGCGTACGACAACGGTGGCGGAGGCGGAGGCGGCGGAGGCAATGGTGGTGATCATGACCGGAAGAGTGGCGGCGGGCAGGTCCGCGGCGGCGGCGGGGGTGGCGGTGGCGGCACCAGCAACGGCGGCGTTGGTGGTGGTGGTATGGCATCATCATCGCCGTCGTCGTCGCCGCCGCCAGCGCCTGGTGAAATCGCGTGGAAGGGCAGTTACTGGGAGCTCACATCGCCTCAGAATATTCCCGCAGGTACGGTAGTCAGTGCTGTACGGCATTGCAATTAACTAAAACCGACCTACTGCAGATGTTCAAGATGGGGCATGCTGGCTTTTGCAAGTTCACTCGGGCATTTCTCAGCCTTCTCCATTTCATGTTTTTGTGAAGTTTTCTTCTTCCGCCTTCTCCCACCCACGCACCCACCCAGGTGTACTGCACTGCTCGTACGCTACCCGCCTGCTCACCCCGCGGACCCCATCCACAAAATCCGTACCGTCGACCCGTCCCGATTAGTACAGTCGTACACGTCCACACACACACACGCTCCACATTCCTGTTTGACTCTTATGCTCATATGCTCTATGCATGTAACGCCTCCGCCCCCATTCCTTTCCAAGCCCCATGATGGAGCTCCCCCCAATCCGTTTTCACAATAGGCTTCAGTGTTACGGTGTTGGGGTTAAATCGTGCTCTACCCTAAAACCCTAAAACCCCACTCCCTCCTTTTGACTTCACTCCCTTTTCCCTCGCCCCCTTTTCCCTCGCCCGCCTGCCTCTCCCTTCCAAACGCATATACATACACGCACACATACACACACGTTCAGACGGGGCAAGAGCTATTTTCATGGCCTCTCTTGTGGAGGCAACTTGTGGCAGGTAGGGGGGGGGAGATAGGAAAGGGGAGGGGGACAGTGTTTTTTTTTTCATTTCTGCCGGTTAATTTTCCAGTCCGAACGTAGGAATAGGTTTTTAGTCGCGGGAATAAAGGTATTCCGAATCTGTAAGGCGCTGG
>NW_003307565.1:910041-917611 GCF_000143455.1 Volvox carteri f. nagariensis
AACCCCTACACCGTCTTCATTAACGTCGCTAATGGCTTCAGTGAAATTTAATATCTGCTTTAATGGCCTTCAATGCTTTGGGAGCTTCGGTTCCGAATGTTTTGCAGCGTTTGGTCCGGTCAGAAACAGTCCGATTCCTCGTTGACTTTCGGGCGTGAGCTTCCTAACAGTATCCATGGCATTAAAGTACTATGATATGGGTAACATATATGTCTCCTGTAAAATTCTAGCGGCTTTGGCATGGACAGTCCATTTTTGGCTGGAGGAATGAACTTGTACGGTTGGAACATTATTTATTCTTAACTTTCAGGACCACGAACATTTTTTTATTCCGAATTCGGAATATATTCCGCAAAAAAATAACGCTGGAGGGGGAGGAGGGGGAGGGGGAGAAGGGGAGGGGGAGGTGGGGGAAGGGGAGAAGGGAAAAGGGGTGGGGGGGACTCTGTGTGGGTAATGGGGGTGTTTGTGATATGATCGGTTAGACGGGCTCTTCTGTTTGAATGTGCGGTTGGCAGTGGGGTAGTGAGGAGGGGAATGAAGGCAGGACTGTTTCAGTTACTACGGTTTGTACGGCGGTACTGCAATCTCTCTCTGAGCACATCTTGCATGTCGTGCACGCCTCCATTACCTCTTTGACTGCGCCATGAACCCTACGTATTGCTGTGTTTGTCTGTCCATCTGTCCGTACATCTGTCTGTCTATCTGTCACTCATATGTCGTAACCCGCCACCCTGCCCAGGCATGAAGCAGCGGCGCAGCTGGCACTACAAGCAGGACTAGCGCGAGCTGCAACCCTAGGTACGGCACATGTTGTACGACATGCACCAATTAGGCGCCTCTGCTACAGCTGATGAAGCTAATGTGTGTCCGTGTGTGTGTGTGTACGGAGGCACACAAGAAGAGAAGGAACGTTGTCGCATCGAACGACCAGTGATTGACGTCCTACCCAGCTAGCGATGGGTATCGCTAGCCCACCTGGTCTGGGCTCCCAGCAGCAGCAGCAGCAGCTCCATCCCTCCCTTGGCGCCTTCAAATCTATTTACGCCCTTGTCACACAATCGTACACGGCCTTCCGACCCTACTGGGTGCTTAGATCCCAGTAGATCTAAGCACTTACAGACCGACATACATTTGCACTTCTTGCTGGTATTATTCGAATGACTGAGCCTGAAAACGCCAGAAGGCGTTACCCCACCGTACACCCGCGCACCCACCCCGCCCCTTCCCGCACACCAATACACACACCACACCTACACACGCTGGCATCGCCATGTGCAGGTCCAGGCCACCCGTCCACCCTAGCTACTAAGCGGGCTGCCGTACCTCAACTACTTCAGTTGGGTCGCCTGACGGAAGCTCAGATCCTAGCCAAGAGTTTGCTGAGGCTGGCGGTCTCGGAGCATGGGGACCTACACCCCTCGGTTGGATTATGTCATGGCGCCGTCGCGATGGTGGGTGGAAATTTCTGGGGTTCTGGGTTGACCCTACCCCCCGACTCCCCTACCCCCCCAACCCCCTACCCCCCCAACCCCCCTACCCCCCCACTCCCCTACCCCCCCCACTCCCCTACCCCCCCAACCCCCCTACACCCCCACTCCCCTACCCCCCCACTCCCCTACCCCCCCACCCCCCTACCCCCCCACTCCCCTAACCCCCCAACCCCCTAACCCCCCAACCCCCCTACCCACCCCAACCCCTTACCCCCCCAACCCCCCTACCCACCCAACCCCCCTACCCCCCCACCCCACACACCACCCCCATACCGCACCCCGCACCTCAGGTTCTCGCCGCCCAGAATAAGGCCGAGCTGGCGTACTCTTCCGCCCAGCGGGGCGCTGAGGTGCTGGCGGCGTGTCTAGGGAGGGGCCACCCCGCCACTTTGGAGGCGTTACAACTCTGCGCGGACATGCTAGAGAGCGCACGGGTAACCCTGGGTCAGAGAGTGGTTGGCGGTTGGGTTGGTTGGGGTTAGTAAAGTTCGTTGGGGTGATTTGAAGCAATGAGGGTGGGTGGATGGGGAAGACATACATACGGTGTCACATGTTGGGGTTACACGCCGGCCGCCTTAGGGGCGCGTTGTGATGGGTTTGGGTCGGTTCATCGGGTCATTAGTCGTAAGTTAGTTGGGCTTGTTTCTATTAGTTTCCTCGTTGGTTGGTTGGTTTGTTGGTTGGTATAACGTACCCATCTGTGTACAGTCGACGACTGAGAGGACAACTCGGGAGGGTGGATGTGATCACGGTGAAGGAACTCCGTCTTGTACTTCCAAAATGAAAGGGGACACCCAGCGCACGTATGTATGTATGTATGTACGCCCGCGTCCCAAAATCTCTCTTCTCTCTTCCCCCTCCACACCCACACTCTCCCATCCTGCCGTTTGGTTATGTGCGGCGGCAGGAGTACGGCAAGGCGGTGGCGCTAATGCGGCTGGTGGTCCAGGGGCGCTCAGTCCCGGGAGCCATCCGCACTTCTCCCGCCTCACCCGCGTTTCTAGCGCCGAACAATAGATTATTGCATCTAAGGACCATCGCTGCACTAGAGGTACGGCACCTGTACGAGAGCGTCTGTCTGTCTGTATGTTTCGTTAGAATCGGTATAGCGTTCTTCGCGCATTGTGTCCATACGCCGGTCGCCGGAAGGGATCAGGGTCATTGAAGGGGCGCGTCATCCTTGCCGCATCGTTGCCGTACACACATCCACATGTCCATACACACACGCGCGCACGGTGTTACTATACGAATTAGCCCTTTCCCCCCCTCCTCGCGCGCCTCCTGCGCCTCCTCGTCGCCACCATCACCATATCCCGCCGCAACCGCGCTGAAACCCCAACGGCTCACGTCGTACGGAGCAATGACTCTTAACTCTACTCTACGTGTGCTAATTTCCGTTTTGCCCTATCAGGTGCCGTACCAGGTGCCGTACCTCGCCACCTCTATGATTTGCTGCTGTCGGTTCATCACCACCATAGACGTCATCATTTTGCAGCACATTGCCAGCACCTTTCCTTTGTTTTTCCCTCCGCCCCCACATCTTATTTCAATGTTGAGATGTCTAAATGTATTTCTTTCCTCTCCGCCCTGTTGGTGGTTGTGGCGGTTGTGGTGGTTGCGGCGCGCAGGAAAAAGCCATGTCAGAAGAACACTCCAGGTTAGTTAAAGTTAGTTGGGGAAGCGATTTTAGAGTATTCGTTGACATTTGTGGACCGTTAACGGCTAGGCCGTTGGGCGGTTGGAAGTTGGGTGACATTGCATTACAAATCCAACTTAATGCGCATCCCTCAAACCCCCGGACAACGGCTCAGTTTTACGGTTTTGCAGTCTTCTGTACCGCTGAGTTGCCTAGTCAGCCAGGGGCTAGGAGAGGCCCCCGGCTGGCGTGAGTGAGTGAGTGAGTGAGGGAGGGAGTGAGAGGGGCGTGTGGATAAACAGACAGACGGACGGACGGACGTGGAGCTGCGCGCCCGCCCCTGCGCTGCTGCTGTGTTTCGGTCCGGTCCGGTGGCTCGCCCCACCCACACACAGTGTATTCACCCCCCGTCAACATGGACAACAAGAAACAACAACAGGAACAGCAACAAGAGTAGACAACCACAACAACAAGGCGCCACTACCTTCGGCGTCATTTGGCAGTTGCCGCCAAATAACATATGTAGCGCAATCGGGGGGTTGTACGTCAGGGTACGACAAAAGCGTTTTGTCGTACGGCACGCAACCACCGCTTCTGAACACACTGAGCTGTATATAGTTTATAACATAGTGAACGAAAAAACATGCCAGGACAGTCGACGTGTTTCGTACGACCCGTGTCCGTATGCCGCACGCCCGTGTCCGTACACTGCCGTGCACTATGTACTGCAGGCGCGCCATGATTGGTGTGATGCGGAGCCTGTCCCGGCTGGAGACGGAGCTGCGAGCCGCCCTCATGGCCATGACGGGAGCAGCTGCTCAAACACAGATGCAGATCCAGGTGCGAGTGTACGGCATTGGAAACATCTTGCATTTTGTGGGTGTGCGGGTGTATGGGAGTATGAGGGGGTGGTATATCCTCTTGCTTTCCTGGGAGGTTCCTCCAGGTTCTCCATGTCTGTGTCATATGATGGTTTGTGTGTTGCGATTTTTCGTTTCTATCAAAAACTCAACGCTCAACCCTTCCAAACCCCCCATCCACCAAGTTATCCACAACTTTAAAACCCACCAACTTCGGTAGGGTTGTCCTCCACGTCTGCCCCCGCAACCCCAAAAGACAGGAGTCCCCTTCCCCTCCGACCCCCTTCCCGCTGCGACATTTTGCCCTCAGCGCGATTTGGAGTTGGTGTTGATGGCTCAAAACAAGCGCTACGAGGCAGCCATGTTGCGGAAAGGGGAGTTGCGACCCGCTTGAGCAGGTTCTGGAGCTGGTTTTGGAGCTGGCGGGTAGGGGAGCAGAGATCTTGTTTCGGAGCCGGCGAATATGGAAGAAGAGCGCCGGTTTTGGAGCTGGCGGGTAGGGGAGCAGAGATCTTGTTTCGGAGCCGGCGAATATGGAAGAAGAGCGCCGGTTTTGGAGCTGGCGGGTAGGGGAGCAGAGATCTTGTTTCGGAGGCCGTATTCGTACTGCCTCCTAAATAGTGAGAATCAGGAGGGGCGTTGGGAAGGCGGGGAAGATGCAATGAGAGCGGGGTTGAGTGGTTGAGTGGGTGGGTGGTTTCATGGTGGCGGCGTATGTCTCGCAGCTCGGGACCGGCAACAGTTGTAGCAGCTGCAAGACCACTGTCAGCGGCAGCAGCGGCGGCGGCAGTAACAGCAGCAGTAGCAGCGGCGGCAGTAACAGTGGCAGTAGCAGCGGCAGTAGCAGCGGCAGCGGCAGCCTTGCTCAGTCTTACAGGCAAATTATTCATAACAACGGATCACCTAAGGCCGGGGGTCGGGAGGTGGTTTTCGCGTCGTTGGTGTGATGGTGCAACTTATCGGAGGCCTACTAGGTGTGAGAGACCTGGGAAAATGGCGTAGGTGGCTCGGGGTGATGAAGTAAAATATTTATGTGTGTTGACCTTTATATTCTGACCATATTTTGGCCATGGACCGTTGATCAAATGTTGGACCTCCGTTTTGACCTCCGTTCCCCTCGACCCGCGGGGTAACACTTGATCACCAACTTGCATGTTTACTTTTGGCAACACACACACATACATACATACCTATATGCACATACATAAACATATATAACAACATACACATAGAGTTATGTACACATATAAACTTACAGTAGCTGTGTGTTATTGTACCACGACTTCAGAAAAGTACCGATCGGCGGATGCAGATCTCCCGTGATGGTGATGATATGCCCCCCAAGATACTACACTATGGTCCCCTGAGGTCGGGGTCGGGGTCCGCGTGCTTTGAAGTGCATGTTCGCTGCATTTGTTGCTCCATTTGCTCTCATATGGCTGTAAGACCTGTGATGCCCTAATAGACGAAGCCTAGGCCCGTCGCGAACCACCAAGCTCCGTGACAGACCGTAATAATGATCCTGCGAGGAGGGTCTTCTCGAACTTTGCCGGAAATCATCTTCTGGGGTAATGTTCAACTCCCTGGGGGGGTACATCTAGTGTAAAAATCGGCATTGCTAAAGTGTTAGGTGAGGTAAAGATATGGGTTCTGTTTAACTCCTACATGAGTAACCTGCGTGGATTTCAGTGCTCCTCAGTGATCGATCGGTTTCACCCCGGCATCCGGGCAAACCCGGACTTCTTAGTCCTCAGCCCGTCGGCGCTTGTTTCCTATTAAGGCAACCGCTCCTGTTGATCAGGTTAGCATGTCTAATGCGATGCACAGCTGTTGTATGCTTAAAAGATGGCGTTCTAATTCGCTCTTCCCAATCGTGTAACGATTTGGCACCCATTTGGAGTGGACTCTATCGATAGAGTAGATAGATATCCTCTTTCACTTGGTATCTGCTAAGCGATCCTCATTGCCTGTACGACGACCATACATCGACTGTCCCGCGTAGTTGGCCAGTTGGTAGAGCTTCACTCAGCGAGGGACTCCTCTCTGCTGCTGAAGATAAGCTCACGTAATTACAGACGATGAGGATGATAATTACGTCCGCCATCCAACCAGAACAGGAGTTGAAACACTAGCAACGGTTCTAATGAAATATAATAATTTTACAGTTAGGCCACACCGGGTAATGAGGCACGTGTGTAAGAGTGTTAAAAAAGGTTTATCACTCCAGGACATGGACCTCATCGTGATTGGAGGGGACCAATGATGAAGGGGTTGGGAGAGCGGGGGCTCGGTAGGCTGCGCTATTGGTTATCACACGTTATTTTCTCGCAGGTATATGAAGAACCCTGCGGCCCCTATCCAGGCTGCGAGTCTTCGCCTAAAACCGTCCACTGCCATATGTGGTTGGATATCCAACCAACCCGCCATCAAGCACCCTGTCGTCGCGCACATACATCTCGGCCAGTAAATTTAATCGTGGCAGCACAAGGCCAGGGGCAAATCGGCGCCGAGCTAGGAACCTTGAGCAAGAAGATGTGGACAAATTTACTCGTGATGATCTCTTGCATTTCGACGTTCGTGATATTAGAACTCGTGCCCCTTGCGACTACATAATCCTCATCCTTAACAATGGCTTTCATAATACACATGTCATAAGAACACATCAACAGGAGAAGTCATGAGAACAATTTCGCCTATATTTTGTATCATTGGTACTTAGCCTATCCGCTCCGGCCAAGCCATCTCTGCATCAAGGGCTACTCATGCCATGCTGCGCATAGTCGTCAATAGTGCAGGAACCTTCCACCTATTAGTACGGCACCTGGCTGGCTGGGCAGCAGCTGTCGTCCGCATTGAGCAGCGAGTACACGCAGCTGTTGCCGTAGCACAGCCCCGCCGGAGTGCCACACCTGCTGTTTCGACTCATGGCCAGACATACATACAGGCCGCCAGGGGGGGTTACGGGGAAGGTGCTCGCCAGGGACGTGATCGTCATCACGCCGTACGTCTGCTCCCGCCATGTCTTGTAGCTGTAGCTGGGGGACACCGTCACACCGTTGACGGTGGTTACTCGGAAGGAGTTGGGGAAGGACTCCACGCAGCTGGGGTCTGCGGTGAACCGTGCGGGCCCCGGGAGGGAGTTTGGGGTCCGGGGGGGGGGAAACAGGGCGGAGTCGGTGTTGGTTATCTTGATTAACATTGGAGGGAAAGGAAAGCTCCCTGCAGCTGGGTGAGCCGTGAGCTGATGAAGGCGGTGTGCGTAGTGAGGGACCCCTACACACACCACACACATACATGCATGTTGAGCGCACAACTGATGAGGTGCATGGAGGTCACCATGATGATCACGACCAGCTAGGTAGCTAGGTAGTAGGAGATAGGTAGCTAGGTAGATAGCTAGGTAGCTAGGCAGCTAGGTAGCTAGGTGGCTAGGTAGCATATAGCTACTCACCGATGACGATTTGAAGCTCATTGATGACCATCCTCGCACATGGGCTGGTGCTGTCCACTGTTGCTGAGGCGGAGATCCGGAAGCAGTAGGTGGCGGCGGTGGCGGTTACGTTGAACGGCCCCATGGGTGA
>NW_003307565.1:917849-925018 GCF_000143455.1 Volvox carteri f. nagariensis
GGGGGAGGGGGGGAGGGGACCGAAGGCGGGGGTTGTGGAGGTGGAGAGGGTGGCGGCAAAGGTGGTGGCGGGGAGGGGGACGGTGGTGGTGGTGACAGTTTTGGTGGCGGTGGTGGTGGAGGTGGTGGTGGTAATGGGGATGGCGGCCTAGGTGGCAAGGGTGATGGAGGGCTTGGTGAAGGTGGCGAAGGTGAGGGCGGCATTGGGGGGTTGGGTGATGGTGGTAGGAATGGTGGGGATGGCGGGCAGTAGCAGATGCCGAACTCCGCCTTAGTATAGCCCCAGGACGTAGGTGAGTTGGGACACACCGGGTCAGAGACATTGCCAGCTGAGACCCAGTCCGTGGCCAGGTAGGCGGAACGAGACGAATTATTTTTGTCTGTGAACTTCATAAGGAGGTACAGTACAATTGGCTGACATTGCGGGAATCCGAATATCGGATTTGCCAGAATGCCGGTGAAGAGTCCATTGTAGTCCAGCGTTGAGGCGAATACCACATTTTGCGGCATTTCAAGGGGGAATGAAGCGTAGCCCCCAGGTTCACCAGCACAACTACTGCTGCCGGGGGGAAAAGCAGTAAGAAACTGGGACTGGATGAAAACGTTAAACTGAATGCTTCCGACAAATGCCTCCAGTTTCAGTGCGATATTTATAGTTCCGGGTACCGTTTGGTCGGTCGCGATGGGCTCCGGTAGAGTCAATGCGCTTAAGTTCATAGCAATATAACCCCAACCAGCAGATGCCCCTGTCTGGGAATCTCGGAACATCACATCGATCGAATTTGTAGGGACCCCGTTGCGATAGATCAAGGCACTTGAGCCGCAGCCCCGGACAGTCTGTGCGAGGGTGCCACCGGGCAGCGCCAGCAACAGCAGCAGTAGGTAGGGAATCAGGCGGAGCATTGCCGCGGTTGCGAGGCAGGAGAACAGCGGCAGCTGTTGTCGGTGCAGAGGGTTCGACGGTGACAGAAGCGCGCGTTCCTTTCGGGCGACGGGGACTGCCAGCGTCCTTGGTAACATGACCATGAAGATAGTGACGATAACGATAATGATGAAGATGTCGGTATTGAAGCTTTGGCTTCCACTGTTGAAACTCGCGAGTCGGTGGACTCCGAGACACTCCAAGCGGCTCCTAGCCAGAGGAGGCTCTACAAGGGCATTGAAATCAGATTTTTTACTCAGGTGACCATTTTCGCAAAATAGCACATGGAAAAACAGTTTTAGAGTTGCAAGGCATGTGGCGCGCCTCCTCGCTATAGTTCCAGCCTCCTGCTTAAGGAAAGCACTACCGGAGGAAGTGCTGAGAGCAATAGACCGACTTACCGTGGAGGCGACCCGAGCCAGTCCAACAAGTTTTATTCAGTAGATTCTTTCTGAGATTTTCTAGGAA
Source organism: Volvox carteri f. nagariensis (assembly GCF_000143455.1). Lineage (NCBI taxonomy): Eukaryota > Viridiplantae > Chlorophyta > Chlorophyceae > Chlamydomonadales > Volvocaceae > Volvox > Volvox carteri. Next base: position 919,239 of record NW_003307565.1, read on the forward strand.
GTGCTATCCTTAAATGTACCGCAAGTTGTACGCCCCGACGAGCAGGTTTCAGAGACGTACTCGGTGGCCGACCACCAATGGTGGGCTTTGGTCACAAACGCTTGATGCAGGTAAAATCAAGCATTTTTAATCTTAATATACTCAAACATATGTTTCCTAAACGTGCATTCTTAACCCGTAATAAGCGGGTTTCAGGATTTTCCATTCCATAAGCGTTGAATATCAATGTATAATCGTAATCGCAGCTGGCTATGCGCGGCTACTGCTCAACGGTCGTCGACTTGGATCCCAACGGCGCGTAAGGCACAACCTTCACCTTAATTTGTGCGTTGAACTTCAAATTCACATCAAATTTTCCAAAGCACGTGAGAACGGTAAGGAACTCATATTAATGGTGTGACTGTATCTCTGTACTATGTCTGATACAACGGCCGCTCGCCTCGAGGCAGCACCACTCGAGGCACAACTCACACAGCGCTACAGCCACCCCGTTCGCCTGCCACTCCTCCCAAGCCCTACAGCAACGACCTCTCAAAAAACCTCTCACTGAAGCTGCCTGGCCCAACCTGTGGCGAGGCGAGCCTTCTCCCTCGAAAAGCCCCCGACCCAGACCAACAAAGAGAAACCCTCAGGGTCAGCACGGTCTGAGTTTGCAATGTGTGTTGGTGTAGTATGTTGGTGTAGCTGTTAACCACTTGTGCCAACACACCAGGCGACACCTCGACTGTCCATAGCTGATGACACGCGGTGGCCTGACCAGGCGGCTGGCTGAATATGGTTCCCTTTTCCACGCACCTTTGCGCGCCAACCTTTCGCACCTACGCGCTTCATCTGGGGAATCAGAGTTGGCGCACCTGTCTTTTGGTTTCAGCGACTTGGCATTGGCGAGGTTTCGCGCGGATGCCGTCCCGCTTCCTGCTCAGCAGGAAACTGCACTAGCAGACATGTCGAAAGAGTAGTTAAGTGTCATGGGTCAGGCAAAGCACCTAAGTCGGCAGTGGCTTTCGTCGCCCTCATTTTACCTCCTTTTCTCCCGTTTGTCTTCCTTCCTCGTGGAGCCACAATACAGCTGTAGCTGCTATGAGCGAGTTGTGTACGTATTAATTCAGGATTTGGTCGGGCCGTTTCTCGATCAGCCGCATCGACCTAATAAAACCGATTTGGGCACCTGGGGTCTTATGTTCAGTTATTCACAGTGTTTTTTTTTCGTGGAGGCCGATCCTGAATCTGTTACGAGTTCCGTAATAAATATGCCATCAGTCCAATACGTTTATTACTGCCAGAATTTTTTTTCTGGGGGGGCTTGCCCCCTCCCTGCCCACACAGGGTACCTGATACACCAGCACATATTTAATAAATATTTCATTAGAGTCTCAGCTGTTCCCGTCCGTTGCGACATGCGTTCAGCACCGGCAGCACCGGCACCACTGCCTGCACCTTGCGGGTCGCGCTTCCTTTTCTCCAGTACCGTTGCAGGCTCGCGGGCGCGCTTTGCAGCTGCGGTGCGCTCGCGCCCTGCCGCTGTGGCCGGGACCGGCTTAGGACGATGATCAGGAATGCTTTGACGCTACCCTGACCAGCTATAGTAAATTTCTTGGGCCCCATCGCTCATTTATAACTTATTTATACTAAAGTAGAACGTCTCTGGGGGCCTTCGGCCCGCCCCGGCTCCGTAACGACCGTACCAGGCCTTTACCATGGTCTATGACGGAGCGCAGAACGCAAATATGCCATTTTATTACGGAATCGTAATATATTACGGGAAAAAAATACACTGGTTCTTCACCGCCATGGCTGACCCTGACATACGTCCATGTGTCATACGGAGCCATTTTCAGTTACTGCTTCGTAGGCCAGTCCATCGGGCCAACCCTGACTGCCGTACAGGCGTCCTAAAGGCCCCTGCACGCACCGATCTGTTTCATTTTGAATATAAATATAAATTCTTTTTCGCTTCCTGTGAGCGGAAGAGTGCGGGTCCGTTGATCCTTACCATCGCTTGGAACCTAGCCGCACAATTTATTACAACAGCCTTTGCATATTTTGGATTGCCCACCTAAAAGGTGGGCAAGAACCTACATATTGGATGAAATGGACGAGCATGCTCGGGCTGAGACACAATTACTCTTTGCGCAATCCGGCAAGGGCGTCGTAAATCGACGCGCTGTGATCCTGGCCTTGGTGCGGTATTATTGCATATTTGTGAAAAAATGTTAAAATGCAAAGCGCAGATGTCCGGAAGATGTGCAGCTTGAAGAGGTGGCCGAGCATAAGGCGGTTACAAAAGTACCTATGACGCAAATCGTCCAGACATATGGGATGTGACACCCTAAATACGGGGAAAGTGAAGAACCAGTATTGAATAAACATTATAAGTAAGTAGGAATAATGAACTTTGTATTCGAGAATTGCAGGAAGATTTGTGTACGGGGTTGAGCAATTAAACTGGGCTGCGCATTTCTAAGATTAATGAGCAATGTATCACAGTAAGACGAGGGAGAGGAGGTATTGGTAGAGGAGGAAGAGGAATGAGAGGAGGGATAGGGAAGAGGAGGAAGAGGAGGGAGAGGAGTGGGGGGGTGAGTTAGGAGGGTAGGATTCGGGCTGGAATTAGGGAAGAGCTCTGTCGCAGAATTAGCCTGGATTTTATTCCTGACAAAAGAATTGCTCTGCCGAGGTCTGGAATTGTTCTGGCGGACCCGCCGGAGGTATTCGAATTGCGCTGTGGAGCCTCGGAATTGGGCTGTGCTGGGCCTGAATTGGCCTGTCCGGGTGTCGAATTGGCCTGTCCGGGTGCCGAATTGGCCTAACAGGGTATTGAATTAGCCTGACAGGGTATCGAATTGACCTGTTCGGGGTGTCAAATTGGCCTGACAGGGTATCGAATTAGCCTGACAGGGTGTCGAATTGGCTGTCAAGTTGGCAGGATTGGCTGGGGCTGGCATCCAAAAGCACATGACTTTTACAGAAAAACTTTGCAAGAGGACCGCTTACAAGTGCCTCATGTGCGTATTAGTTTCGATCCCACGACAACTTGCACGCCTCCTTTCGAGTGCTTTTGATTCCTAGGGGTGCTACTGTAGTAGCTGGTACACAGTACGGCTCGATACCAAATGTAGTAGCTGGCCGCTGAAAAGGCCTCTCGAGATGCTGGTGGTCGTGCTATGCGTGTATTTATAGAGCCATACTGTGTACCAGCTACTACAGCTACATTGTGCCGGGCCACACTACTGCAGGGCAGGCGTGTGTGCTTACAATTCTTTGTCTGCGTGGATGATTGGATGTATGAATAAATGGACGAATCAAAGGTGTGGTTAACATGCCCCTGGTTTGGTTCGGTTCGGGTAGTGGTATCTTTTTGAACACATGTAGTCTGGTCGAGTGCCGGGGGCCCTTAGCAGGACTGAAGCACAGTTCAAGACGAGGCGTGTGGATATGTCTGCTTGTCTGATCGAAGGAATGAATGAATGAATAGACCGGGTGTTAAAATTGTGAGCGACTTGCCTTGCAGACACATCTTTGGTTCTGGTCGGTTCGGGTGATGGTAAATTTTCACACACACACACACACAATGAATGCATGGGTGAATGAGTACGGAGTACGGTAACAAGGCGTGTGGGGCTCCTGCCTCTTCCTGTCCCATATATTTGTAAGTGCTCCCCTTGTTTCGTAAAGTTCCTTCAACTCCCGCGATTCTGAATGCGTGCCTGAGAGTTTGGGGACAGACCCTGCAATTGGTCTAAATTGCTCGGTAGAAGGGTTTAAATTGGCACCTGGGACAAGTTGAATTGCCGGGACAGGCCCTTGAATTGGCCTGACAGGGATATGAATTGGCCTGGCAGGGACATTCCGACAGTCAGAATTAGCCTGTGTAACAGCCGTCTCTTACCTTAGCTGTTTTAGCGGAAGCAGAGGGTCTCGTCCACGATTGGCGACCCAGCGTTAGGCGTGAGAAGAGACAAGGGAAGTCGGGATTCGAAGACATACGTCGAGAACGGTGACAGCAAGGTCTTGAACCCTGAACACTAGTATAGTGATACGTTAAGTGTCTGGCCGAAGCACTTCACCTGGGTGGCTTAAATGCGGCCCACCTGCCGCCATCTCCATTCCTGGAGTCTTGGTGTCGTACGCTAGGTTGTGATAGCGTACCAGAAAGTGAGTTCGTACCGTTAACGAGTATGGTTCGTAAATACGGGACCGTACCGTTACTGTGATTAAGCTTTAATAGCTTAAAGATATTCTAAGGTAAATGTAGCTTGCTACATCCCTCCCCCTCAGAAGCGAACCGTCCCGGGAGCGTCACCTTTTCTTGCGAGCAGGTGCTTTCCGTTTTGGTTGTTCTGGGGTAATGTTCCGGGGTGCTACCGAAGGGGCGGTGGTCAGGACCACTTTCCTTTTTTGTGTAGGTTGCCCGGACTTTGCCGCCAACCGTCGTTCATAGTCGTCAATAGCTTCGGCCAAGGGAACGGACTGACGCAGGGAATCTTCCGGTTCATAGGTGTTATGACTGGAGTCATAGCCTTCCCATTTAACCAGATATTCTCGACGTGTTTTGCCGGTTCCACCTCGGATTTTCACATCACGATGGTCAAGTAGTGCCTCAACCATGTAATATGGCTCTTCGTCAATTATGAACGGGGGCGGCGGTTGTCGTGTTCCATCGTCCTTGAATGGTTTGAGCAAGGATACGTGGAAGACCGGATGGAGTCGGGAAGTCGCGGGTAATCCCAATTTTACCGCGTTCTCTCCCACTCGGGCGACAACCTTATATGGCCCAATAAACTTAGGCAATAATTTCTTTGCTCCAGGAGATTTCAACTGGATGTTGCGGGTGCTGAGCAGCACGGAGTCCCCAACCTCAAAACGCACCGCACGCCGATGCTTGTCGACGACAATGCACTGGCGGGATTGAGCAGCCTTAAGACACTGTTTTGCGTTTTCAATACGTTTGCGCATGACCTTGGGATAGAGGTCAGCGGCAGGCACTTTGGTTTTTAGGTGCAAGTCAACCGGCACACGTGGCTGCTTGATACCATTAAGGCTAAACGGGGTGGCACCCGTTGAGCTCTGCCTCGAGTTATTAATAGCAAACTCGATGAGTGGCAGGTGTTCGTCCCAATCATCCTGAGTGGGCGAAATATAGTGCCTCAGTGTCTCTTCCAGTAAGCGATTCATTCGCTCGGTTTGACCATCAGTCTGCGGATGGTAGGCTGTGCTCATCTAGAGGTGGGTGCCTAGCAGGCGAAATGTTTCCTTCCAAAAGTTGCTTGTGAAGTGTGTGTCCCGGTCAGACACAATATTCTGTGGAAGGCCGTGCTGTTTGAAAACCGTAGCCACAAAGAGGCGGGCTAGATCTTCCGCACCGACGGATGTGGTTGTGGGAGCGAAGTGCGTCATCTTGCTCAGGCGGTCCACGAACACTACGATCGCGTCATGCCCATTGCGGGTTGTGGGTAGCTGTGTGACCAAATCCATTGACACACTATCCCAAACGTTATCTGGAATGGGAAGGGGCTGCAGCAGTCCGCCTGGCTTTTGATTTGAAGCCTTATTGCGCTGACAAGAAGGGCAGGTACTAACGTAGGCCTTCACGTTAGTATCCAACCCGGGCCACCAAAAATGTTTCGCGATCGCTTTTTTGGTGCGGTCAATGCCGCGGTGGCCAGCGTAAGGAACATCGTGATTTTCGTGGATGATGTCCTTTCGCAAGTCAAGCACATCCGGAACGTACAACTGGGAACCGTATACCAGAAGCCGTCTTTCCGTTTAAGCTGCAGTTT
>NW_003307565.1:925389-929657 GCF_000143455.1 Volvox carteri f. nagariensis
GGCGCACAAGCCAATCCGCGCCAAGTATAAGTTCGACTCCGGCGTTAGCTTGCTTTAGCACGAGCAGTTTGACTGTGTCATGAAAAGATGCTATCCGCAACTTGGCGTGTATCAAGCCCTCAATGAGCTCGGAGGATCCGTTCGCGACGCGAACCGAAGAAGTTGAACACGGCCGAATAGCGAGCCCCATTTTGCGAGCTGCCTCGGAGGAGATGAATCCATCAGCCGTGCCCTTGCAGTCAGCACCGGAATCGATAAGTGCGCTGCAAGGCGTTTGGCATAAGAATGCGCCAAAAATCATGGACTGTGAGGAGCCAATACTGTTCAGCTGAACCTCTTTAGCTGGCGGGTCATACCAAAGCTGGATAGGCCACGGGATACCGGGCATTTCCTGACGACTACCATCGTCTGCTTTCTCTAAGAACAGTTTCGTCCCTACGGCATATGTTTTTAGCAGCTGGTGTCCTGCCGCTCGCATGCGTCTTTCAATTTGAGACCATTTCGGTACTACAAAAACCGCTGAAGTGGTTTCGGGACGCATACGCTTGCAGCGCAGGTAATGCTTATGCCAAAGTTCAATTTTTGTGTATGGGGGATTTGCCCAGACAAACTCGCCAGAGACATCGGAGGTCAAGAACGAATTTGAAGGGGAGGCAAAGCGTGTACAAAGACTATTGTCGCCAGAGTTGTTACAAGCAGCGTCAAAGGTGAACTGCCGTCCCAACATGTTCTCCACGTTACGAAACTCGTCCGGGAGGAACATGTGATCACAGCTAAGCGGATCACAAACGGGCAACAAGGACTCTCTGATTTGCAAGCTAGCGGAGTCCTTAGGACATTCCGGTTGCTCACAGCCCCCAACAACACGCTTGCCGACCCGCTAATCAGCCATGGCATTCTCCATCTTCGCGGCAAGGGACAGCGTCTTCTCGGCGTTAGCCTTGAGGTGTCGAATGCAGTCGGGCTTGTGCTCCGCCCAGCTCTGGTGGGCGGGCTTCACGCGACGGCATTTGCGGCAAGTGTGTGCCGCCAGCTGTTCTTGCTCCAGACGCGCCTTCTTGGGCCGATTGGCGGGTTGCCAACCCTGCGAATTGCGATCAGAGGACGAACGCTTAAATTTATTGAAGGGCTTTTTAGCAGTGATCGCATTAAGGTCAGCGCTAACTGCATGGACGGTAGGCTTGTCTTTGCCCGACTGCCACCGAACCTCTTGCCCAACAGCGTAAAGGATTAGCTTATCTAAGCTGTCCCAATCTTTGCCCTCTTCGCTTGTCGCACACCGGCTGCGCAAAGGTGGTAGTAACCCCTTAACGTACCAGCCGATTTGATCGCTAGGGTTCATATCTTTCGCTTCACGAATTATATCGTGAAAATTTTGGGGGAAGTGGAACGCGTTTCTGCGTACTCACCTCGGTATGCGGCGTTTTGCCCGTGGGCTGTAGCGCAGGCCGCGCGGAGTCGGAGTCCGTAGCGCTACCGCCAGGGCCGCTCTCCACCGCACCGGTGTCCCAAAGTTTCCGGACCTCCTCCAGGGTGACCTCCGGCTCTATCGTCAGGGAGTCCAGGGCCGCCTGGAAAGCGGTAACCTGAAGACTCTCTTTTGACAAAATGCCAGCCAAGGAAGACGCAGCCACTTGCTTGATAATCTTGCAAATGGCCACGGACCGTGGATTGGGAGGTGGTGGGGTTGAGGGCGTTGACAGCTTGGAGAGTAACTCCTGGAGTTGCGTCTCCACACGCTGTGAAGAATTTCGTAACGATATAATGTCGTCACGCAGTTCTGCCATCTCCTGGTGCGTTCCTTCCAGGGAACGCTCCAAGGCGCCGACGCGGTTCGGCACTGACTGTCGAAAAGTTTCAACCAAATGCGCTGGCAAAGTGCCAGGCGCTTTGGCTTTGGGAACTTCCGTCGTCGCGTCAACCGCATCATTGCCAGTAGTGTCGAGGGCAGTCGCCACGTTATCAGTTGGCGTCATCGTGTCCTGAATGTCGTTATCAACAGGGACAGAGGAAAGGTATTTACGAAGCGAAGCGAAGGATTGTTTCCTTAATTTGCGCTTGTTAATTTTCGCAACGCGAAGTGGGTCCGAAGCGGTTGTAGCATCGGCAGGAATTTGCGCCGTAGTCTTAGACTTCGGTCGCGGAATAGGAACGTGCTTAGCATCGCTCAAAGAAACAGCCTTAGTCTTAGCTATAGGCTTAGGAACCATTTCCAGAAAGTCGAGTCTAAGACTCAGACAATGGGCGAGTAACTGCTGCGGCGCAATGTGAGGCGAGGACCGAACAAATGATCGTCGATACCAAAATGTAACAGCCGTCTCTTACCTTAGCTGTTTTAGCGGAAGCAGAGGGTCTCGTCCACGATTGGCGACCCAGCGTTAGGCGTGAGAAGAGACAAGGGAAGTCGGGATTCGAAGACATACGTCGAGAACGATGACAGCAAGGTCTTGAACCCTGAACACTAGTATAGTGATACGTTAAGTGTCTGGCCGAAGCACTTCACCTGGGTGGCTTAAATGCGGCCCACCTGCCGCCATCTCCATTCCTGGAGTCTTGGTGTCGTACGCTAGGTTGTGATAGCGTACCAGAAAGTGAGTTCGTACAGTTAACGAGTATGGTTCGTAAATACGGGACCGTACCGTTACTGTGATTAAGCTTTAATAGCTTAAAGATATTCTAAGGTAAATGTAGCTTGCTACAATGTGCCCTGCATAATTGTTCGCCTGTGTCGGGCAAGCAGATAACGCCCTTTGAAGTTTTCCACCGTGTGAAGCCAGATGTCTCTGATTTGCGCGTGTTTGGGTGTACTGCGTGGGTGCATGTCGAGAGGAGGCACCGCAATAAGCTCGATGCAACGAGCCAGAAGGGTGTCTTGGTGGGCTACGAGCGCAACTGCAAAGGTGTTGTGAATGGTAACTATGCCGTTGCTTAGCACGTATTGCATACAACCTTAGCACGTCGTTGTGTTACAAGTTAGACAGATAAGCGGAAGCTAATATAGGGCAAGGTGCCCTAGAGATGCCCGTGCGATCTGCACGGCATGATACGGAAACCAGTTCGTCCAGAGAGCTGACCGCCACAAATTTAGTTCTACAACACTCCCACGCGGGCAGACCTCTGGGAACTGAAAAACTCCAAAGGCAAAACTTCTCAACGCAGACCCATCGCCTGGATGCACTTCTTGAACTGAGGAAGAGGCAAAGGCTTCGTCAGACAATCAGCGACCATGTCCGCCGACTTGCAGTAAGAAAACACGATCTCACCCCGCGCTACACGCTCGCGAACGAAATGGTGAAGCACGTCGATGTGCTTTGACCTAGCGGACGAAATCGGATTGTTGATGATCTTGATTGCCGCCTGACTATCGCACAAGATAGGTACCGAAGACACCCGCATCACGTGCCAAGTGACGGTACCACAAAGCCTCCTTAGTTGCCGCACCACTCGCCATATACTCTACCTCCGCGGTTGACGTAGCCACGGTAGGCTGCAAACGACTTGACCAACTAACAGCTCCACCAGCATTCAAAAACACGTAGCCGGTAGTTGAACGACGCGTATCTACGCATGCTGCATAGTCCGAGTTGCAATACCCGTGCAAAGATGGATTACTCGACTTCGGAGAAAAGACAATACCCAGACCAGCCGTACCAGCAATATAACGAACAACCCCTTTCGCCGCCTGCCAATGCTCCACCGTAGGCTTGGACATGTGACGGGCAAGAGCTCCCACGGAATATGCAATATCAGGCCTAGTGCCCACCGACAAATATAGCAGACTCCCAATAAGCTCTCCAAACCGGAATTGCCATACATCAAGTGGTTGGCCAGCTGAACGCAAGGTAGTGCCGTGCGACAAAGGCACAGCACGCCCGTTGGCATCTTCCAGCCCGTACTTCTCAACTAACCCCTTGGCGTACCTCTTCTGTGATACCTTCATTGTACGCTCGGCCCGATTACGCTCAATTTCAAAACCCAAAAACACACGGGCCTCACCTAAGTCACGCACATCAAAGATGGATTTCAACTTATCTTTCAACTGACGTACGATATTAATATCCTTCGCAGCAATTAGAAGGTCATCCACATAGACCAGCAAATATACGCGCTCTCCTAGAACATCCCGGTAAAACAATCCCGGATCAGCTTGAGACACGGTGAAATTCATAGCTTCTAACTCCGACCTAACGTCGCGCATACCAAGCACGGGGGGCCTGTTTCAGCCCATACAGCGCCTTCTCCAACTTGCATGCCAAATAAGGTCGCCC
>NW_003307565.1:930777-938706 GCF_000143455.1 Volvox carteri f. nagariensis
GGCCAAAGCGTGAATGCCACAGTCGTGCGCGATCTGCTACAAGATGTACTTGACGCAACCGGTCCACCAGCCTGCATTCTCGGCAGCTTCTCCTTGACTTTGACGGAATAAACAGAATACTTGCAATGTGCGTATAAAGACCATTGTTCCCGGGAATTCCAAACATCCATGCTCGTCCCAGAGCCCGAAAACTGCGCACCATCATTCGTCAGCTGTTTAAGCGACAAGAGCCGAAACTTAAACCCAGGCACGTAGTACACGTTTCTAATCTTGATTACTACTGGGCCCTTCTGCTTATGGTAGTAGTAGTTATTCCCGATGTGGAATGAATAACAGTCAGTTTGTTCCTTCACGACTTCTACCAACAGGTCCCCATAACCAACCGCGTAGTGCACCTCACCTCCGCCACACTTCAGCGGAATCGGGTCACAAGGTTTGTAGTCCCTTAGTGACCGTGCGTCCGGCGTGACATGGTAGATAGCGCCAGAGTCCAGGTACCAGGTAGCGTCTAGCTCCCGCAGCTGTGGCCCTGACGTCTCCGTACTGCCCGACGCAGCCGACGGTGACACAGTAAACGCCGGAGTGGATTCTAGCTCAAGCATTTCAGCCGCCACCGTACGCGATGGCGAATCCCCCAGCTCCAGCATGAACAGCGGGCGCTCAACCACGGCGGCGGCATATCCGCCGTCGTTTCCAGCACCTCCATCTCCACCACGGCGACGTCTGTTCCTACACTCTTCGGCAGTATGACCCAACAGATGACACTTCGCGCACTCCTTCTTAGGCTTGGGGCATTCCTTGGCGCGGTGACCGATTTCCTTGCAGTTGAAACACCTAATGCCGTTACCGCCGCCGTACTTGTTTCCACGCCTGTAGCCTCCACCGCGGCTGCTACCACCGCCGCGCTCGTTGCCCCTATCTTGATCGCCCTTGCCGGCGAAGAGGGTGTTGGGCGGTACGCTCGTTGATGCTCGTTCGTCGATAACGGTCTCGACGCCCAACAGGTTGTTCTCGAGCTCATCCAGCGTCTTCGGCATCATAGGGTGTGCTATAATACGGTGCAACGTATGGGTCATATCTGGAGGGGAGCCCCTTAAGGGCAATCAAGACCGCGTTCGCATCGGCTACCGGCTGCTTGCATGCAGTCAGCTCCTCGACGATGTCCTTAATCCGCTTGATGTAGTCCCTTAGGCTTTGATTAGGCTGCATTTTGAACGCGTTAAAGTCCCTCCACAGCCGGGTCACGTGATGCTCCATTAGCCCCTTGTACCTTTCGTCTAGCGCGTTGAGCAAGTCCCGCGCGTCCTTATGCTTCTCAAGTAGCGGGAGATCTTTATCGTCCAGTAGCCCGCAGATGACGGCGCACGCCGTCTGATGTCGTTCAACCGAGGTAGAATTGCTTTCGTCAAGCGCATTTACGAGCGCACTTCCAGCTTTCAGCTTGATGATCTCTGCTTTAGTTCGTATGAGCCAAGTGGTCCTATTTGCCACGTTTAGCCTTTCCGTGTAGGTCATTCGCTCAGACATTTGTATCGTTGCTTCCCGCCTTATGCGGGGCTCATAACCTGTTGTGAATGGTAACTATGCCGTTGCTTAGCACGTATTGCATACAACCTTAGCACGTCGTTGTGTTACAAGTTAGACAGATAAGCGGAAGCTAATATAGGGCAAGGTGCCCTAGAGATGCCCGTGCGATCTGCACGGCATGATACGGAAACCAGTTCGTCCAGAGAGCTGACCGCCACAAATTTAGTTCTACAACAAAAGGATACCGGATTTTATTAGACGGGTCTAAGCGTATCGTAGTGAGCAGGAGCGTGCTTTTTGAGGAAACGCCAACGTCCCGCACGCTGCCTGCGGATGATAGCGAAAGCAGCGGCAGCGGAAGCAATACTGATGATGAGGACAATGTGGCTAGCAGTAGTTGCAAGACTGTAGCCCCTCCCCGGCAGGGGGAGCAGTTTAGTCCGAGCGCGGCCGTAGAGGATAGTCAAGGGAACGCAGCGATTGGAGATTCAGCTGAGTTGAATGAGGGGGAGCCTATGGTAGTTGACGCAGCACCTGAGGCACCTGAGGAGGAACCTACGGCTACCGGCAGTGCAGCCGATTCCGCCAAAGGGAAGCCTAAGACTACCAGCGGGACCACTAAGGGGAAACCTAAAGCTGTCGGTAAGGCAGCTGAGGGGGAGGATAAGGCTGGTGCAGCTGCCTCTACACAACACCGTTATCCCCAACGTGACCGTCATCCGCCCCAACGACTCAATCTTGCTGTTAATGTATCGGACGTCAAAATCCCGAGCACCTACGAAGAGGCGATGGCCTCTCCGGAACGGGACAAATGGCAGGAGGCGATGGCTGAAGAAATCGGATCTATCCACGCATTAGATACGTGGGAGCTGAAGGTACCACCGCCTGGGGTGAAACCGATTCCGGTGAAGTGGGTGTATGATGTGAAGCGGGGTGTAGACGGACAAGTGGAACGATACAAAGCCCGGTTGGTAGCAAAGGGCTATAAACAGAAGGAAGGAGTTGACTTCAACGAGGTTTTCGCGCCTGGTAGCAATCAGGTGACGTTGCGTACATTCTTGGCGAAGGCCGCGGCTGAAGGATTTGAGGTACACCACCTAGACGTGCGCACTGCGTTCCTCAACGGGACGCTGGAGGAGGTGATTTATTGTGACCAACCGCCTGGTTTTGAAACAGGTGGCGCAGGTATGAAGTGTCTGTTGCGGAAAGCGTTGTATGGTTTACGCCAGGCAGGCAGAGCTTGGCACCAGAAGCTGCGGGAAACGCTGGAGGCTATTGGTTTCAAGGTTTCTGATGCGGATCCCAGCTTCTTTACGCTGGAAGAGCAGTCATTTGTTGTGTGGCTATACGCTCACGTAGACGACTTGCTAGTCGCGAGCAACAAAAGCGAGGAAGTAGCCCGTATAAAGCAAGAGTTGAAGGCTGAATTTGACCTCCGTGATTTGGGGGAGGTGTCGTTCTTTTTGGGTATGGAAATCAGTCGGAGCAAGGAGCTAGGCGAGGTCAAAATCTCGCAGCAGCGATATACGGCCGAATTGTTGGCCAAGTTCGGGATGGAGGATGCAGTACCTAAGTCGGTTCCTATGACGCCAAGTCTAGTTCTGAACCGTACTAGTGATATCGATCAGGTATTGTTGGATGCAACGCGCTACCGAGAGTTGATTGGTGGTTTGATGTATCTGGCAGTGTGCACGAGTCCTGATATAGCGCATGCTGTGTTTAAGTTAGCGCGGTATATGTCTGAGCCGGCGAAGGCTCACTGGGAGGCTGCTAAGGATATCCTGAGATATCTGAAAGGGACTGCGAGTTTCGGTTTATGTTTTGCCAGGGACAGCAAGGCAATTGAGGGTTATGCCGATGCGGACTGGGCAGTGGACCGAGACAACCGCCGTTCGACAACTGGATATGCCTTTATCCTTGGCGGTGGAGCCGTCAGCTGGAAGAGTCGGTTGCAACCGACTGTAGCAGCATCGACTGTGGAGGCCGAGTATATGGCGGCATCCTTAGCTACTCGCGAAGTGCTCTGGCTGAGGAAACTTCTGCCCGAGTTTGGGTGTGAGATCGACGTGATGCGTATCTGGGGTGACAACCAGGGAGCATTAAGTCTGATAAAGAATCCGATTGTTTCGGAACGCGTGAAGCACATCGATGTGATCCATCACTTTGTGCGTGAGAGGGTGTCTATGGGGCAGGTGAAGTTTGAGTACTGTCCCACTACCAGCATGGTAGCGGATATCCTCACGAAGCCGTTACCGGAAGGGAAGTTCGTGCAGTTTCGAGAAGGGCTGGGTGTTAGTTGAGTTGGATTCGCCCGAGTGTTCCGTCCGAGGGGGAGTGTTGACTTCCGGCCAGAACACTAACGGCTGTACGACAGATAAGATGGGATGTTTGGTATATAGGAGATGATGTTCTGACTGAAAGCTTGTTCTGTGATACCTGTAACGGTTAAGGTTGGCTTTACCTACACAGTTCCACTCGCCTATATCTTAACACTACCTGCCTCATGAATAAAATCTGCAGCTGGACTGCACTATCCTTCAAACAGGCTTCGAACATGCCCTCCGCAAGGTTGGCTTTATCCTGCCGCCTTCCCGCCCTGTCCACGACCTCTGCCAGCGCAAAAGGGCCCCACGCCTGGCAGCCATACAACAGAATTGCTCGGACTTGGGTTGCAAAACACCGCATTCGCACATCGGGGGCAAACAGCTTCATTTTGTCCAGCTTTGCGCTTAAGGAAAACATAGCGGACCGACCTGTATCACACAACTGCTGACGGCACGCACTAAAAGGCCGTTCTGGCCCATATACCAAGCCCAGATAGCGTGCGCTATCTTTGGCAGGTACTACCTGGCCTGATAGCCGTAACTGTTGACATCTCCCGCTAAGTTCCGACTGCTGGGTGCCGTCACATGCAAAAACAAGCCTTTCACACTTTGAGACATGAAATACTGCCTGGCCGGCAAGGACTTGTGGGACGAAGCAGCAGACCTGCCGAGCGCCGTCGCCGAGAAGTCTATGAAGGCGAAATCTCAATTGGTTAAATACACGGTGCCCCGTTTTCATAGGCTGATCGATCAAGCAGCCGATTCTGCCGCAGCGTGGGATGCGATCCGTGCCGAATGCGTCTCCCAGATTGGAGCAAACATTCTGTTTATAAAACAAAAATTCAGCAACCTGAAGCAGCGGACTGGCCAGTCCGTTGTTGATTACTTTGAGGAAGCATGTAGCGACTTCCAGCTGGTCATAGAGAACTGAGTTTGACGGCTTTGGTTGCGTATTGTTCCGGGCATAGCAGGAGGCCGAATATTGCCATATCGTTAATTAGAAACTATAAACGCGTTGAGAACGGTCATATGCTTACGGTGCACCGCATAAAGACTGACGAATGTAGGTTTCGATCTCGCAACGTAAAAGCAGGCGGTTTGTGTCTTACGATCTAGCTTCGGTCTGAGAAATGTTCTATGACAAATATCCTGTACTAGTTTCTTCTCAGTTTCCGTTGGCCGCCATGAACCTGGCCCGGAGCTGCGTAAACTGGTAGCTACCGTTGCGTAATGAAGCAGTTGCTGCGCGAAAAGGGTAGCTGCGTCTTACGTTGACCATACGACAGTTGTACGAATGACGGGCGCGTTTGCCATATATAAGGCGCGGCCTGACCAATATTTTCTGAGGGATATTCCAATCATACAACTCCCGCGCACGGTAGCAGGACGCACCGGCCAAGGCAGCTTGTAACGGGTATCGCCTTCACTTGGCGTGGATGACTCCCACCCATTTTATCTTGTCAACAGCCAACCAGGTTCCAACCTGACATTGGGCCTAGTGGCCAAGAAGCAGTAAAACTCTGCTCACATCAGGCTCACAACCACACCTGGGCCTACGGTCTCAGGACAAAACTCTGATTCTGCTTCCGCTCGCGCACACAAATCTCGATCCTATCTCGCTTAAGACAATCCACTGGTATCGATTCCTTTCTATAAACGATCCTGGGCGCCCCGGTGTGTCCATCCAGCGGTTCCCCCAAACGTGAAAATTTTTGGGCTGCCGCCGGGTGCCGCCCGCCGCAGCACGGCTGGTATTGAGACTAGGGTTTCAGCCCTGTCTCTAGCTACTTTCGAACAGTCTGCTAGGCGTCCCACTGGTTGTACGTCTCGTACGCCATGGAGAGCCAACATCAATCTCACTTTATCACACACACCCATCCCTCGAGCATCTCGTCTGTGCCTATCTTCCGGCTGGGAGACAGTGCACGGCAATGGGTCGCCAGGGTTGAGAGATGTGGTCGGATGTATGGCTGGAGTGAAGAGGCTCAGCTGGACGTCGCCATCTGCCGCCTAGGAGATGAGGCCATCTGCTGGCAAGCCGGCATGGAAGCGTCTCTCCCCGATTGGCCTAGCTTTAAAGCCGCGTTTCTGGAACGATTCGATCCGACCCAAGAAGAGTTGTTTAGCCGGCTAGCTCATTGTCGGCAAGAACGGGGCGAAGCTGTACGGACGTACGCTGACCGCTACCGCGACCTAGCTGCACAACTGGGTGTGGACACGCAACACGACCCCATCCACATGCATAACGTCTTACAAGGACTACAGCTCAAGGTTTACAACAAGGTTTTCCTCATGCGACCATCTAGCTTTGAAGACGCTGTACGATGCGCCATCTATATCAACGAGGGCTTGGACCGCCAGGATGTGGCTGGCCACTACGAACCGTTTCCCCCTCAGCGCACACGCGATATGGATTTCCACAGCCATCCTTCTCGGGCTACCCCGCGCTGGGAAAACCGTCACGGCGACCTTCGTGGTAATGTGCCTGATTCCCCGACCCCTAGTGGCTCACGACCGGATGGTCCCCGAACTCCAGTGGCTACACAACGTCCCATGGGACCATGGCAACCAGAGCAGAAGCCCGCTGGGAATGCTCCCTGGCAGAGTCGCCCCAAACCTAAGGTTTCGACACCCCCAGAGAATGAACCCCTGGAGTCACGAGTTGACGACATCGCCCGCCAGTTGTCACGATTAACCCTGTTGCTGGAGCGCAACCCTAATGTACAATTGTGGGAAAGGGATAACACTCACCATGAAGACCCACTTTTTTCCCAGATCGAGCATCCGGACATCTACTCTTGTTTCCGGCCCGCTGCCCCACCAGCCGCCTATGTCAAACGTGTGGCTGATTTTGAGCCTATACCGCTTCCCCGCAAGCGCCCAACGGCTACCCCTGGCCAGGATGCGCCTCGGCCTACTACTACCGGGCGTATAGGCATTGCACGACCCGTGGTGACACCGTTGGCTTCCCCAAATGCCCCAGCTACGGCTACCCAGGCTCATCAGCCACAGGAGCCAGCAGCCCCGGGTGCGCCACCTCCAGAGTGTACTGCCGCAACCGGAGGAACCGTCCCAGCTCAGCGAGGCATTGCCAGCGCTGAACCTCGTCTCCGCCGACGAGTAGCTGAGTCTCTGGCAGCCGCACCGATCCTATTCCTGCGGACCCACAAGAAGAAGAACGGCGTATTGCTGAGGACATCATCCATAAGGTCAACAAGTATGCACTACCGTTGAGTACAACGCTACGGTGCAACCTATTAGCATCTACACGAAGGTCGGCAGCCGAGTCCTTGGGTTGGCTCGTCAGCATACCAACCCTGGCTACCCCCAACGTGAGTCCAAGTTTGGGCCAGCGAGGCCTACGGCAGGCACCATGCAAGCTTCTCTTTCAGAGCGACCATCTTCAACAATACCCGCCTGGAAGTCTGATGCCGTCGTACCACCCTGGCAGGTTTGCAAAGCTACCGTATGGATAATTGACGGACATGAAGGACAAGTTCCCGTCCCTGCTGTCATCGATTCTGGGGCTTCTCATAGTGTTGTTACACGAGACACACTACGGCGTTTAGACCTTCTACACCTGCTGGAGGAGACGGAGGTGACATTCCTGAATGCGGATGGCAATCGTGGTCGGGCCGCTGGACGTGTCAGTGAACTGCAAGTGTCCACTGGCGACCTAACGATGCTGCTGAGTCCGTTCGTCAGCACCGCCCTCAACTATCAGCTACTCCTGGGCACTGACTTCCTCTACCCAATACGAGCAAGCATTTCGTACGACAGTAGTCGTCTGGAATACACCAATGACCGGGATCAGCGGTCCAACATTTCTATCCATTTTCTTCGGAGCCCCAGCTCTGATATTTCCCCGTCTGCTCGACTTTGGGACGACTCACCTGAGCAAGACGACACTCAACCAGCTTCCATGTTGACGGCCGAGGCATCAATACAACGGCCTGAGACGCCCACGCCACAAGGGCAGATGTCACCTGCGGCTATCAATAGAGGCTCCGCACCTGAGACCATTGATTCACCTGAGGGAAACAGCGGAGAGGTTAGTGATGGTGATTCGACAGCCCNG
>NW_003307565.1:939211-940683 GCF_000143455.1 Volvox carteri f. nagariensis
TCACGACGTCACTAAGGACATCCGGTTTCCGATAGGCCACATCCAGGATATTTTGGATATTGCTGCACCTCCGGGTGGCGAGACTCGTTACTACTCCAGCCTGGACTTGAAGTCGGGCTACTGGCAAGTCCCGATGGCGGACGAGGCTTCTAAGGAGCGTACGGCATTTGCCACGCCCACAGCTCAGTATCGATATGTACGAATGCCCATGGGTCTAAAGGGAGCAGCCGCCGTGTTCGCTACCCTGATGCACAAGGTTCTGGGCCCACTACTAGAGGATTCGCCTCCACCCCCTGCTTCATTGGATAGCCCACCGCGGGAACGGTGTGTAGTGGTTTATCTGGATGATATCCTTATCTTCAGCCCAACACTACAAGATCATGTACGACATCTTCAGCAAGTGTTCGACCTTCTCCGAATGGCTGGTCTCAAGATCGCAGCTAAGAAGTGCACGTTTGGCCAACAACGCGTGGTTTTCCTTGGTCATCTACTTGACGGAGTACGTGGTGTCGTGGGACCTAACCCCACCAACGTCATGAAAATTGCAGAACTTCCGTCGCCATCCAATGTTCGCGAAGTACGAGCATGGCTGGGAGCTGTTGGTTACTACCGGGAACTTATCCCTGGCTTCGGCTTGATTGCACAACCATTGTATGCGCTACTTAAGCAGGGGACACCCTGGTGCTGGGGTCCAAGAGAAGAAGACGCTTTTCAAGAGCTACGTAATGCTTTGCTGGGGGAGCCTGTTCTCCGCGCACCTGGTTTCCGACGCCCGTTCTTGGTCCAAGTCGACTGGTGCCGCACTGCCGTCGCCGCGTGCCTGGCCCAGCAGGACAACAAAGGATATGAATACGCCGTTCAGTTTGCTAGTAAGGCTATGACTGGCCCACAGCTGAATTACAGCGCGGCAGATGGAGAGGCCTACGCTGCCTTATGGGCAATTAAACACTTTCACCCCTACTTGTACGGCACTCATTTTGTACTCATCACGGATTCGATGGCGGTTCGGTCTTTGCGGACTGCACGCGCTCGAGATCTTCTGGGAAAGCTGGCTCGATATGCGCTCAAGCTTCAAGCCTACGACTTTTAAGTGATGCATAAGGCCGGACGCAAGAATTCAAACGTGGATGGTTTGAGCCGCTTGGGACATCTGATGGAGCCCCACCGTAATTTGCCTACAGAGATCGACCCCAGTCCGGACCCACTTGAGGATGCCGCCATCTTGGCATGCTCAATTGCAGCCGTCGCCTCCGAGGTTCAGATCCTCATAACTGAACAGGAAGAGGAGTGTAGCCGCGGCATCAGACCGGATGAGCCGTCCACAGTGGCTGTACACCAGCCTCCGGCTCTATCGTTGCCTACACCAGAGCACAACCCCTTGCGTGAAGCAACCAGACCCCTGGTCCCGCTTGGCAAGCGACGCTTGGATAGGTCAGCTCGTCTGACATCTGGAGCACCAGATGAGACACCTG
>NW_003307565.1:940756-949854 GCF_000143455.1 Volvox carteri f. nagariensis
GCGGCAGCACATTTTGATGCGAACATGCCAGCTGCCCTTGCCCCAGACGGCTTGGATCATGACGGACATTTAGAGGAGGCTCATTTTCGCGGGTTGGTAGCCCGTGCAGTTCGGCCAGTCAAGAGCCCTACCCCTGAGCTACGCGAGTTGCTAAGCAGCAAAGTAAACACCGACCTTCAGTACCTCGACCACCAGCAGCTGGTCACATGTTTGACTGACAACTTTGACATGTTCGCCTTAACCAACCGAGAGCTAGGGCTTACGTCCTGGGTGTCCATGAAGGTGGACACAGGAGATCATCCTCCTATCGTGCAGAATCCTTACCGTCTGTCACGAACGGAGAAAGCCGCCGTTGATGCTGAGATGCGGCAGATGCTACAGGACGGAATCATCGAACTGTCCAACAGTCCTTGGGTGTCTCCAGTAGTAGTCGTTCCCAAGAAAAACGGAGAACTCCGGCCCTGTGTGGATATGCGGAGGGTCAACGACGTCACTAAGGACATCCGGTTTCCGATAGGCCACATCCAGGATATTTTGGATATTGCTGCACCTCCGGGTGGCGAGACTCGTTACTACTCCAGCCTGGACTTGAAGTCGGGCTACTGGCAAGTCCCGATGGCGGACGAGGCTTCTAAGGAGCGTACGGCATTTGCCACGCCCACAGCTCAGTATCGATATGTACGAATGCCCATGGGTCTAAAGGGAGCAGCCGCCGTGTTCGCTACCCTGATGCACAAGGTTCTGGGCCCACTACTAGAGGATTCGCCTCCACCCCCTGCTTCATTGGATAGCCCACCGCGGGAACGGTGTGTAGTGGTTTATCTGGATGATATCCTTATCTTCAGCCCAACACTACAAGATCATGTACGACATCTTCAGCAAGTGTTCGACCTTCTCCGAATGGCTGGTCTCAAGATCGCAGCTAAGAAGTGCACGTTTGGCCAACAACGCGTGGTTTTCCTTGGTCATCTACTTGACGGAGTACGTGGTGTCGTGGGACCTAACCCCACCAACGTCATGAAAATTGCAGAACTTCCGTCGCCATCCAATGTTTGCGAAGTACGAGCTTGGCTGGGAGCTGTTGGTTACTACCGGGAACTTATCCCTGGCTTCGGCTTGATTGCACAACCATTGTATGCGCTACTTAAGCAGGGGACACCCTGGTGCTGGGGTCCAAGAGAAGAAGACGCTTTTCAAGAGCTACATAATACTTTGCTGCGGGAGCCTGTTCTCCGCGCACCTGATTTCCGACGGCCGTTCTTGGTCCAAGTCGACTGGTGCCGCACTGCCGTCGCTGCGTGCCTGGCCCAGCAGGACAACAAAGGATATGAACACGCCGTTCAGTTTGCTAGTAAGGCTATGACTGGCTCACAGCTGAATTACAGCGCGGCAGATGGAGAGGCCTACGCTGCCTTATGGGCAATTAAACACTTTCACCCCTACTTGTACGGCACTCATTTTGTACTCATCACGGATTCAATGGTGGTTCGGTCTTTACGGACTGCACGCGCTCGAGATCTTCTGGGAAGGCTGGCTTGATATGCGCTCAAGCTTCAAGCCTACGACTTTGAAGTGATGCATAAGGCTGGACGCAAGAATTCAAACGTGGACGGTTTGAGCCGCTTGGGACATCTGATGGAGCCCCACCGTAATTTGCCTACGGAGATCGACCCCATTCCGGACCCACTTGAGGATGTCGCCATCTTGGCATGCTCAATTGCAGCCGTCGCCTCCGAGGTTCAGATCCTCATAACTGAACAGGAAGAGGAGTGTAGCCGCGGCATCAGGCCGGATGAACCGTCCACAGTGGCTGTACACCAGCCTCCGGCTCCATCGTTGCCTACACCAGAGCACAACCCCTTGCGTGAAGCAACCAGAACCCTGGTCCCGCTTGGCAAGCGACGCTTGGATAGGACAGCTCGTCTGACATCTGGAACACCAGCTGAGATACCTGCAGTACAACACGCACGGCAACACCGTCGCCGTCACGCTGTGAATCCACGTTTAGCAGATTACGCGGAGCCACCTGCTTCCGAAAGCCCCAATAGTGATGATGACCCCGGAATGATCTGTTCGGTCTATCTACGAGGGCGGCCGACGTCCACTCTTCTGCTCTGCGATGAGCCTTCCTGCTGTCTGGGCTGGCACACTATGTGTCTAGATCCACCATTGTCTGTGGTACCGGCTGGGCCATGGTTTTGCCCACTTCATAATAGCAAACCAGCTCAACATTCTGCAAAGCGTCGTCTGTCTACTGGCCCTGGCGATACGCCAGCCAAGCGGGTGCGATTTTCCCGATCCCTGCCCACCCTGGACACACCCCGCCCGGCTGATTAGCAATTGGCTGGAGGTCCAGCCATCATTCACCCCCGGGCCACCCCAGGTCACCCTATGGCCGACCGTATTCCTACTCAGGGTTTGACCCCGTCACCTTCTCCTTCCTTGTCTTCCTCAAGCAAGGAGAGCGACTCAGGTCCGGATTCCAATGTTTTTACCCCAGATAGTGGTAACAGCTCCGGCGAGACGCTGAAGCCTGGACCTCTTACCCCTACAGAAATTTGGCAGGATAAAGCATTGATTCGATACTTAGAATCTGGCAAGCTTCCTGTTGACGTTTCGGCGTCCAGGGAAGATAATTTGAGGGAGATGACAAGATTACGTAAAAAGGCTGCTCGATATGAACTTTCAAATGGCCAGCTGTGGAAGCTGAGGGTTTTTCGGATAAGCAATCACGGGTGCGAGTTCTCAAACCTGAGGAACGCCTGGCAGCGCTTCAAGAGGCCCACGACATGGCTCATTGGGGAGTCGGCAAGACCTATGACTTTCTTCGCAAGCATTTCTTTTGGGAGAACATGCGACAAGATGTGCAGACACACGTGGCCAAGTGTCAGAAGTGTGCACCTGGCAAGCTGAGGCTTGTACGGCAACCACGACTTCGCCCCCTTCCGGTGGTACCACTGTGGGGAAGAGTACATGTTGATCTGATGGGACCTTACAAGGAGACACCTCGCGGCAACAGCTATCTGATCGTGGCTGTAGACTCATGGTCTAAATGGCCCGAGGCAGGACCCCTGCCGGATAAGAAAGCTAGCACTACTGCATCATGGTTCTGGCAACAGTGGGTGACACGCTATGGATCGCCAGAAGTGGTGATGACGGATCAAGGTCGAGAATGGGATGGCGAGTTTGCCCACCTGGTACGAGAGCAGAAAATCACACATCGACACACCGCTGCCTACTCACCTCCGAGCAATGGACAGGCAGACCGTCTTGTCAGGGTACTGTTGACAAGCCTACACAAATGCATCAACGACCAGGAAGACAACTGGGACATTGAGGTCTATCAAATTCTCTATGGTTATAGAGCTACCCGACAAGATAGCACCCGGTTGAACCCGGCGCTATGTGTGTTCGGCAAAGAACTTACAACGGTGGCTGAACGCAGCACCGCCCTGAATCCCACACTACCGTCTGAGGACCCTAGCGGAGGTTAGCCCCGGCCAGGTGGCCAGGTTTCTGAAGGGGGGGGACGCTACAGCTGTAGCGACTTCCAGCTGGTCATAGAGAACTGAGTTTGATGGCTTTGGTTGCGTATTGTTCCGGGCATAGCAGGAGGCCGAATATTGCCATATCGTTAATTAGATTCTATAAACGCGTTGAGAACGGTCATATGCTTACGGTGCACCGCATAAAGACTGACGAATGTAGGTTTCAATCTCGCAACGTAAAAGCAGGCGGTTTGTGTCTTACGATCTAGCTTCGGTCTGAGAAATGTTCTATGACAAATATCCTGTACTAGTTTCTTCTCAGTTTCCGTTGGCCGCCATGAACCTGGCCCGGAGCTGCGTAAACTGGTAGCTACTGTTGCGTAATGAAGCAGTTGCTGCATGAAAAGGGTAG
Source organism: Volvox carteri f. nagariensis (assembly GCF_000143455.1). Taxonomy (NCBI): domain Eukaryota; kingdom Viridiplantae; phylum Chlorophyta; class Chlorophyceae; order Chlamydomonadales; family Volvocaceae; genus Volvox; species Volvox carteri. The sequence continues at coordinate 944,657 of NW_003307565.1, forward strand.
CTGCATCTTACGTTGACCATACGACAGTTGTACGAATGACGGGCGCGTTTGCCATATGTAAGGCGCGGCCTGACCAATATTTTCTGAGGGATATTCCAATCATACAACTCGTAGTGCACGGTAGCAGGACACACCGGCCAAGGCAGCTTGTAATGGGTATCGCCTTCACTTGGCGTGGATGACTCCCACCCATTTTATCTTGTCAACAGCCAACCAGGTTCCAACCTGACATTGGGCCTAGTGGCCAAGAAGCAGTAAAACTCTGCTCACATCAGGCTCACAACCACACCTGGGCCTACGGTCTCAGGACAAAACTCTGATTCTGCTTCCGCTCGTGCACACAAATCTTGATCCTATCTCGCTTAAGACAATCCACTGGTATCGATTCCTTTCTATAAACGATCCTGGGCGCCCCGGTGTGTCCATCCAGCGGTTCCCCCAAACGTGAAAATTTTTGGGCTGCCGCCGGGTGCCGCCCGCCGCGGCGTGGCGCTACAAGCAGAAGATCTACACGAGCAGATGGTTGCAGTGGGTTCGAAGATCGACGACTGCCAATTCGCCCTGGCCATCTTAGGCGGTTTGCATAAGAAGTTTCAAATGCAGCAGATGCTTTTTGCTGCCAAGCCGCCGAGCAACCTGAAGCTTTCAGAAATGAAGGCTGCTCTACTCCTGGTGGAGCGGATGCAAGGTGACAACAACACAGAGTGGGCCCAGGTCGAGGCCCTGGCGTTCAGCAACCGGAGCAATGGGGTAGGCCACCGTGGCTTCAGTGGCGACTACCGTAGTGGAGCTGGTAAGGGTCAGGGAAACGTCAACGTCGGGGCGAGTACCAGCTCTGGCGGGCCTGATGTTTCCATTAACCCTACACAACCCATAAGTGCCATAAATGTGGCGTTCTCAGGCACATCAAGTCTCAGTGCCCGCTCATCACAAGGAGGGCAATAACCGACGCAGCAAGCAGCTGGTAATGGCCCTAACCACGTCTGTATTTTTTCGGGCATTGTATAGGCGAGATATTCGGGAAAATAGGTGAAAGGTATATAGGCCAGTAAGGTGTACACATATTATACGAGACTTAAAGGCTTAGGCATAAGAGGCGCATGTGTAAGTGATGGCCTAATATACAATCATGTATGGCATAGTATTATAAGTACATTTTTACATCATAACCTGTAGCAAGGGATGTTTAGGCTATGCGGTATACAGGTATGTATACACTTGATGTTGTAAACGACATTGCCTATATAGACGCAAGTATACATGATTCCCTATAATAGGACCTGTACAGGCATCGCTTAATAGGCTTTTCTTACGAGTCACCCTTTAGATACCCAAGTCATCGCTCTATTCGATCGCACAACCTCACTACCTTCCTAATTGCATCCTTATCCTTATGACATTGCACACTTCATTATCGTGGCTCGATCCCGGGATCTCACGTGAGCATTGGTCGCGCCTTACCGGTAGTACTTAACGCTGAATGTAAAGTTGGGGTTGTTCCAGCTTTTATACTTAGAATCTAAAGGGCACTCATGAACATCAGCTGCGTTAGCCTGGCTTGTCGTCCATGCGGCAGCCTCTGGGCAAATGGCCCAACTCCATTTGAGTTTGCTGCTGGCTGCGGCCAAGAAACATGCAATGCAACCGCCATATGATCCCTAGGTGTAATCGTTTTGCATACAAGTCGACGTAGATACCTCCTGTGACCGCCGTACAGGAAGGAAATTTTCCGGTACGACAACATGTGAGGTCCAGAACCGAACACAAAAGCAGGAATCACCATTCAGAGCGTAAAACGTCGCCGTCCATGACTTATGCATATGAATTCACGTGTTCTCTTCGCGTTTTTCTCCTTCTTCGTAAGGCCAACGCGTCGACCAACGCACATCTTACACCCGTCCGGTCCAGAGCCTCTATAGCAATAATATTGACATAAACATAAAAGTCATTTATGAACATCTGCTACGTTTGTCTAGCATTGTCGTACCGGAGGTTGGGTCGGCAGCAGACCATGAACTTCTCGCCTAGGAAAATACTTAGCGCAGCCAAGAAACATAATTTAAATCTGTTAGTCATCCCATTGGTCTTAGGGTTGCCTTCAAGTCGACGTAGATGCCACCTCCTGTCACCGCCTTATCGGAATGCATTTATCAAGCAAAAGACCCGAAAAGATTATAACCTTGCAGAACTCATTTCAGTGCTTTTGGAAAAGAGGTTTAGACCTTGCCACCCCGGCAAGCCAGAAACTAGTTTCGGTCGCCAAACTTTTGGATTTTCCAAGCATACACACGCGTGATACCTAAGAATCGAGGATTAAGTTGTAATTCCGGTCAGACTTCCTAGGCTTTTATAGCTTGTTGTCGCGATAAGCGTTGTACAACGATTGGTGTGATTCCTAGTTGGGTCTTATCGTACGGACTTGATCTATTGGTACTATTTGTACCCTGAGGCAAGACTTCTCTATCAAGCTGATTGTAACAACTATTGCTCATTGGGACTTTGGAGTGTCCTTCGAGATAAGGCATAGTGTCAGCTCGCTTATCCAGCTCGTGCTTAACTGGATCTTGTGTCAGCTATTTCTGGCTATTTACGAATAGTCACAACAGATTATTAACAGTTTAATACTTGTGGAATTTCGTAGGCGTTTGCGGTGCAACTGGCGCGAATAGGAGGTCTTCCTAGCAGGTCTTAATGACGAGGGGTGCCTGACGGCGTTGCATGGACTCCATCGATGCATGTGCCTCGGCATGACGGGTGAATACAAAACGGTTCATATGCACAGACCTCATACTTTGCAGCATTTTAAGGGAGGTCAAAGTTGTTTCGCACGCAGCAGCTAGTGCAGCCAGAGGGTTGCAAAAACGGTCTAATCCCCCAATCCCGGGGGGTGGTAGTGGTCAGCCATCCCCCCATCCTGGCTGGGGTGACCGACTCCCATCTCCCATCTTAGGGGCCCGGTGCTAATCCCATCCTTTGAGACAGGTTTCCCATCCTGCCAGCCTGGGTCCCATCCCCAATCCTATGGCCAGGGTTTCCAATCCCATCCTGCAGCTGTGTTCCCCCAATCCTCATCCTGCCAGCCAGGGTCCCTTCCCAATCCCTTCGACCAGGGCCATCTCCATCCTGCAGCTGTGTTCAGATCCGAAAGCTGTCAGCCAGGGTCCCATCCCCATCCCTTGCCAGCTACAAACCTACTCCTTACGTTTACACAGGTGCTGTAATATCGGCTTTCTCTTTAGGCGTAAATCAGGGGAATGACCAGGGTTATTTTCTATTTCCGCGAGATATTTTTCTCTTGCTCTATGGCTTATTTCCTCTAGCGTCAAATTCCGCCCGGCTGTGTTCGTTCCGAAGCAGACTGAAGCGACAAACGCTCATTGAAGCGGATCTCGACTGAGGAAGAACTCGCATCACAGAGGTCTACGTATCTAATTGCACACTGGCTGCTATTGCAAATCGCGCGTCCTAAGGGGGGAAGGACTGTTATGTTCGAAGGACGGCCACAGCAACAAATTATAATGCTGTGGTTAGAATGGCAGAACGTACAAGGGTGTTCTGTCAAAATGTCCATGGCTGGGAACGTGCACCATTGGTTCAGGTTCATAGCGCAGGAGTTCAGCTGCACATTCCGGCGCCAACATTCCACGTTGGGTGCGCCAAAGCGCTACGATAAACAACCTGATAACATTACATCAAGCCAGACAGTCCAATTGGAATGCTTTTGAGTCGACTTGGACTTCTGCGCAAGAATTGCTCCTATGCACTATAATGTGCAGAGTTACGGGAAGTTGTGCCACACCAAAACAATACAGACTGCAAACTTTCTCAGAGTTGTGCATACTGGCTTGGGGAATGCGTGCGGCATGATGCGGCCAGCATCTTCGCGCCTTGCAACTTCAGCTCAGTTTGCATGAATATAACCAATAAAACATCGCAGTACTAGAGAAGCAGTTTGTATGAGGAAGTAACATGAAAGCTTAACAACTAACTCCAGGGTGGGCCTCACTTTGAGCCAGGACCCCCAAAGCGGCTTGCTGTTGATAACGTTTTGTTGGCTTAGATGCGACGGAGCGAAGCGACCGGATCGTCTAAGGCTGGTTCTGTGGTGCTGTCGTACAACTGGGTCGCAGTGGCGACTTCATTCTTGCTGCTCTCCTGGTGAAGTCATTATGCCTTCACGCAGAAGAGCATACAGCCTTGTCCAACTAGTCAGCGTGACAGGCTGTGCTTGGACCCCCAAACCGGCTTGCTGTTGATAACCTCTTGCATGTTGATACGCCTCCTGCGGACTTGTCCCCCAGTAGGGTCTGCAGATTGCATACAGATTACGTTCGGGTCTTATTCAAAGTGTCCCAAACTTCGTCTTGGAAGACGCCCACCTTCTTAAGCGCAAGCTATTAACAGCCCGACGACCGTTTGTTATCTCTTCCAGAATGGCATCCGATGGTGCCCTGGGTGTGGATGTGCATGGGCCGGACAAGGTAAGAACGGGGTTGGACTGCGTCTGACTGAAGAACTGGCACCAATGGTACACGTTTCTCACATTTACACCAAGTCGCGTTCCATGCCTGTTCTATTCCCCATGGTGTTAACCTTCTGCAGAAGCGTCAAAAGCTGGCAAAATTGACGGGGTTGGGCTTCGCCAGGGACATGGCCGAAGTCATCGTGGAAACGCTTGGGATGGACCCCATCGGGCAGTCGGCCGATGCCGGAGCAGGACTTCCTTGTGTTTGAGTTTGGTTAGCTATGGGACGCGACTTATAAGCAGAACTTCCTTGTGTTTGAGTTTGGTTAGCAATGGGACGCGACTTGCAAGCAGGACTTCCTTGTGTTTGAGTTTGGTTAGCTATGGGACGCGACTTGCAAGCAGAACTTCCTTGTGTTTGAGTTTGGTTTGCTATGGGACGCGACTTATAAGCAGAACTTCCTTGTGTTTGAGTTTGGTTAGCTATGGGAAGCGACTTGCAAGCAGGACTTCCTTGTGTTTGAGTTTGGTTAGCTATGGGACGCGACTTGCAAGCAGAACTTCCTTGTGTTTGAGTTTGTTTTGCTATGGGACGCGCCTTATATGCAGGACTTCCTTGTGTTTGAGTTTGGTTTGCTATGGGACGCGACTTGCAAGCAGGACTTCCTTGTGTTTGAGTTTGGTTTGCTATGGGACGCGACTTGCAAGCAGAACTTCCTTGTGTTTGAGTTGG
>NW_003307565.1:949904-957819 GCF_000143455.1 Volvox carteri f. nagariensis
CTACCTACCGCTCACGGACGGCATCGTCCTAGAAGGTGTGGCGGGTGCGATTTGCAAGACAGTTGGAGTGGGTACCGTCCTGCTAGAAGCAGAGGGGGAGAATGGCAAGATTAAGATTTACCCTAAAGAATGTGTATCATGCGCCGGAATTAGGTCACAAACTGATTTCGGTAGGCGAACTAGGTCTGAAGGGTTACCACGTGGATTTTCGTGGACCAGTTGCTGTGATTAGGCAGCCGGAACGTCTTGTCAGTCGATGCCCAGGAAACCCTCTAATATTTTCTCCATGAATGAGGAAATACGCAAGCCTGGAGTGGGAGTATGGGGAGCAAATCCCGTGTGTGCGGGCGGGCACCCATTACTACCTAAAGGCGACCCGGTTGGGCCAGGGGGAGTGCGTTCAAACCCTGGCGGTCTTGTCTGAATCTGTGGGGCTTTGGCATCGTCGGTTCGGACACATAGGGTACGGTAATTTAGAGAAGCTCGTGTTTGATGAAATGGTCACTGGTATGGGCCTGAGCGCGGCTGAAGTCCAGGAGAAGATGAAGGAGAAGAGTATCTGTGAGCTGTGTGTGAAGGCCAAGCATACCCGCGCGTCTTTTCCTCCGTCTGGGAATGCAGCAAACCGCGTTTTGCAGCGAGTGCATATGGATGTGTGTGAGATGCCTGTTCCGTCTATGGGCGGGTCAAGGTATGTCACCACGTTTCTGGACATGCATTCAAGTTTTGCAATGGTGCGCTGTGTAGGGACGAAGGGAGAAGTTCCGGAAGTGGCCCAGGAAGTATTGCAGCTGTTAGAGACCCAATCGGGCAAGAAGCTGCTAGCAGTTCAGTCGGATCGTGGTGGGGAGTACCTGAATAAGGCTCTAGGACAGTACCTTAAGGGTAAGGGCTGAGAGGCTGAACCGCACACTCCTGGAGAAGACCCGCGCGATGTTGCAAGACTCAGGATTGCCGCATAGATTACAGGCCGAAGCTATTACCACCACATGTGCCCTGCATAATTGTTCGCCTGTGTCGGGCAAGCAGATAACGCCCTTTGAAGTTTTCCACCGTGTGAAGCCAGATGTCTCTGATTTGCGCGTGTTTGGGTGTACTGCGTGGGTGCATAACGAGAGGAGGCACCACAATAAGCTCGATGCAACGAGCCAGAAGGGTGTGTTGGTGGGCTACGAACACAACTGCAAAGGATACCGGATTTTATTGGACGGATCTAAGCGTATCGTAGTGAGTAAGAGTGTGAGTTTTGAGGAGACGCCAACATCCCACACGCTGCCTGCGGATGATAGCGAAAGCAGCGACAGCGGAAGCGATAGTGATGATGAGGACGATGTGGCTAGCAGTAGTTGCAAGACTGCAGCCCCTCCCCGGCAGGGGGAGCAGCTTAGTCTGAGCGAGGCCATAGAGGATAGTCAAGGGAATGCAGCGAATGGTGATTCAGCTGAGTTCAATGAGGGGGAGCCTATGGTAGTTGGTGCAGCACCTGAGGCACCTGAGGAGGAACCTACGGCTACCGGCGGTGCAGCCGATTCCACAAAAGGGAAGCCTAAGACTACCAGCGGGATCACTAAGGGGAAACCTAAAGCTGTCGGTAAGGCAGCTGAGGGGGAGGATAAGGCTGGTGCAGCTGCCTCTACACAACATCGTTACCCCCAACGTGACGGTCATCACCCCAAAGACTCAACCTTGCTGTCAACGTATGGGACGTCAAAATCCCGAGCACCTACGAGGAAGCGATGGCCTCTCCAGAACGGGACAAATGGCAGGAGGCAATGGTTGAAGAAATGGGATCTATCCATGCATTAGATACGTGGGAGCTGAAGGTACCGCCACCTGGGGTGAAACCGATTCCGGTGAAGTGGGGTGTAGACGGACAAGTAGAACGGTACAAAGCCCGGTTGGTAGCAAAGGGCTATAAGCAGAAGGAAGGTGTTGATTTCAACGAGGTATTCGCGCCTGGTAGCAATCAGGCGACTTTGCGTACATTCCTGGCAAGGCTGCGGCTGAAGGATTTGAGGTACACCACCTAGACGTACACACTGCGTTCCTCAACGGGACGCTGGAGGAGGTTATTTATCGTGATCAACCGCCTGGTTTTGAAACGGGTGGCGCAGGTATGAAGTGTCTGTTGAGAAAAGCGTTATACGGTTTACGTCAGGCAGGCAGAGCTTGGCACCAGAAGTTGCGGGAAACGCTGGAGGCTATTGGTTTTAAGGTTTCTGATGCGAATCCCAGCTTCTTTACGCTGGAAGAAGAGTCATTTGTGGTGTGGCTATACGCTCACATAGACGACTTGCTAGTCGCGAGCAACAATAGCGAGGAAATGGCCCGTATTAAGCAAGAATTGAAGGCCGAGTTTGACCTCCGTGATCTGGAGGAGGTGTCGTTCTACAAGGAGCTAGGCGAGGTCAAAATCTCGCAGCAGCGATATATGGCCGAATTGTTGGCCAAGTTCGGGATGGAGGATGCCGTTCCTAAGTCGGTTCCTATGACGCCAAGTCTAGTTTTGAACCGTACTAGTGATATCGACAAGGTATTGTTGGATGCAACGCGTTACCGAGAGTCAATTGGTGGCTTGATGTATCTGGCGGTGTGCACGAGTCCTGATATAGCGCATGCTGTGTTTAAGTTAGCGCGGTATATGTCTGAGCCGTCGAAGGCTCACTGGGAGGCTGCTAAGGATGTCCTGAGGTATCTGAAGGGGACTGTGAATTTCAGGTTATGTTTTGCCAGAGGCAGTAAGAAGATCGAGGGTTATGCCGATGCGGACTGGGCAGTGGACCAAGACAACCGCTGGACAACTGGATATGCTTTTATCCTTGGCGGTGGAGCAGTCAGCTGGAAGAGTCGTTTGCAACCGACTGTGGCAGCGTCAACTGTGGAGGCGGAGTATATGGCGGTGTCCCTAGCTACTCGCGAAGCGCTCTGGCTGAGGAAACTTCTGCCCGAGCTTGGGTGTAAGGTTGACATCATGCGTATCTGGGGTGACAACCAGGGAGCGTTAAGTTTAATAAAGAATCCGATTGTTTCGGAACGTGCGAAGCACATTGATGTGATTCATCACTTTGTGCGTGAGAGGGTATCTATGGGGCAGGTGAAGTTTGAGTATTGTCCCACTACCAGTATGGTAGCTGATATCCTCACGAAGCCGTTGCCAGAAGGAAAGTTCGTGCAGTTCCGAGAAGGACTGGGAGTTCGTTGAGTTGGATTCGTACAGGTGTTCCGTCCGTACGACAGATAAGATGGAATGTTTGGTATAAAGGAGATGATGTTCTGACTGAAAGATTGTCCTGTGATACCTGTAACGGTTAAGGTTGGCTTTACCTACACAGTTCCACTCGCCTATATCTTAACATTATCAGACCCAAACAAATTCAAGGAACTGCAAATGGCGCAAATGAAGGTTCAGTTGCTTGAGCTGCTGAAACAAATTCCACACTGCAAAAGCCTTCTTTGTCTTCTGGTTTTGTACCTTGGCGGCGCAAAGGCCAAGTTCTTCTCCTGGTTTGCCTGGGATGTGTTCGGATAATCCTGGGGTGGATTCGTAAAAGCCTGGGCCTGGTTGTCTTAAAAGACAAACACGGCAATGAAAGTAAGAAAAGCCAAATCACTTTGCTCATTCATTATCAATCCTTAATTTTCATATTCTCGTCCGTACACTTCTCCTTGTGCAGTTCTCGACAAGAACGTTCTATAATTTGAAAATACTTCATCTTTCCTAATAGCCAGTTCACATGCTACGTTACGTTGAAACTTTTTGGAAAAAGTGGTCGGTTCGGACGTGGTAACGGTACGTTACCGGTAAAGCGGACGAAAAGTCTTAAGTGACCAGGGGGGGGGGTTTCAATTTCGCCAAACGCTGACCCCTCGTACCGTTACTTGAAATGCGTCGCCAATTTCGCGAGTTATAACAAACGGCCAAGCCCAATCGCTTATAAAGACCACATACTTGACAAATTGTGCGCGCTTTGCACTCCGACTGAATTTCTAGTCACACCGCTGCCTTATATTATAAAAATGAACAAGGACAACGCCGCTCGTGTTGCTCGACCGCTCACGACCGCTTACATTGCCAATATGTAACCCATTGTAGTATCAGGGCTGAAGCCACCCGCGAAACGGCAAGTCGGCCGCACTTCCGGCGGCATGGGCCGCGCCGCGTCGGCCCACACGCTCAATCTCTGCCACTGAGCATTGAACATATCTTCAAGATTATCAAAAATTTCATCCAGCGCGACCGCTAGGGCAAACGCCATCGCGGCTCGCGCGGGATGCAGTGCCATTGCAGTAGGCAGGGCTGCCAATCACCCTTCAAATATATATTGCAATTCTAAGGGGATGTTCTGAAGTTTTGGCCATTGAAAGACATAAAATGGAGATGGTTTTACACAGCTCGCGCCAACGAATACAACGTCGTCGTAATGTCCTGTGTGAACTGGGTGACTTTCTCAGGGCCACTTTTACCTAAAAGTTTTCGCAACGTAACGTAGCATGTGAATCCAGTATAATTAATCCTCTTTGCTTGCCGCTTCAGGATAATTTTTGTGACCGCCTTTAGCTCGGCCACAATTTCACACTGATTCATCTCCTTCCTCCCATTCCCCTTTCTCTTCTCCCCATTCTCCAACTTATACCCTCTCTTCCTCCTCTCCCCCCTCTCGTTCCTCTTCCTCCTTTCCCCCTCTCCATCATCTGCCTCCTCTCCCATCATAGCCTCCTCTCCCTCGTCTTTTCAACTCACTAGAGGGTAGGACACACTGTCGGGCAGAGCAATTCTTTTGGCTGCCCCGGTTACACAATTCCCGTGCTTCCCTAATTCGACACCCTGAACACGCTAATTCTGACTGTCCGAATGTCCCTGCCAGGCCAATTCGACACCCTGTCAGCCTAATTCTGACTGTCGGAATGTACCGCCAGGCTAATTCGTATCCCTGTCAGGCTGTAGCAAGCTACATTTACCTTAGAATATCTTTAAGCTATTAAAGCTTAATCACAGTAACGGTACGGTCCCGTATTTACGAACCATATGTGCAATATGCAGACTTGGGCTGCTGATATCATTGTCCTGACGGAAACCAAAACCGACAACCGCACCGGATGGATGAAGGACGCCATACGCAAAGAACCGCAGGGATACAGGCTCTACTGCAGCTCGAAACCACGTAGCTCTGGCAAGGATCGCTACTCAGCAGGTGTAGCAATTGCCATTGGTGCTCGTTACACCCGTGCAGGACAAGTGACACACATACCACCGCCGCCTCTGCTACAAGGGTACCTGTGCCACTGCAAGATCTCCACGTCAGCAAGTACCCCCTTACACGTGCTGGGAATCTACTGTCCAGAAAACACCCTAGTCCGAACCACCATATACACGCACTGCCGGACAGTTCTAAGACAGGCCAAGAGTAACGGGGAACACGTAGCCCTGGCCGGAGACTTTAATGCCGTTCTGAATCCTGACGACCACAGTACAGGCCTGCTCGACACAGCAGACCGACTACACCTCAAATTCATCACCGATAACACGCTCACACCGGTCCCTGAAAACTGCTCCCCCCGCCACCCGTCCTTCAAGCAGTGGACCCAGGAATGCTGTACACACCAAAGCCGAATAGACGATATCCTGATGTGCCCCACCCTACACGCGAGTGTAAAAGCGGAGACACCCGCAAACGGGAACACGCCACAAGCGTACTGCAACGTTTCTGTTGCCGGTGGAAACTTCGACCATAATCCCGTTCACGCCCGCCTGCCCGCCGACGCCATCCGCCTGTGGGATGCCAAGAAACCGGCAGCCCCAAACAACCCAGACGGAGACGGGGCCCGGACTAAATGGAAAAACGTGATATTGCCGGTTCCGAATTCCACTATCCGCGCAGCGCAATCGAAGATGGACGCCTCGCTCACGTCGGACATCCTCAGCCTCCAGGAATACCTCCGCCCCGCCGTCCAGGAGATTGAGGCTGGCCTCGCGAAACACATCGAGGACCCCACGGATATGACAGCCACCCGCTTGACGACACTACTTCGCGGACACGACAGCATCACGGCGGTCAATGTGGAGATTGCGGCAGCAATGCTCCAAACAACCCTCGACAAGGGACTAGACATCCTACTAGACCTGTGCCCTCAGAAACCGCCATGTACGGGCAAAATACACACCAAACGAACAGTCAGCAGAGGACTGAAAAAGTTACACAGAGAACACACCTGGCTCAAGCATGACTATGAAATGGAACTACGGATGCAGGCCGCCCCCGGATGCCAACAGCCAGTTTGCGCGGACAGCTCAACAAGCCCTAACGGGCTGGCATCGAATGGCAACCACGCACCTCCTGAAGGTGCCGGGGGATTGCTGGAGCAACTACGGGACACGATCCGACGGGTCGGTAGCCAAATACGGCAGGCGCTAACAACAGAACGCCGGAAAAGCATAACCGCAGCGCGCCGTCGAACCCAGCATCTGATCGCCACACGCCCTCGACGGGCTCACCAAGGCATCTTCAGCAAGGATGAACTCGAACGCGGCCTGCCTGCGGTGAAACACCCGGTCTCCGGTAAAATATGCACGGAACCCGAATCCATCCTTGAAGCAGTCCACCAGTACTTCCAGACGCAGGCCGCCCCCATTGGCCCCCCGAAGACCGGACGGTACCGACCCGAGGAAACCCCTCGAGCGTACCCATTTCTGCAGAGTGCCGCCCCAGACACGTTCTCCCTTACCAGCCCGAAACAGGCTGCGGACCACGTCCTGCTTAGCAGCATCGCCGACCCTTTTAACTTTAACAAGTGTGTCCAACACCTGGCCCGCAATAAAACACCGGGACCCGATGGGATACCTAACGAGCTACTGAGAGCATTGCCCAATGCCTTACAGTCCACCATCCACGACCTCCTGAAAGTCATGTGGGCCCAGGCTCGCACGCCAAAGCAATGGACTGAATCCGTTACGGTCCTTTTACCAAAAGCAGGAGATGCGCTCCTCCTGAACAACAAGCGACCCATTGCCCTCGCCAACACTCTTTATAAGTTATGGACTAGCCTCGTCACAGTGTCCATCGGGGACGTCGCTCCCGAACTAGCATTGTTTAGCGAGGCGCAAGAAGGGTTCCTCCGGTACAGAAACACGGAACGGCAAATCCAAAACCTGCTCCATGTCATTGAGGATGCTGGGCTCACACGCAAAGATCTCTACCTGTTATACGTCGACTTCTCCTCGGCATTCAACACCATCAACCACGACCTGCTGCTACAGATCATGTACGACCTAGGGCTACCCGAGGACCTCATCTATGTCGTACGGGATCTGTACAGCCAAGCGCGGACCATTATACGGACAGAACACGGCCTCACAGCGCCAATAATGATCGAACGAGGCACAGTACAGGGGGACACGCTCTCGCCGGTGCTATTCATCATTTTCCTCGAACCACTCCTCCGATGGCTCCACGCTGGCGGACGAGGGTACAAGTACGGCTGCCTCCCCGACAGCTTGAACGCCAGGTACCATGGAAGCTCAGCCGCTTACGCCGACGCCGCCGTGATGACCAACAGCGCACAAGACCTACAAATACAATGCGACAAGATCAGCTTGTACTCGAAATGGGTGGGCCTACACGTGAATCACAAAAAATGCGCAGTGACGGGCATCCTGCACCACAGGGCATGGGCCGACCGAGGTCTGAACGGACCCACGTGTGCACGCACCCTCAAGGCAGCCTTGGATGAAAAAATCAAAATCAGCGGCCAGTCAGTGCCGTACCTACCCCCCACGGAACCCTACAAGTACCTTGGGGTCCACGTAACGCTGACCCTCAACTGGAGCGCACAGATGTCCCACGTCTGCAAGGCGGTGAGGGACAAGGGCGACCTACTTCAGGGATCCCTAGCATCGCCGGACCAATGTATCAGAATC
>NW_003307565.1:957869-962303 GCF_000143455.1 Volvox carteri f. nagariensis
TCAGAATCATACAGACTTGTATACAAGCAGTAGTGGTCATACAGCTTCTCCACCATGGCATACACTCCTAATGATATCAGACTTTTGGATGCGATGATCGCACGCGCAGCCCGACGCTGCTACCGCTTGCCCACCAGTTTTCCCACACGCGCCGTGCTGCTACCGGTGGAACAATATGGACTCGGCGTTGGGTCCCTGCTACCGATCTATGTGCGCATGGCAGCTCGCGCGCTGGTCCTCTCCCTGAATGATGAAGGCCGGCTAGGCGTCGTGACACGAGCCATGCTTGAGCTGCAGTGTCGTCTTGCGGCCGACACTAGGATGCACACGTTGAAACGCGAGAGCAGTTTCTACACGACCCTGAAACAGCTGACCCTGGCGCGAGACCATGGCATCGCGGTCACCGACAAAGGGATGCCGTATAACACATCCCTAAACACTCTCATGACGGCCGCCTCCACCGTCAACGCGCGGCAGGACACAAAGTCCGAAACCCTGCCGTACAGATGCTTGCTCCCCTTGACAGAGCTGGGCCTAGACATGCACGCGCTCATAGACAAGAACACAACACAACACCTCATCACCACCACTGACCTTCAGAAGCTTTTCCCCCGGGGCAAGGTGCAGCACCGGCACAAGATCGCCTTGAATCGACTAAGCCTAGCGATAAGTGCCCAATGCCCCCAAGCTCCACACACGAAGGCACATGACCCACGTCGCTGGTCGTCCGCGCTGCCTCTGGAAGACAGACGCCTCCGCGAGATCCCCAGTGACCCTCCGTACACCGGCCTCCGGCACAAATCAAGTCTCCCCAACCCGATACTAGCACCATCCCTCGACCCACATGTACGCCGTGACACACCTGTCATGTGGAGCACGACCACGAAGAAGCCACACCATCCCCGCGCAGAGCCAGACGACATGGAGAGTGACCCACCAGCGCCGCCGAGCCACCCTGCGGAACCAGCCTGCACAGGACGGAAACGCACAAGATCTGTCCACCAGCAGCAACAGGATTTCATCAACAACAATACACGCTGTGACAACAGTAACGTGGGAACAGATAGTGCAGCTATACATGGTGTGCAACTCCGCGACCCAGCCCCGCAATGCACATCCTATATGGAAACGAGACGCGTCATGGCAGCTCTGCGAAAAGACACCCGTAGGAGTGTGCCCAACCTAGGGAACCCCCCTGGGCCTATCGTCCAGGGACCGCGACCGCGCCCAAGCCGGCAAACCCGTCGCACTCTAAGCATCGGCATGACCCCCGTGACAGGAGAAATCGGTACCCCAAACCCAGTGCTGGTGTACCTTGCAGAAAAGGGACTCGACTGTACGCCAGTAGCGCCACGTAACCCCCGCGCCGGCACAGGCGCGGGGGCGGCAAGGGCCGGTCCGAACACCGCCGACAGGGACCACGCCGGTGATCCGCCTGCGCCCGAACCGGCCAGAGCGCTACCGGGGGCACCGAAGCCACCAGAGCACCTCACCCCGCAATGGTGGAGACCTCGATGGAAAGTCGCCCGCGATCAAATACTGGAGGACAGGATACCCTGGAAGCCTGGAAAAGGCCAGGCAAAGGACACAACGGGGCAGCAACAGATAGTTTATGACCTATACAACGATGTAGAGGACATCGTAGAAGTACTCGCGGGCCCTATCACAAAACGCATCGTCCCCTCAAACGTTAAACCCCCCAAGAAACAGAAAATCGGGGCTGATACGACCGCAACCCACGAACAGTACTACACGGTTCGCTGGAAAGACACTATCACCCCGATATCTATCGTCGGCGCATACGCCAGCATGGGATACGTGCCCAGACAGCTATTACCAGTGACAGGTCTTTACGGCACGCGGATTGACCGTCACTTCCGCAGAGCGGTATGGGAACCGTCAGATATCCCCGCCGCGCAACTCGGTAGGTTACCCAACGGACCAGCGGCGATGGCGAGGTACGAGCAAACGAGGTCGCAAAGCGTGAACCCCCTCTCGAGATACCCCAAACCCAAGGACAGCAATCTAACGAACCCTCAGAGGCAAGGCCGATGGAACCCGCCCCCCTCGGAGCAGACCCAGCGGGCACGCCTTATTCGAGCAAACACTACCTTTGAGACTGCACCGTGCAACCCATACATGGACACGCGCCCCACGGGAAACTATCGAATCCAGCTAGGTCTGCTAACCAGAGAGGGTGGCTCGACCGAAGGGAACACGGCCTTCGTCTACGACCCGAGAGGGAAATGCGTGGGCACCCTCACCCTGCAACGCCTGGAGACCCTCAGAATGCGATATCAACACACGATCGACACTTACCCGGAGGTGCACAGAAGCCTGTCCTCCCAGGGCGGCTTCGCCGAGGACGTCGCGCGCCTTCTCCTGCGGTACAGAAAGGACCCCGACGGGCGCGAATCGAAAGGCCCGCCACGGTCGCAGGCGACCATGAGCAGAAAACTGCGCTGTACGCTGATTGATGCCCTGCACGCCCTGGATGCCGGCCCAGTCGTCGAAAGGTTCTCATCCCCGCTTAACTGCGGTGAAGAGGTGCAATACTACTTCAGTGTCCACGCAGAAGACCAACTCTTCGGGGCAAACATAGATGCATTCTCTCAGCCACTATCCAGGCCTCTCGATAGCACACCCGAACCCTGACCCCACCAGTGTCAAGAAGGCAGTAATGTGGGCAGTCGCAGGCGCATCACACACAATGACATCCGCACTGCCCACCGCCACACTACTCATTGTCCCGCACAGCCGAACTGGCCCCCACACGCAGCTACACAACACACCGTATGTCTTCCAGCTCGCGCGGCTGAGCCGCGGTGAAGCGTGCAAGCTTACCAGCGGGACTGGAACTGACGGCCCCACCCCTGACTACAAGGGGGGCCTGGACCTCGTCGTGGTGGCCAACGACACGGCGATCCGAGGACTAAACGCCCGATCCATGAAGGCACTCCTATCCGAACTCGAAGCGATGGACGCCACCGGCCTCCCCAGAAAACATCTGCGACTGCGGGACATGTCCGCGGGTACTCACTGCGTCGGCACCCAACGACCCTACCCAAACAAAGTCGCTCAGGTCATGCGCAAGATGAATGCCTCAAAGCCGCCCAGACCAAGACCAACCGCCACAGTCCCCCACTCGGACGGACAGATGCTCCAGCAGCGCCTGACAGCAGCTTTTCCCGGACAAGTACCACTCAGGATGGACCCGCACACTATCATCTGGACCGACGGTAGCTGTATTAAATCGGCTGAAAACAACGGCCAGAACAAGTTGGGTGCGGCTGCATACTGTGGACCCACCGGAAAAACGCTGCACATCGACCCAGCGGGCGAAGGATGTACGAATACCATTCAACGGGCAGAGCTGGCAGCAATACGCGTAGCTCTATCAACCCAAAGGGCGGTGAACATCACCTTAACAATTGCCACTGACTCGCAAGCCTCACTGGGTCTTATCAAAAGAGCAGTAAACGATCCGAGTAAACTGCATATTTCCAAGCACAAAGCCTTACTAATGGACATAGCCGACCTACTGTACGAATGCGCCCAACAGAACATAACCGTTCACTTCCTGAAAGTGAAATCGCACACAGGCCTTGATGGTAATGACAAAGCTGACAAAGGAGCAACATCTGTCGCACGAGGTGAGAACCCAGCAACATTTACTGAAAAGGCCGACAATGCCCCGTTCGATAAAGTGTTCTGGCTGAAACAACGCGACACTGGTCTTTACGTTAGTGACCTGAACAAAGGCCTTTATAAGCGTCTCCAGCAAGGTACCTTCGCAGGCTATACCAACGACACAATACTAACTGAAAAATGGCGTAACACCGCCTCGAAGTTAGACCCCAAATCTAGCATTATGTCCTATAGCCTTCATGGCTTGCTGTACGGTTGCGTTCGGGGTGTCGGATAGGACAGGGCGAGGCGAAACCGGGGCTGCCAAGGGCCTTACACTACGTCTTCCAGCGACCGTGGGCCTTGCGGGCTTCTTCGGATACCCCTCTGGCTGCTGCAGCACTGTTTCCCCCGATGCGCATGGAGTGTGGCATGATGCCGCGCTTGATGCCCACAGCGCTGCACATGGCAGCGAGCTTCTCCCGGAAGGAAGTATAGCTGAGGCTGGGGATCGGTGACTGAACAGAGCCGGTCCTCTGCTGCAGCTGGTGGCCTTGCTGTGTCGCCTTAACCCTGCGCAGCAGTGGACCCACGTCCTCCACGGGGGAACTGGGGACACGGACATAGTTACCAAGCGCCAGCAGCCTCTCTGTCAAGCCCACTGGGCAGGCCACGCCCCCCACGCGCGCGATCCGGATGGTCTGCCCTTTGCCCTCCTGGTCCGTTTTGGACCTAGGCAGTGTGATGGCCATGTGAGTGTCGTGCAGGGTGAGCAGGTCAGACTTGACGGAGATGTGGGCTAGGTCG
>NW_003307565.1:965084-966994 GCF_000143455.1 Volvox carteri f. nagariensis
CGACGGCCAGCTGGGGTTCGTTCGCATCCAGCGCGGTGATGGCGGTCTCTAGCAGCATTAGCGTTCCTTCGTCGAGCTGCTCCCGCTGCTCGTGTGGTGCTGTCAGCTTCGGTGCGTCATTTGCTTGAACTTCCGTCCTTATTGCTGCTAGCTGTTCTCTTGCGGATGGCATGATGGTCACGTCTTTTGTGATGACAACGTCAGGAGAGCGATCCCGAGGCGGTGCTGTCCGGGGATCCCTGGCTGGCGCTTTTGGCGCGTTGGCCTGCGCTGCTGACAGGACGCCCAGCAGCAGCTGGTGAAGAGTCGGCTGGTCTATGTTCCCGCTCAAAGTATCCCTGGCGGCTTCTATGTCGTTTTGGTTGGCTGGCAGCATCTGGCCCGATCCCCCTTCGCCGGCTGCTTCGGCCGCTCCTGCGTTGACCAGGTTATCTCCCGTTGCCTTTGTCCTCTTACCCGTCATTTTTTGATTTTTGTGACGGAGCTCCTGGTTGTTCCTCGGAGAGTGACAGGTCCGCGGCGATGTCGATTCGTTGTGGTAGAGCGTCGATGAGGCTTGAGGGTAGTCGGTAAGGTCTTGGATAAAAGTGAGAGCAACAATAATAATAAGCTCCAATAGTGTAGGCAGAATGCCGGAACTATGGAGCTGTCAGCTGAAATAGTAAATTCGAATTCTCAGCAAGCCATACGGCTGCCGTACATAACCTAGCTTAGAGGCTATACTCGCTTTGCTCCTGCCGCATCTAAGCTACAAATTCCTTCCTTAGTAATGCAAAGATGCCACACTGGCTCAAACTGCAAGTACTGAAAGCTCGATACGGGCTGCTATTCAATGCTAAGCTAAAGAAACTTTACGGACGAGGCGGAGACGGCAACTGCCCCATCTGCCGCAGCTGTGGCCCGACCGGCCCCACACCCGACTCAGGAGCCCACATACTCGGCGGGTGCCCCCACCCAACCATGAAGGGCATGTACATCAACCGGCATAACCAAGCGACGCGCACTATTGCCGACTGCGTCAACGGGGGCCACCACGGTGGTGGCTTCATGATTATGGACGCCGGTAAAGAAGAGGATCTCCCACCGTACTGCAGTGGGACGCGCGTCCCCAAATGGATGCTGCCACACTTAGCGGACGAGGAAATCCGTCGCCTCCGCCCAGACATCATGTTCATCCCCGACCTCCCCGCGCACAGAACCAAGCACAAACGGTACCAGGGGCCGGAGTGTAAATCCAAGCACGATGTATACATTGTTGAAGTGGGCTACACCAGTGACCTGCAGCACTCCGACAAACTCGAACAGAAAACCGCACAGCATGCACGGCTAACAGAGGAACTCACGAAAGCAGGCTGGACGGTGCACTACACCGAGGCGCAAATTGTCACCCTGGGAAGTACTGGGACACTAACCAACACACTAAAACCGCTACTGTGCAGACTCAGCTCGTCCGCTGAGCAGGCCCAGAAGACCTGCCTGCACCTCCACCGGCAAACAATCGAAGCAGCGGGCACGATTATCCGGGCGCGGCGAGTACTGGAGGGTACAGTCAAGTAACCGGTACAACCCGAACGGTTTCCCACGGTGGTGTGGGCATACAGGAGCGGCTACGCCGCCCCTCAGTTCCCCACCCCCTTAACACACGCCAGGCCCCGGCCGGCGTACTATTATTATTATTATTATTATTATTACGAACCATACTCGTTAACGGTACGAACTCACTTTCTGGTACGCTATCACAACCTAGCGTACGACACCAAGACTCCAGGAATGGAGATGGCGGCAGGTGGGCCGCATTTAAGCCACCCAGGTGAAGTGCTTCGGCCAGACACTTAACGTATCACTATACTAGTGTTCAGGGTTCAAGACCTTGCTGTCACCGTTCTCGACGTATGTCTTCGAATCCCGAC
>NW_003307565.1:967194-975893 GCF_000143455.1 Volvox carteri f. nagariensis
GCCAGAGCGTCGATGAGGCTTGAGGGTAGTCGGTAAGGTCTTGGATAAAAGTGAGAGCAACAATAATAATAAGCTCCAATAGTGTAGGCAGAATGCCGGAACTATGGAGCTGTCAGCTGAAATAGTAAATTCGAATTCTCAGCAAGCCATACGGCTGCCGTACATAACCTAGCTTAGAGGCTATACTCGCTTTGCTCCTGCCGCATCTAAGCTACAAATTCCTTCCTTAGTAATGCAAAGATGCCACACTGGCTCAAACTGCAAGTACTGAAAGCTCGATACGGGCTGCTATTCAATGCTAAGCTAAAGAAACTTTACGGACGAGGCGGAGACGGCAACTGCCCCATCTGCCGCAGCTGTGGCCCGACCGGCCCCACACCCGACTCAGGAGCCCACATACTCGGCGGGTGCCCCCACCCAACCATGAAGGGCATGTACATCAACCGGCATAACCAAGCGACGCGCACTATTGCCGACTGCGTCAACGGGGGCCACCACGGTGGTGGCTTCATGATTATGGACGCCGGTAAAGAAGAGGATCTCCCACCGTACTGCAGTGGGACGCGCGTCCCCAAATGGATGCTGCCACACTTAGCGGACGAGGAAATCCGTCGCCTCCGCCCAGACATCATGTTCATCCCCGACCTCCCCGCGCACAGAACCAAGCACAAACGGTACCAGGGGCCGGAGTGTAAATCCAAGCACGATGTATACATTGTTGAAGTGGGCTACACCAGTGACCTGCAGCACTCCGACAAACTCGAACAGAAAACCGCACAGCATGCACGGCTAACAGAGGAACTCACGAAAGCAGGCTGGACGGTGCACTACACCGAGGCGCAAATTGTCACCCTGGGAAGTACTGGGACACTAACCAACACACTAAAACCGCTACTGTGCAGACTCAGCTCGTCCGCTGAGCAGGCCCAGAAGACCTGCCTGCACCTCCACCGGCAAACAATCGAAGCAGCGGGCACGATTATCCGGGCGCGGCGAGTACTGGAGGGTACAGTCAAGTAACCGGTACAACCCGAACGGTTTCCCACGGTGGTGTGGGCATACAGGAGCGGCTACGCCGCCCCTCAGTTCCCCACCCCCTTAACACACGCCAGGCCCCGGCCGGCGTACTATTATTATTATTATTATTATTATTACGAACCATACTCGTTAACGGTACGAACTCACTTTCTGGTACGCTATCACAACCTAGCGTACGACACCAAGACTCCAGGAATGGAGATGGCGGCAGGTGGGCCGCATTTAAGCCACCCAGGTGAAGTGCTTCGGCCAGACACTTAACGTATCACTATACTAGTGTTCAGGGTTCAAGACCTTGCTGTCACCGTTCTCGACGTATGTCTTCGAATCCCGACTTCCCTTGTCTCTTCTCACGCCTAACGCTGGGTTGCCAATCGTGGACGAGACCCTCTGCTTCCGCTAAAACAGCTAAGGTAAGAGACGGCTGTTACATTTTGGTATCGACGATCATTTGTTCGGTCCTCGCCTCACATTGCGCCGCAGCAGTTACTCACCCATTGTCTGAGTCTTAGACTCGACTTTCTGGAAATGGTTCCTAAGCCTATAGCTAAGACTAAGGCTGTTTCTTTGAGCGATGCTAAGCACGTTCCTATTTCGCGACCGAAGTCTAAGACTACGGTGCAAATTCCTGCCGATGCTACAACCGCTTCGGACCCACTTCGCGTTGCGAAAATTAACAAGCGCAAATTAAGGAAACAATCCTTCGCTTCGCTTCGTAAATACCTTTCCTCTGTCCCTGTTGATAATCACCTTCAGGACACGATGACGCCAACTGATAACGTGGCGACTGCCCTCGACACTACTGGCAATGATGCGGTTGACGCGACGACAGAAGTTCCCAAAGCCAAAGCGCCTGGCACTTTGCCAGCGCATTTGGTTGAAACTTTGCGACAGTCAATGCCGAACCGCGTCGGCGCCTTGGAGCGTTCCCTGGAAGGAACGCACCAGGAGATGGCAGAACTGCGTGACGACATTATATCGTTACGAAATTCTTCACAGCGTGTGGAGACACAACTCCAGGAGTTACTCTCCAAGCTGTCAACACCCTCAAGCCCACCACCTCCCAATCCACGGTCCGTGGCCATTTGCAAGATTATCAAGCAAGTGGCTGCGTCTTCCTTGGCTGGCATTTTGTCAAAAGAGAGTCTTCAGGTTACCGCTTTCCAGGCGGCCCTGGACTCCCTGACGTTAGAGCCGGAGGTCACCCTGGAGGAAGTCCGGAAACTTTGGGACACCGGTGCGGTGGAGAGCGGCCCTGGCGGTAGCGCTACGGACTCCGACTCCGCGCGGCCTGCACTACAGCCCACGGGCAAAACGCCGCGTACCGAGGTGAGTACGCAGAAACGCGTTCTGAGTTGACTTCCGGCCAGAACACTAACGGCTGTACGACAGATAAGATGGAATGTTTGGTATAAAGGAGATGATGTTTTGACTGAAAGCTTGTTCTGTGATACCTGTAACGGTTAAGGTTGGCTTTACCTACACAGTTCCACTCGCCTATATCTTAACAGGTTATGAGCCCCGCGCCGCCGCGGCAAGCGAGCGAGCGTTTTGCTTAAGTACTGTGTCCGAACTTGCTGGCTTAGCAACTCTCTGGCTTAGAGATAGGACAAGTATGGGGAAGGATAATGATGTAGAGCGTTTAGATAGCTACGCCAACTATTTTCGCTGGCGGACGGCCATGAAGTACTGTTTGGCCGGCAAGGATTTGTGGGACGAGGCAGAAGACCTACCGAGCGCCGTCGCCGACAAGTCCATGAAGGCAAAATCGCAGCTGGTGAAATACACGGTGCCCCGTTTTCACAGGCTGATCGATCAAGCAGCCGACTCTGCCGCAGCGTGGGATGCGATCCGCGCCGAATGCGTATCTGAGATCGGAGCGAACATTTTGTTCATAAAGCAGAAATTTAGCAACCTGAAGCAACGGACAGGCCAGTCCGTTGTTGATTACTTCGAGGAAGCAGAGGATCTGCGCGAGCAAATGGTTGCAGTGGGCTCGAAGATCGACGACTGCCAATTCGCCCTGGCTATCTTGGGTGGTTTGCATAAGAAATTCCAAATGCAGCAGATGCTTTTTGCTGCCAAGCCGCCAAGCGACCTGAAGCTATCGGAAATGAAGGCCGCTCTACTCCTGGCGGAGCGGATGCAAGGTGACAACAACGCAGAGTGGGCCCAGGCCGAGGCCCTGGCGTTTAGCAACCGGAGCAGTGGGGTAGGTCACCGTGGCTTCGGTGGCGACTACCGTAGTGGAGCTGGTAAGGGTCAGGGAAATGTCAACGTTGGGGCGAGTACCAGCTCTGGCGGGCCTGACGTTTCCATCAACCCCTACGCAACCCATAAGTGCCATAAATGTGGTGTCCTGGGGCATATCAAGTCTCAGTGCCCGCTCGTCACAAGGGGCAACAACAGGGGCAACAACCGACGCAGCAAGCAGCTGGTAATGGCCCTAACCACCTCCACCACCTCCGAAGCCAAGGAAATCCAGGCAACAGCTGAGAAGTCGCTCGCCAAGCTGGCTTGGAAAGTGGACTCGGCCGCGGCCGTCCATGTTACAGACGACCGGTCCGACTTCAGCGAGTACGTACCGCTCACGGACGGCATAGTCCTAGAAGGTGTGGCGGGTGCGATTTGCAAGACGGTTGGGGTGGGTACCGTCCTGTTAGAAGCAGAGGGAGAGAAAGGCAAGATTAAGATTACCCTAAAGAATGTGTATCATGCGCCGGGATTAGGTCACAAGCTGATTTCGGTAGGCGAACTAGGTCTGAAGGGTTACCACGTGGATTTTCGTGGGCCGGTTGCTGTGATTGGGCAGCCGAAACGTCTTGTCAGCCGAGGCCCGCGGATGAGGAAGTACGCAAGCCTGGAGTGGGAGTACGGGGAGCAAATCCCGTGTGTGCGGGTGGGCACCCATTACTACCTAAAGGCGACCCGATTGGGCCAGGGGGAGTGTGTTCAAACCCTGGCGGTCTTGTCTGAATCTGCGGGGCTTTGGCATCGTCGATTCGGACACATAGGGTACGGTAATTTAGAGAAGCTCGTGTCTGATGAAATGGTCACTGGTATGGGCCTGAGCGCGGCTGATGTCCGGGAGAAGGTGAAGGAGAAGAGTATCTGTGAGCCGTGTGTGAAGGCCAAGCATACCCGCGCGTCTTTTCCTCCGTCTGGGAATGCAGCAAACCGTGTTTTGCAGCGAGTGCATATGGATGTGTGTGAGATGCCTGTTCCGTCTATGGGCGGGTCAAGGTATGTCGCCACGTTTCTGGACGAGCATTCGAGTTTTGCAGTGGTACGCTGCGTAGGGACGAAGGGAGAAGTTCCGGAAGCGGCCCAGGAAGTATTGCAGCTGTTAGAGACCCAATCGGGCAAGAAGCTGCTAGCAGTTCAGTCGGATCGCGGTGGGGAGTATTTGAATAAGGCTCTAGGACAGTACCTTAAGGGTAAGGGGGTCCAGCATGACACGTCCGTGCCGTACACTCCTGAGCAAAATGGCCGCGCTGAGAGGCTGAACCGCACACTCCTGGAGAAGACCCACGCGATGTTGCAAGACTCAGGATTGCCGCATGAATTATGGGCCGAAGCTATTACCACTGCATGTGCCCTGCATAATTGTTCGCCTGTGTCGGGCAAGCAGATAACGCCCTTTGAAGTTTTCCACCGTGTGAAGCCAGATGTCTCTGATTTGCGCGTGTTTGGGTGTACTGCGTGGGTGCATGTCGAGAGGAGGCACCGCAATAAGCTCGATGCCACGAGCCAGAAGGGTGTGTTGGTGGGCTACGAACGCAACTGCAAAGGATACCGGATTTTATTAGACGGGTCTAAGCGTATCGTAGTGAGCAGGAGCGTGCTTTTTGAGGAAACGCCAACGTCCCGCACGCTGCCTGCGGATGATAGCGAAAGCAGCGGCAGTGGAAGCGATAGTGACGATGAGGACGATGTGGCTAGCAGTAGTTGCAAGACTGCAGCCCCTCCCCGGCAGGGGGAGCAGTTTAGTCCGAGTGAGGCCGTAGAGGATAGTCAGGGGAACGCGGCGATTGGAGATTCAGCTGAGTTGAATGAGGGGGAGCCTATGGTAGTTGGCGCAGTACCTGAGGCACCTGAGGAGGAAACCACGGCTACCGGCGGTGCAGCGGATTCCGCCAAAGGGAAGCCTAAGACTACCAGCGGGACCACTAAGGGGAAACCTAAAGCTGTCGGTAAGGCAGCTGAGGGGGAGGATAAGGCTGGTGCAGCTGCCTCTACACAACACCGTTACCCCCAACGTGACCGTCATCCGCCCCAACGACTTAACCTTGCTGTTAATGTATCGGACGTCAAAACGCCGAGCACCTACGAAGAGGCGATGGCCTCTCCGGAACGGGACAAATGGCAGGAGGCGATGGCCGAGGAAATCGGATCTATCCACGCATTAGATACGTGGGAGCTGAAGGTACCGCCGCCTGGGGTGAAACCGATTCCGGTGAAGTGGGTGTACGACGTGAAGCGAGGTGTAGACGGACAAGTAGAACGGTACAAAGCCCGGTTGGTAGCAAAGGGCTATAAACAGAAGGAAGGAGTTGACTTCAACGAGGTTTTCGCGCCTGGTAGCAATCAGGTGACGTTGCGCACATTCCTGGCGAAGGCTGCGGCTGAAGGATTCGAGGTGCACCACCTAGATGTGCGCACTGCGTTCCTCAACGGGACGCTGGAGGAGGTGATTTATTGTGACCAACCGCCTGGTTTTGAAACGGGTGGCGCAGGTATGAAGTGTCTGTTGAGAAAAGCGTTGTACGGTTTACGTCAGGCAGGCAGAGCTTGGCACCAGAAGTTGCGGGAAACGCTGGAGGCTATTGGTTTCAAGGTTTCTGATGCGGATCCCAGCTTCTTTACGCTGGAAGAGCAGTCATTTGTGGTGTGGCTATACGCTCACGTAGACGACTTGCTAGTCGCGAGCAACAAAAGCGAGGAAATAGCCCATATAAAGCAAGAGTTGAAGGCTGAGTTTGACCTCCGTGATTTGGGGGAGGTGTCGTTCTTTTTGGGTATGGAGATCAGTCGGAGCAAGGAGCTAGGCGAGGTCAAAATCTCGCAGCAGCAATATACGGCCGAATTGTTGGCCAAGTTCGGGATGGAGGATGCAGTTCCTAAGTCGGTTCCTATGACGCCAAGTCTAGTTTTGAACCGTACTAGTGATATCGATCAGGTATTGTTGGATGCAACGCGCTACCGAGAGTTAATTGGTGGTTTGATGTATCTGGCAGTGTGCACGCGTCCTGATATCGCGCATGCTGTGTTTAAGTTAGCGCGGTATATGTCTGAGCCGGCGAAGGCTCACTGGGAGGCTGCTAAGGATATCCTGAGATATCTGAAGGGGACTGCGAGTTTCGGTTTATGTTTTGCCAGGGACAGCAAGGCAATTGAGGGTTATGCCGATGCGGACTGGGCAGTGGATCGAGACAACCGCCGTTCGACAACTGGATATGCCTTTATCCTTGGCGGTGGAGCCGTCAGCTGGAAGAGTCGGTTGCAACCGACTGTAGCAGCATCGACTGTGGAGGCGGAGTATATGGCGGCGTCCCTAGCTACTCGCGAAGCGCTCTGGCTGAGGAAACTTCTGCCCGAGTTTGGGTGTGAGATCGATGTGATGCGTATCTGGGGTGACAACCAGGGAGCATTAAGTTTGATAAAGAATGCGATTGTTTCGGAACGTGCGAAGCACATCGATGTGATTCATCATTTTGTGCGTGAGAGGGTATCTATGGGGCAGGTGAAGTTTGAGTATTGTCCCACTACCAGCATGGTAGCGGATATCCTCACGAAGCCGTTACCGGAAGGGAAGTTCGTGCAGTTTCGAGAAGGGCTGGGTGTTCGTTGAGTTGGATTAGCCCGAGTGTTCCGTCCGAGGGGGAGTGTTGACTTCCGGCCAGAACACTAACGGCTGTACGACAGATAAGATGGAATGTTTGGTATAAAGGAGATGATGTTTTGACTGAAAGCTTGTTCTGTGATACCTGTAACGGTTAAGGTTGGCTTTACCTACACAGTTCCACTCGCCTATATCTTAACATTCTGCTTCCCCCAAAATTTTCGGGAAAAAGGGATACACATATTACTTGCACCCGATCGTGGTTCGAGTTCCTTTTGCAATACTTAGACTTAATGCAAATGGACCCGTTAGAGCACTTTGTCTACTTCGTATCGGGCAAAGCTCTAGTCTGGGCCACGGACATTTTCGGGGAGCACCGATCGGGCAAGAAGCTTTTGACGCGTGATTCTTTACGTGCTGCCTTTTTGTTGCAATACGGCGATACGCAACGCAACACGGCTATGGCCGCTCGCGATAGGTTGCATGCGAACGAACACGCCATGAAAGCAACTGAAACAGTGCCCGAATATACTCAACGTTTTCACGATATAATTCGTGAAGCGAAAGATATGAACCCTAGCGATCAAATCGGCTGGTACGTTAAAGGGTTACTACCACCTTTGCGCAGCCGGTGTGCGACAAGCGAAGAGGGCAAAGATTGGGACAGCTTAGATAAGCTAATCCTTTACGCTGTTGGGTAAGAGGTTCGGTGGCAAAGACAAGCCTACCGTCCATGCAGTTAGCGCTGACCTTAATGCGATCACTGCTAAAAAGCCCTTCAATAAATTTAAGCGTTCGTCCTCTGATCGCAATTCGCAGGGTTGGCAACCCGCCAATCGGCCCAAGAAGGCGCGTCTGGAGCAAGAACAGCTGACGGCACACACTTGCCGCAAATGCCGTCGCGTGAAGCCCGCCCACCAGAGCTGGGCGGAGCACAAGCCCGACTGCATTCGACACCTCAAGGCTAACACCGAGAAGACGCTGTCCCTTGCCGCGAAGATGGAGAATGCCATGGCTGATTAGCGGGTCGGCAAGCGTGTTGTTGGGGGCTGTGAGCAACCGGAATGTCCTAAGGACTCGGCTAGCTTGCAAATCAGAGAGTCCTTGTTGCCCGTTTGTGATCCGCTTAGCTGTGATCACATGTTCCTCCCGGACGAGTTTCGTAACGTGGAGAACATGTTGGGCCGGCAGTTCACCTTTGACGCTGCTTGTAACAACTCTGGCGACAATAGTCTTTGTACACGCTTTGCCTCCCCTTCAAATTCGTTCTTGACCTCCGATGTCTCTGGCGAGTTTGTCTGGGCAAATCCCCCATACACAAAAATTGAACTTTGGCATAAGCATTACCTGCGCTGCAAGCGTATGCGTCCCGAAACCACTTCAGCGGTTTTTGTAGTACCGAAATGGTCTCAAATTGAAAGACGCATGCGAGCGGCAGGACACCAGCTGCTAAAAACATATGCCGTAGGGACGAAACTGTTCTTAGAGAAAGCAGACGATGGTAGTCGTCAGGAAATGCCCGGTATCCCGTGGCCTATCCAGCTTTGGTATGACCCGCCAGCTAAAGAGGTTCAGCTGAACAGTATTGGCTCCTCACAGTCCATGATTTTTGGCGCATTCTTATGCCAAACGCCTTGCAGCGCACTTATCGATTCCGGTGCTGACTGCAAGGGCACGGCTGATGGATTCATCTCCTCCGAGGCAGCTCGCAAAATGGGGCTCGCTATTCGGCCGTGTTCAACTTCTTCGAGCTCCTCCGAGCTCATTGAGGGCTTGATACACGCCAAGTTGCGGATAGCATCTTTTCATGACACAGTCA
>NW_003307565.1:975943-977206 GCF_000143455.1 Volvox carteri f. nagariensis
AACGACGGCGGATATGCCGCCGCCGTGGTTGAGCGCCCGCTGTTCATGCTGGAGCTGGGGGATTCGCCATCGCGTACGGTGGCGGCAGAATTGTCTGAGCTAGAATCCACTCCGGCGTTTACTGTGTCACCGTCGGCTGCGTCGGGCAGTACGGAGACGTCAGGGCCACAGCTGCGGGAGCTAGACGCTACCTGGTACCTGGACTCTGGCGCTATCTACCACGTCACGCCGGACGCACGGTCACTAAGGGACTACAAACCTTGTGACCCGATTCCGCTGAAGTGTGGCGGAGGTGAGGTGCACTACGCGGTTGGTTATGGGGACCTGTTGGTAGAAGTCGTGAAGGAACAAACTGACTGTTATTCATTCCACATCGGGAATAACTACTACTACCATAAGCAGAAGGGCCCAGTAGTAATCAAGATTAGAAACGTGTACTACGTGCCTGGGTTTAAGTTTCGGCTCTTGTCGCTTAAACAGCTGACGAACGATGGTGCGCAGTTTTCGGGCTCTGGGACGAGCATGGATGTTTGGAATTCCCGGGAACGATGGTCTTTATATGCACATTGCAAGTATTCTGTTTATTCCGTCAAAGTCAAGGAGAAGCTGCCGAGAATGCAGGCTGGTGGACCGGTTGCGTCAGTACATCTTGTAGCAGATCGCGCACGACTGTGTAACAGCCGTCTCTTACCTTAGCTGTTTTAGCGGAAGTAGAGGGTCTCGTCCACGATTGGCGACCCAGCGTTAGGCGTGAGAAGAGACAAGGGAAGTCGGGATTCGAAGACATACGTCGAGAACGGTGACAGCAAGGTCTTGAACCCTGAACACTAGTATAGTGATACGTTAAGTGTCTGGCCGAAGCACTTCACCTGGGTGGCTTAAATGCGGCCCACCTGCCGCCATCTCCATTCCTGGAGTCTTGGTGTCGTACGCTAGGTTGTGATAGCGTACCAGAAAGTGAGTTCGTACAGTTAACGAGTATGGTTCGTAAATACGGGACCGTACCGTTACTGTGATTAAGCTTTAATAGCTTAAAGATATTCTAAGGTAAATGTAGCTTGCTACATCCCTCCCCCTCAGAAGCGAACCGTCCCGGGAGCGTCACCTTTTCTTGCGAGCAGGTGCTTTCCGTTTCGGTTGTTCTGGGGTGCTGTTCCGGGGTGCTACCGAAGGAGGGGTGGTCAGGACCACTTTCCTTTTTGGTGTAGATTGCCCGGACTTTGCCGCCAACCGTCGTTCATAGTCGTCAATAGCTTCGGCCAA
>NW_003307565.1:981596-983782 GCF_000143455.1 Volvox carteri f. nagariensis
CACGAAGTGGGTCCGAAGCGGTTGTAGCATCGGCAGGAATTTGCGCCGTAGTCTTAGACTTCGGTCGCGGAATAGGAACGTGCTTAGCATCGCTCAAAGAAACAGCCTTAGTCTTAGCTATAGGCTTAGGAACCATTTCCAGAAAGTCGAGTCTAAGACTCAGACAATGGGCGAGTAACTGCTGCGGCGCAATGTGAGGCGAGGACCGAACAAATGATCGTCGATACCAAAATGTAACAGCCGTCTCTTACCTTAGCTGTTTTAGCGGAAGTAGAGGGTCTCGTCCACGATTGGCGACCCAGCGTTAGGCGTGAGAAGAGACAAGGGAAGTCGGGATTCGAAGACATACGTCGAGAACGGTGACAGCAAGGTCTTGAACCCTGAACACTAGTATAGTGATACGTTAAGTGTCTGGCCGAAGCACTTCACCTGGGTGGCTTAAATGCGGCCCACCTGCCGCCATCTCCATTCCTGGAGTCTTGGTGTCGTACGCTAGGTTGTGATAGCGTACCAGAAAGTGAGTTCGTACAGTTAACGAGTATGGTTCGTAAATACGGGACCGTACCGTTACTGTGATTAAGCTTTAATAGCTTAAAGATATTCTAAGGTAAATGTAGCTTGCTACAGACTGTGGCATTCACGCTTTGGCCACCTGAGCTACGGTAACTTGGCGCGACTGGCTGACGAAGA
This sequence comes from Volvox carteri f. nagariensis, assembly GCF_000143455.1. Lineage (NCBI taxonomy): Eukaryota > Viridiplantae > Chlorophyta > Chlorophyceae > Chlamydomonadales > Volvocaceae > Volvox > Volvox carteri. The sequence goes on from NW_003307565.1 coordinate 982,287, forward strand.
GATGGTCGCTGGCCTTGACGTGACACCGAAGAAGTTCCGAGAGGTTGGTGCGGCGGTGTGTGAAGGGTGCGTAATGGGCAAGCATTCTAGGAAACCCTTTCCGGAGTCACACTCCAGTGTGGGCCGGGCTCTAGAACGAGTCCATATGGACCTCGCAGGGCCGATGTCTGTAGAGTCCTATGGGGGAAATAGCTATGTCGCCACCTTTCTGGACGAGTACACCGGGCTTTCGGTAGTGTCGTTCTTGAAGCTGAAGAGTGAGGCAATAGCTGTTGTTAAGTCCGTGCTGACCCTGTTGGAAAACCAGTGTGGGCAGAAGGTGAAGGAGGTACGTACGGATCGAGGAAGGGAGTATTTGAATGCTGAGCTGAGGGAGTTCTACGGTGAGCGGGGGATTGTGCATCAGACCTCTGCTCCTTACACCCCCCAGCAGAATGGTATTGCTGAGCGCCTGAATCGCACGCTGATGGAGAAAGTTGGGTGCATGTTAATCGAGAGTGGCCTGCCTTCACGTGGGTGGGCGTTAGCGATGCATACGGCAAATTATTTGCGCAATCGTTCCCCTGTCCATGGTCTCAAAGGGACGCCGTTTGAGCATTTCTATGGGCAAAAGCCCAACGTGTCAGATCTGCGTGTGTTTGGCTGTGTGGCTTATATTCGAGTACCTGATCACCAACGCAGGAAGATCGATCCGGTATCTATGAAGGGTGTTTTTGTGGGCTACGAGCCGGAGTCTAAGGCATACCGTGTGCTTATGCCGGATGGACGACAGCTAGTCAGCCGTGAGGTTAAGTTTGATGAGCGTGCCTTCGGTTTGATGAGTGTTAAGGGCCCGCAGTACCGGGTAGAGGTGGTCAGGGATGAAGATGAAGAGTCTGAGACGGGATGGATGCAAGAGGGTGAAGAGGAGAGTGAAGATAGTTCTGATGTGCAGTCGTCTATCTCGTTTGATGTCTTTGAGGGTTCGGTTACCGTGGGAGCAAACGATAGCTCCGGTGCCGAGCCTGCTTCTGCGTCTGGGGGCGTGGGTACCGTGGGAGCAAACGATAGCTCCGGTGCCGGATCTGCTTCTGCGTCTGGGGGCGTGGGTTCTGTGGGAGGGAATAATAGTTCCAGTACCCTGTCCGCTGAGGGGGGGAATGAGCAACCGAGAAACCCTCCACAACTTCGTACCTCAACGTGTTCTAATAAGGGAGTGCCGCCTGTTAAGTTGAATTTATCTGCGGTTAATGAAGTGCCGTTGACGTATGAGGAAGCAATGAAATCCCCAGAAGCACCTATGTGGAAGCAAGCCATGGATGAAGAGCTTGCGTCTATCAGGGCAAATGAAGTATGGCGCTTAGAAATTCCCCCGAAGAGTGTACGTCCCCTACCTGTTAAGTGGGTATTTTCTTTGAAGAAGGATGAGCATGGTGAAATTGTGCGTTATAAGGCGCGTTTGGTCGTGAAGGGGTTTGCTCAAGTGGAAGGCCGGGATTATGAGGAGGTCTGGGCAC
>NW_003307565.1:988397-989508 GCF_000143455.1 Volvox carteri f. nagariensis
TTCCAAGCAGTAATGAACCGTATATTTGCTGCGTACATTGGCAAATTCGTGCTAGTGTACTTGGACGATATTTTGGTCTTCAGTAAGACCCCCGCCGAGCATGAACAACACATCCGTACCGTGTTGTCCTTGCTAAGAGAGCACCAATTTAAGGCAAAAATGTCGAAATGCCAGTTCAACCAGACCGAGCTGCATTTCCTGGGTCACGTCGTCAGCCGAGAGGGGCTGAAAGTGGACGAGCGTAAGGTCAAAACCATTAAAGAATGGCCGATACCGACAGACTTGCAAAAGCTGCGTTCGTTCCTTGGCTTAGCCAATTGTTTTCGAAGATTTATCCAAGGATATTCTTCTCTCGTGGCCCCCCTCACGTCACTCACCAGTGCGAAGGTGCCCTACCACTGGATGAAGGACTGTCAAGGCTCCTTCGAGGGCGTGAAGTCTGCCTTAACCAACGCACCAGTATTAAAACTCCCTGAACTAGACAAACCCTTCACTGTCTGGTCCGATGCGTCGTTACACGGCACGGGCGCCGTACTTTTACAGAACGACCGCCCAGTCGCGTACACAAGCTCTAAATTCAGCAGAGCTGAGTACAACTACACGACCACGGACCAAGAGTGTTTAGGAACTGTCCTAGCACTTGAAGAGTGGCGCTGTTACCTCGAGGGTGCATCGGATGTCACTTTAGTCACCGATCACCAACCGCTGGTCTATTTGCAAGATCAGCAAAGCGCCGATAAACTCTCTCGACGACAAGCTCGTTGGTTGGAACGCCTCTCACGTTTCGACTTTAAATGGGAGTACCGACCCGGACGAATCAACGTTGCTGACCCTCTCAGTCGGGTTCACGACGTGGTGGTGCTGAACGTGCTTACGGCATCGCTGATTGGCAGCGATATTGGGCGCCGAATCCTAAGCGGGTACGACGGCGATCCCATGCTCAAGAAGAGCTCGGTAGCAAAACTGCAGCTTAAACGGAAAGACGGCTTCTGGTATTACGGTTCCCAGTTGTACGTTCCGGATGTGCTTGACTTGCGAAAGGACATCATCCACGAAAATCACGATGTTCCTTACGCTGGCCACCGCGGCATTGACCGCACCAAAAAAGCAT
>NW_003307565.1:989558-990502 GCF_000143455.1 Volvox carteri f. nagariensis
CCACAACCCGCAATGGGCATGACGCGATAGTAGTGTTCGTGGACCGCCTGAGCAAGATGACGCACTTCGCTCCCACAACCACATCCGTCGGTGCGGAAGATCTAGCCCGCCTCTTTGTGGNCTACGGTTTTCAAACAGCACGGCCTTCCACAGAATATTGTGTCTGACCGGGACACACGCTTCACAAGCAACTTTTGGAAGGAAACATTTCGCCTGCTAGGCACCCACCTCTATATGAGCACAGCCTACCATCCGCAGACTGATGGTCAAACCGAGCGAATGAATCGCTTGCTAGAAGAGACACTGAGGCACTATATTTCGCCCACTCAGGATGATTGGGACGAACACCTGCCACTCATCGAGTTTGCTATTAATAACTCGAGGCAGAGCTCAACGGGTGCCACCCCGTTTAGCCTTAATGGTATCAAGCAGCCACGTGTGCCGGTTGACTTGCACCTAAAAACCAAAGTGCCTGCCGCTGACCGCTATCCCAAGGTCATGCGCAAACGTATTGAAAACGCAAAACAGTGTCTTAAAGCTGCTCAATCCCGCCAGTGCATTGTCGTCGACAAGCATCGGCGTGCGGTGCGTTTTGAGGTTGGGAACTCCGTGCTGCTCAGCACCCGCAACATCCAGTTGAAATCTCCTGGAGCAAAGAAATTATTGCCTAAGTTTATTGGGCCATATAAGGTTGTCGCCCGAGTGGGAGAGAACGCGGTAAAATTGGGATTACCCGCGACTTCCCGACTCCATCCGGTCTTCCACGTATCCTTGCTCAAACCATTCAAGGACGATGGAACACGACAACCGCCGCCCCCGTTCATCATTGACGAAGAGCCATATTACATGGTTGAGGCACTACTTGACCATCGTGATGTGAAAATCCGAGGTGGAACCGGCAAAACACGTCGAGAATATCTGGGTAAATGGGAAGGCTATGACTC
>NW_003307565.1:990740-991967 GCF_000143455.1 Volvox carteri f. nagariensis
TCGGCCAGTATCAATTCAAAGTCCTATGCTTTGGACTAACCAATGCTCCTGCAACGTTCCAAGCAGTAATGAACCGTATATTTGCTGCGTACATTGGCAAATTCGTGCTAGTGTACTTGGACGATATTTTGGTCTTCAGTAAGACCCCCGCCGAGCATGAACAACACATCCGTACCGTGTTGTCCTTGCTAAGAGAGCACCAATTTAAGGCAAAAATGTCGAAATGCCAGTTCAACCAGACCGAGCTGCATTTCCTGGGTCACGTCGTCAGCCGAGAGGGGCTGAAAGTGGACGAGCTTACTTACGCAAAACGCATTAAAGAATGGCCGATACCGACAGACTTGCAAAAGCTGCGTTCGTTCCTTGGCTTAGCCAATTGTTTTCGAAGATTTATCCAAGGATATTCTTCTCTCGTGGCCCCCCTCACGTCACTCACCAGTGCGAAGGTGCCCTACCACTGGATGAAGGACTGTCAAGGCTCCTTCGAGGGCGTGAAGTCTGCCTTAACCAACGCACCAGTATTAAAACTCCCTGAACTAGACAAACCCTTCACTGTCTGGTCCGATGCGTCGTTACACGGCACGGGCGCCGTACTTTTACAGAACGACCGCCCAGTCGCGTACACAAGCTCTAAATTCAGCAGAGCTGAGTACAACTACACGACCACGGACCAAGAGTGTTTAGGAACTGTCCTAGCACTTGAAGAGTGGCGCTGTTACCTCGAGGGTGCATCGGATGTCACTTTAGTCACCGATCACCAACCGCTGGTCTATTTGCAAGATCAGCAAAGCGCCGATAAACTCTCTCGACGACAAGCTCGTTGGTTGGAACGCCTCTCACGTTTCGACTTTAAATGGGAGTACCGACCCGGACGAATCAACGTTGCTGACCCTCTCAGTCGGGTTCACGACGTGGTGGTGCTGAACGTGCTTACGGCATCGCTGATTGGCAGCGATATTGGGCGCCGAATCCTAAGCGGGTACGACGGCGATCCCATGCTCAAGAAGAGCTCGGTAGCAAAACTGCAGCTTAAACGGAAAGACGGCTTCTGGTATTACGGTTCCCAGTTGTACGTTCCGGATGTGCTTGACTTGCGAAAGGACATCATCCACGAAAATCACGATGTTCCTTACGCTGGCCACCGCGGCATTGACCGCACCAAAAAAGCGATCGCGAAACATTTTTGGTGGCCCGGGTTGGATACTAACGTGAAGGCCTACGTTAGTA
>NW_003307565.1:992017-996239 GCF_000143455.1 Volvox carteri f. nagariensis
CATCGAGTTTGCTATTAATAACTCGAGGCAGAGCTCAACGGGTGCCACCCCGTTTAGCCTTAATGGTATCAAGCAGCCACGTGTGCCGGTTGACTTGCACCTAAAAACCAAAGTGCCTGCCGCTGACCTCTATCCCAAGGTCATGCGCAAACGTATTGAAAACGCAAAACAGTGTCTTAAGGCTGCTCAATCCCGCCAGTGCATTGTCGTCGACAAGCATCGGCGTGCGGTGCGTTTTGAGGTTGGGGACTCCGTGCTGCTCAGCACCCGCAACATCCAGTTGAAATCTCCTGGAGCAAAGAAATTATTGCCTAAGTTTATTGGGCCATATAAGGTTGTCGCCCGAGTGGGAGAGAACGCGGTAAAATTGGGATTACCCGCGACTTCCCGACTCCATCCGGTCTTCCACGTATCCTTGCTCAAACCATTCAAGGACGATGGAACACGACAACCGCCGCCCCCGTTCATCATTGACGAAGAGCCATATTACATGGTTGAGGCACTACTTGACCATCGTGATGTGAAAATCCGAGGTGGAACCGGCAAAACACGTCGAGAATATCTGGTTAAATGGGAAGGCTATGACTCCAGTCATAACACCTATGAACCGGAAGATTCCCTGCGTCAGTCCGTTCCCTTGGCCGAAGCTATTGACGACTATGAACGACGGTTGGCGGCAAAGTCCGGGCAACCTACACAAAAAAGGAAAGTGGTCCTGACCACCGCCCCTTCGGTAGCACCCCGGAACATTACCCCAGAACAACCAAAACGGAAAGCACCTGCTCGCAAGAAAAGGTGACGCTCCCGGGACGGTTCGCTTCTGAGGGGGAGGGATGTAGCAAGCTACATTTACCTTAGAATATCTTTAAGCTATTAAAGCTTAATCACAGTAACGGTCCCGTATTTACGAACCATACTTGTTAACTGTACGAACTCACTTTCTGGTACGCTATCACAACCTAGCGTACGACACCAAGACTCCAGGAATGGAGATGGCGGCAGGTGGGCCGCATTTAAGCCACCCAGGTGAAGTGCTTCGGCCAGACACTTAACGTATCACTATACTAGTGTTCAGGGTTCAAGACCTTGCTGTCACCGTTCTCGACGTATGTCTTCGAATCCCGACTTCCCTTGTCTCTTCTCACGCCTAACGCTGGGTCGCCAATCGTGGACGAGACCCTCTGCTTCCGCTAAAACAGCTAAGGTAAGAGACGGCTGTTACACACATGCAGTGGTAATAGCTTCGGCCCATAATTCATGCGGCAATCCTGAGTCTTGCAACATCGCGCGGGTCTTCTCCAGGAGTGTGCGGTTCAGCCTCTCAGCACGGCCATTTTGCTCAGGAGTGTACGGCACGGACGTGTCATGCTGGACCCCCTTACCCTTAAGGTACTGTCCTAGAGCCTTATTCAAATACTCCCCACCGCGATCCGACTGAACAGCTAGCAGCTTCTTGCCCGATTGGGTCTCTAACAGCTGCAATACTTCCTGGGCCGCTTCCGGAACTTCTCCCTTCGTCCCTACACAGCACACCACTGCAAAACTCGAATGCTCATCCAGAAACGTGGCGACATACCTTGACCCGCCCATAGACGGAACAGGCATCTCACACACATCCATATGCACTCGCTGCAAAACACGGTTTGCTGCATTCCCAGACGGAGGAAAAGACGCGCGGGTATGCTTGGCCTTCACACACGGCTCACAGATACTCTTCTCCTTCACCTTCTCCCGGATTTCAGCCGCGCTCAGGCCCATACCAGTGACCATTTCATCAGATACAAGCTTCTCTAGATTACCGTACCCTATGTGTCCGAACCGACGATGCCAAAGTCCCGCAGATTCGGACAAGACCGCCAGGGTTTGAATGCACTCCCCCTGGCCCAACCGGGTCGCCTTTAGGTAGTAATGGGTGCCTACTCGCACACACGGGATTTGCTCCCCGTACTCCCACTCCAGGCTTGCGTACTTCCTCATCCGCGGAGAAAGCATTTTAGGGTGAACCGGGAATCGGCTGACAAGACGTTTCGGCTGCCTAACCACAGCAACCGGCCCACGAAAATCCACGTGGTAACCCTTCAGACCTAGTTCGCCTACCGAAATCAGCTTGTGACCTAATCCCGGCGCATGATACTTATTCTTTAGGGTAATCTTAATCTTGCCATTCTCTCCCTCTGCTTCTAGCAGGACGGTACCCACTCCAACCGTCTTGCAAATCGCACCCGCCACACCTTCTAGGACTATGCCGTCCGTGAGCGGTACGTACTCGCTGAAGTCCGACCGGTCGTCCGTAACATGGACGGCCGCTGCCGAGTCCATTTTCCAAGCCAGCTTGGCGAGCGACTTCTCAGCTGTTGCCTGGATTTCCGTGGCTTCGGAGGTGGTGGAGGTGGTTAGGGCCATTACCAGCTGCTTGCTGTGTCGGTTGTTGCCCTTGTTGTTGCCCCTTGTGACGAGCGGGCACTGAGACTTGATATGCCCAAGAACGCCACATTTATGGCACTTATGGGTTGCGTAGGGGTTGATGGAAACATCAGGCCCGCCAGAGCTGGTACTCGCCCCGACGTTGACATTTCCCTGGCCTTTACCAGCTCCACTACGGTAGTCGCCACCGAAGCCACGGTGGCCTACCCCACTGCTCCGGTTGCTAAACGCCAGGGCCTCGGCCTGGGCCCACTCTGCGTTGTTGTCACCTTGCATCCGCTCCGCCAGGAGTAGAGCGGCCTTGATTTCCGAAAGCTTCATGTCGCTCGGCGGCTTGGCAGCAAAAAGCATCTGCTGCATTTGGAATTTCTTATGCAAACCACCCAAGATGGCCAGGGCGAATTGGCATTCGTCGATCTTCGAGCCCACTGCAACCATTTGCTCACGCAGATCTTCTGCTTCCTCGAAGTAATCAACAACGGACTGGCCTGTCCGTTGCTTCAGGTTGCTAAATTTCTGCTTTATGAACAAGTTGTTCGCTCCAATCTCAGAGACGCATTCGGTGCGGATCGCATCNCACGCTGCGGCAGAGTCGGCTGATTGATCGATCAGCCTGTGAAAACGGGGCACCGTATATTTCACCAGCTGCGATTTTGCCTTCATGGACTTGTCGGCGACGGCGCTCGGCAGGTCTTCTGCCTCGTCCCACAAATCCTTGCCGGCCAAACAGTACTTCATGGCCGTCCGCCAGCGAAAATAGTTGGCGTAGCTATCTAAACGCTCTACATCATTGTCCTTCCCCATACTCGTCCTATCTCTAAGCCAGAGAATTGCTAAGCCAGCAAGTTCGGATACAGTACTTAAGCAAAACGCTCGCTCGCTTGCCGCGGCGGCGCGGGGCTCATAACCTGTTAAGATATAGGCGAGTGGAACTGTGTAGGTAAAGCCAACCTTAACCGTTACAGGTATCACAGAACAAGCTTTCAGTCAGAACATCATCTCCTATATACCAAACATCCCATCTTATCTGTCGTACAGCCGTTAGTGTTCTGGCCGGAAGTCAACAGGTAGTGGGGACGGCACGGCCATCCCACAGGCTGTTGTACGCGGAGCTGGCTGAACTCCCCTTACAATATTACATGGTGAAGCAGATTCTCCGTTTCTGGAACCGCCTTCAAAAGCAAGTGGGATCCATTGCTCATGCAGTTTTACGGCAGGAGATAACCGATGCCCTGACCAACCCGGAATGGGAGGGTTGGGGAATCTCAATGTTACGACTGTTTTCCTTCTTAGAGTGCAACATTTGGAGCGGAATACCGCAAGAAGTCGTGGGGGTAAAGGAGCGTGTTGACTGGTTGTTGAGTCGACCTCTACCAGAAGGAGCGATAATAACGGCACTAAGAGAGCGTTTGATGAGCGGCTGGGACCATACGCGTCTGACTGTCTTGCCAGAGGAGTACCCATCAGATGGGAAGCAACCGGGAGTGCAAATGGCGAAGTATAAGCACTGGATGGGGCTGCCCTTTTCGGGAGCCGCAGCCGTCATGTGGCCAACACATGCTAAGGTTTTCATTCCTCGTTTAGCACATCGTAAGCTAATGCAGTTTCGTTTATGTTGCTGGGCTTTGGAGGCGAACAGAGCACGAAGGGGCAAGTACCATGTCCCCAGGGGGCAGCGGTTTTGCCACTGTTGTGGTCCTAATAGCCGAATTGAGGATGAAAAACACGTGTTATGGAATGCCCAGCCTATAATGATATTTGTGCTGAAGAGGGATTCGATCATCAACAGAGTATGTTG
>NW_003307565.1:996289-1015594 GCF_000143455.1 Volvox carteri f. nagariensis
GAAAATCAGGCCCGCCAGAGCTGGTACTCGCCCCGACGTTGACATTTCCCTGGCCTTTACCAGCTCCACTACGGTAGTCGCCACCGAAGCCACGGTGGCCTACCCCACTGCTCCGGTTGCTAAACGCCAGGGCCTCGGCCTGGGCCCACTCTGCGTTGTTGTCACCTTGCATCCGCTCCGCCAGGAGTAGAGCGGCCTTGATTTCCGAAAGCTTCATGTCGCTCGGCGGCTTGGCAGCAAAAAGCATCTGCTGCATTTGGAATTTCTTATGCAAACCACCCAAGATGGCCAGGGCGAATTGGCATTCGTCGATCTTCGAGCCCACTGCAACCATTTGCTCACGCAGATCTTCTGCTTCCTCGAAGTAATCAACAACGGACTGGCCTGTCCGTTGCTTCAGGTTGCTAAATTTCTGCTTTATGAACAAGTTGTTCGCTCCAATCTCAGAGACGCATTCGGTGCGGATCGCATCCCACGCTGCGGCAGAGTCGGCTGATTGATCGATCAGCCTGTGAAAACGGGGCACCGTATATTTCACCAGCTGCGATTTTGCCTTCATGGACTTGTCGGCGACGGCGCTCGGCAGGTCTTCTGCCTCGTCCCACAAATCCTTGCCGGCCAAACAGTACTTCATGGCCGTCCGCCAGCGAAAATAGTTGGCGTAGCTATCTAAACGCTCTACATCATTGTCCTTCCCCATACTCGTCCTATCTCTAAGCCAGAGAATTGCTAAGCCAGCAAGTTCGGATACAGTACTTAAGCAAAACGCTCGCTCGCTTGCCGCGGCGGCGCGGGGCTCATAACCTGTTAAGATATAGGCGAGTGGAACTGTGTAGGTAAAGCCAACCTTAACCGTTACAGGTATCACAGAACAAGCTTTCAGTCAGAACATCATCTCCTATATACCAAACATCCCATCTTATCTGTCGTACAGCCGTTAGTGTTCTGGCCGGAAGTCAACAGGTAGTGGGGACGGCACGGCCATCCCACAGGCTGTTGTACGCGGAGCTGGCTGAACTCCCCTTACAATATTACATGGTGAAGCAGATTCTCCGTTTCTGGAACCGCCTTCAAAAGCAAGTGGGATCCATTGCTCATGCAGTTTTACGGCAGGAGATAACCGATGCCCTGACCAACCCGGAATGGGAGGGTTGGGGAATCTCAATGTTACGACTGTTTTCCTTCTTAGAGTGCAACATTTGGAGCGGAATACCGCAAGAAGTCGTGGGGGTAAAGGAGCGTGTTGACTGGTTGTTGAGTCGACCTCTACCAGAAGGAGCGATAATAACGGCACTAAGAGAGCGTTTGATGAGCGGCTGGGACCATACGCGTCTGACTGTCTTGCCAGAGGAGTACCCATCAGATGGGAAGCAACCGGGAGTGCAAATGGCGAAGTATAAGCACTGGATGGGGCTGCCCTTTTCGGGAGCCGCAGCCGTCATGTGGGCAACACATGCTAAGGTTTTCATTCCTCGTTTAGCACATCGTAAGCTAATGCAGTTTCGTTTATGTTGCTGGGCTTTGGAGGCGAACAGAGCACGAAGGGGCAAGTACCATGTCCCCAGGGGGCAGCGGTTTTGCCACTGTTGTGGTCCTAATAGCCGAATTGAGGATGAAAAACACGTGTTATTGGAATGCCCAGCCTATAATGATATTTGTGCTGAAGAGGGATTCGATCATCAACAGAGTATGTTGGAGGCCATGCAATGGGAACCCGCACGCCTGGTGAGGATGTTGGAACGTATGTGGGCTCACCGAAACTCAATTACCCCCTTTGGACGCTAGTCTGGGCTGATGTGCGGTGTTTTTCCTTTTCTCCGTGGCTTTTAGGCGTTGTAGTATTGCCCTTGGGCCTTCGGCTCGTATGGGTAGTCTTACAGGTATGGGGTCACGCACCCCCAAACATGTAACACACACACACAGTATTTCATGGCCGTTCGCCAGCGAAAATAATTGGCGTAGCTGTCTAAGCGCTCTACATCGTTATCCTTCCCCATACTTGTCCTATCTCTAAGCCAGAGAATTGCTAAGCCAGCAAGTTCGGACACAGTACTTAAGCAAAACGCTCGCTCGCTTGCCGCGGCAGCGTGGGGCTCATAACCTGTTAAGATATAGGCGAGTGGAACTGTGTAGGTAAAGCCAACCTTAACCATTACAGGTATCACAGAACAATCTTTCCGTCAGAACATCATCTCCTTTATACCAGACATTCCATCTTGTCTGTCGTACAGCCGTCAGTGTTCTGGCCGAATGTCAACAGTCCGGAAATTTGGGTGGCTGCTTTGCCGTAACTGAAAAAACTGAAAGCATACAACTTAGCTTGCAAGGCTGGGTGCATCAAAGGGCCGTGGGGAGAGGAAGCGTTTGGCGAAGCGGCACTTTTGTGAAAGCAAACAGGCGCGCTTTTGGTAGCGCAACGCATACAGCACCTTGTTCAGAGTAAAGGCATATTACAAACTGACGCAAAAAGTATAACATACACAAAATAATTGAGCATAAGAACAGAAAATCGTTCAGAGCCGTGTGGGTGACATGGACGCCGCTGATGGCTTGGAACAGCGTTTTGCTGTGCATACGGCCGTGGGTGGTATGCTGCTCCTTACAAGGACTGCTCGTAGCGGGCTTGGTTGAATGCTCGGTAGCGTGCGATTTGAATCCGGGCTGAGCAGCTAGCCAGACCCAGAACCGGGACGAGAAACCCAAAACGCGTTCGTTACAGCATGACTAACAAGAACAAGGCACCGGGGACGTGGACATATGGTTGGGGAGAAGAGACGCCCAGCCTGCCTGCCAGAGCGCCCGTGCTACTTCGTGCGGCCCTTCCGGGCTACCGTGCTCTTCCGCATTGGTAACCAGCAGGCAGCCGACGGCCTGGCTTGGGTTACTTTGGCCCCACGCCTAACCCAGCGAAACATCCCCCGTGCCTCTAAACCAAAGGCTGGCCTCTCACCAAGCCAGGAAAACAAAGTTCGAAAGGGTGGGCGGGTGGGAAAGAAAGGTCGCCAGATCCACACCGCTGACCAACGGACAATAACAGTGGCAGCTAGCAGCTGTCCTGGTAAAGAGAGCTCGTATCAACCAGAAGCCGAGCCAGAGATCACAAGGAAGGTTATTAGACAAGACGAAACACCACCGAGCAAAAATGCAGCTCAATACAACAACCAACCAACCGCACCGTACGACGCCGCTCTGACGCCCGTCTTCAAATCACATTTTCGACTACGCCTAAAATAAGATGTTTACCTAGCATGATGTTTGTTCGGATCGATACCCACTGGCTGTTGCCCAGAGAATGGGAGACCGGGATGAGGCACGGGAAGGCCCGGAGCGAGAGAGTGTCGCTCACGGGGGGGTGTTGGAAATGACCGACACTCATATACCAGTGAATGGTAGCCACAGTAATAGGACCCAACGGGGGTCCGGCGCTTCGCTGATCTTAACACATATCCCTCCAAGCGAGAGGGCTTGTACCTATGCTGATGTTCGTTACAAGAAGTGAACTGAGGACTGATGCTATACGTCATGTATATGCGTTGCTTAGCTTGCAACGTGATGCGCCCACGATAAAAGGTATGCAGGTAAATTCGCCCGTGCGCCGAACGCCGTGGAACGCTTCAACTATACTCACAATAGACTGCTGCACTATTCTCTCCAGTCCTGCCACATTATGTTTCACCGACGTACTTCGGCACCTTCCACATCTATATACTTTTCTGGCGCGGTCAGCTGCTTCACCAGAACCCCAGTTTTTTATACGTCTGGATTAAGGAACGGATTGAAGTACGACATTTGCCATTCCGTGCATAAAATTCAAAAACGAGTATTCCCAGACCTTTAAAATATGGGGGCCCTTGTGAAGCAGCTGGTGATGTGGAAGGTGCCGAAGTACGTCGGTGATATATAATGTGGTAGGACTGGAGAGAATAGTGTAGCAGTATAATGTATTGTGAGCGTAGCTGAAGCTTTCATCGTGGGCGCGTCTCGTTGCAAGCTAAGCAACGCGTATACATGACGTGTAGCATCAGTCCTCAGTTCACTTCTTGTAACGAACATCAGCATAGGTCCAAGCCCTCTCGCTTGGAGGGATATATGCAAACAAACATCCAGATAGGTAAACTCGCACGCTACCGAGCATTCAACCGAGCACATGCATGCTTAGTTGAATGGTGAGATGCGACCCCCCTTCATTTCGTGCTCGGCAAGCCTGCCACCGCGTACCGGATATGTTGGCGATGTTACAGAGACGCTGCACCTTGGTTTCTATGCGCAATGCATAGATGCTCGACACGTGCCCAACTGAAGACATTCCCGATGGTTGTGCAGCAGCTCTTGAGGCTGTTGCTGGCTGAAATCCATCCTGAGCTGATGCAACACGGCTAACGCGGGCACATCCCTATGCACAGCAAATAGCTGTTCCAAGCCAACAGCGGCGTCCATGTCACCGACAAGGCTCTAAACGTCTTATCTGTTCTTATGTATAATTAAGTTTATGTATGTTATACTTTGCGCATCTTTGTAATTGACTTTAGTCGGAACAAGGTGCTGTATGCGCTGCGCTGCAGAAAGCAGGCGCCTTTTGGCTTGCACACGACTGCCTCTTCGCCAGACGCTTCCTCTTCCCGCGGCAGTTTCACGAGCCCAGTGTTGCAAGCTACGACGTAGGCTTTCGGTGCTTTCAGTTACTGCAAAGCAGCCACGCAATAGACTAGGCTGCATGCCGCGTGCGACTATGGCCATCGTGCCCACCTGCGCAACGCGCTGGCGCACCTCGTTTGCTTGCGCAAACTGCCGCTTCGCCAAACGCTTCCTCTTCCCGCAGCCGTTGCATGTGGCCATTCTTGCAGGCTACGTTGTATGCTTTCATATTATTTTCGGCTCAGGCTAAGCAGCCAGCCAAAAGTCCGAGATGCATGCCGCTTGTGACTGCGGCCAACATGCCCTGATGAGCGGCCTTTCGCCGAAAAAATTACATACACTTTTACAGGCGCATTTTGAGAATTGCACTCGCGCATCCGCACGGTAAATTTCGCGCCTGGCTTTCGCGTCTTGTACGGATGTTTTATTCGGCACAGTACGACCGGACACATTTGTGCGAAGGGGCTGCTTAAAGACTATCGAGTATTAACATGAATGCCTTGCAGCACCTTTGAGAGGCACCCACGGTGTGGTGCATAATGCCGAACAAGAAGCACAAAGCTTCCACAAAACTGGGAACACCTACAGCCTTTCTAAAAGATAACCTTCCGACCTATCAATCAGGCTTTTTATGAGGCGTCGTCAAAAGTGTTAATCCGAGATTGTCAATTTGATACCTAGTGGCCACCCCCGGGGAGGCAGTCATAGCTCCAGCCACCAGGTAGCAAGTTTTCCCACTAAGTTTGAGCTTTTAGTATAGGAAGAATGCGCGCATTTCATAGCATATTAACCTATAATTTATCCGCGAAGCGCGCGAATACGGGCGGAAATTTCTTACTAATCGCGCCAACCTTAATCCGCCTAATCCGGCCTAATCCGCGCGATGTTTCCATATGCGACGGAATAAGCCTTAATCCGCAACTTTTAATCCAAGTGGAAACACCCCCTTAGTCCTCAGCCCGTCGGCGCTTGTTTCCTATTAAGGCAACCGCTCCTGTTGGTCAGGTTAGCATGTCTAATGCGGTGCACAGCTGTTGTATGCTTAAAAGATGGCTTTCTAATTCGCTCTTCCCAATCGTGTAACGATTTGGCATCCCATTTGGAGTGGACTCTATCCTCTTTCACTTGGTATCTGCTAAGCGATCCTCATTGCCTGTACGACGACCGTACATCGACTGTCCCGCGTAATCGGCCAGTTGGTAGAGCTTCACTCAGCGAGGGACTCTTCTGCTGCTGAAGATAAGCTCACATAATTACAGACGATGAGGATGATAATTACGTCCGCCATCCAACCAGAGCAAGATTTGAAACACTAGCAACGGCTCTAATGAAATATTATTATATTACGTGCCACACTGGGTTCTAAGGCACGTGTGTGAGTGTGTGTGTGTGTGTGTATGTGTGCACCAAGCTTATTATCGCCATCATCACACTGCATCACGCCGCCTTGACAACATGTGCAATCGCCTCAAAAGTACCTACGACCTGGAACAGCGGTTTGCGCTGCGGCGGGACCCCGCCGGGACGGAAACCATCATAAGACGAAGAAACATTGAAAAACATGTTAAAAATCATGTTAAAAGGTTTATCACTCCAGGACATGGACCTCGTCGTGATTGGAGGGGACCAATGATGAAGGGGTTGGGAGAGCGGAGGCTCGGTAGGCTGCGCTATTGGTTATCACACGTTATTTTCTCGCAGGTATATGAAGAACCCTGCGGCCCCTATTGGTGCTGCGAATCTTCGCCTAAAACCGCCCACTGCCATGTGTGGATATCCAGCCAACCCGCCATCAAGCACCCTGTCGTGGCGCACATACATCTCGGCCAGTAAATTTAATCGTGGCAGCAGAGGGCCAGGGGCAAATCGGCGCCGACCTATGAACCTTGTGCAAATGTGGACAAATTTACTCGTGATGATCTCTAATTTCGGAGCATTTCGAGGTTCGTGACATTCAAACTCGTGCCCCTTACGACTACAAAATCCTCATCCTTAACAATGGCTTTGATAATACACATGTGATATGAACACATCAACAGGAGAAGTCATGGGTATAGTTACGCCTATATTTTGTATCATTGGTACTTAGCCTATCCGCTCCGGCCAAGCCATCTCTGCATCAAGGGCTA
Source organism: Volvox carteri f. nagariensis (assembly GCF_000143455.1). Lineage (NCBI taxonomy): Eukaryota > Viridiplantae > Chlorophyta > Chlorophyceae > Chlamydomonadales > Volvocaceae > Volvox > Volvox carteri. Next base: position 1,003,054 of record NW_003307565.1, read on the forward strand.
CTTATGCCATGCTTCGCACAGTCGTCAATACGGCAGGAACCTTCCACCTATTAGTACGGCACCTGGCTGGCAGGACAGCAGCTGTTGTCCGCATTGAGCAGCGAGTACACACAGCTGTTTCCGTAGCACAGCCCCGCCGGAGTGCCACACCTGCTGTTTCGACTCATGGCCAGACATACATACAGGCCGCCAGCGGGGGTTATGGGGAAGGTGCTCGCCAGGGACGTGATCGTCATCACGCCGTACGTCTGCTCCCGCCATGTCTTGTAGGTGTAGCTGGGGGACACCGTCACACCGTTGACGGTGGTTACTCGGAAGGAGTTGGGGAAGGACTCCACGCAGCTGGGGTCTGCGGTGAACCGTGCGGGCCCCGGGAGGGAGTTTGGGGTCGGGGGGGGAGGAAAAAACAGGGCGGCGTCGGTGTTGGTTATCTTGATTAACATTTGAGGGAAAGGAAAGCTCCCTGCAGCTGGGTGAGCCGAGAGCTGATGAAGGCGGTGTGCGGAGTAAGGGACCCCTACACACACCACACACATACATGCATGTTGAGCGCGCAACTAAAGAGGTGCATGGAGGTCACCATGATGATCACGACCAGCTAGGTAGCTAGGTAGCTTGGGTAGCTAGGTAGATAGCTAGGTAGCTAGATAGCTAGGTAGCTAGGCAGCTAAGTAGCTAGGTAGCTAGGTAGCATATAGCTACTCACCGATGACGATTTGAAGCTCATTGATGACCATCCTCGCACATGGGCTGGTGCTGTCCACTGTTGCTGAGGCGGAGATCCGGAAGCAGTAGGTGACAGCGGTGGCGGTTACGTTGAACGGCCCCATGGGTGACGTCATCCGGTACGGTGTGAGGCTGACGTCACTAGCACTGCAGGACGAGAAGGGGAACTTGTTGACCAGCAGGTTGTTTGCTGGTCGAGGTGGGGGCTGGGGTGCCTTGGGGGCCTTGGGGGGTTTGGGGGCTCGGGGAGACTTAGGAGCCTTAGGTGCCGGTGGGGGCGGCCGGGGTGGTGGTGGTGGAGAAGGGGAAGGTGGTGGGGGAGGGGATGGCGAGGGTGGCAGGGGAGGGGGACTGAGTGGGCGAGGAGGGGGCGGCTGAGGAGGAGGGGATGGGGGGGAGGCGGGGGTGGCAGGGGTGGCGGTGGTGGAGAAGGTGGTGGTGGGGACGGCGGTAAGGGAGGTGGGGGTAAAGGTGAAGGAGGTGGTGAAGGAGGAGGGGATGGGGGGGGAGGCAGCGGGGGTGCCGGGGATGGCGGAGGGGGAGGAGGGAAGGGGACCGAATGCGGGGATTGTGGAGGTGGAGAGGGTGGCGGCAAAGGTGGTGGCGGGGAGGGGGACGGTGGTGGTGGTGACACTCTTGGTGGCGGTGGTGGTGGAGGTGGTGGTGGTAATGGGAATGGCGGCCTAGGTGGCACGGGTGATGGAGGGCTTGGTGAAGGTGGCAAAGGTGAGGGCGGCATTGGGGGGTTGGGTGAAGGTGGCAAAGGTGAGGGCGGCATTGGGGGGTTGGGTGATGGTGGTAGGAATGGTGGGGATGGCGGGCAGTCGCAGACGCCGAACTCCGCCTTAATATAGCCCCAGGACGTAGGTGAGTTGGCGCACACCGGGTCAGAGGCGTTGCCAGCTGAGACCCAGTCCGTGGCCAGGTAGGCGGAACGAGACGAATTATTTTTGTCTGTGAACTTTGCACGCATGTAGAGTACAATTGGCTGACATTTCGGGAGTCCGAGCAGTGGATGTACCAGAAGGTTGGTGATTAGCCTACTGTAGTCCAGCGTTGAGGCGAATACCACATTTTGCGGCACGTCCATGGGGAATGACAGGTAGCCATTAGTGTCAGGGTCAGAAGAACAATCAGCGCCACCGCCGGGGTAACCATATTGAAACATGGACTCGGTTAGAACATCAGCCGAAATGCTTCCGACAAATGCTTCCAGTTTCACTGCGAAATTTATAGTTCCGGGTACCGTTTGGTCGGTCGCGATGGGCTCTGGTAGAGTCAATGCGCTTAAGTTCATGGCAATATAACCCCAACCAACAGATGCCCCTGTCTCGGAATCTCGGAACATCACGTCGATCGAATTTGCAGGGACCCCGTTGTGATAGATGAAGGCCCTTGAGCCGCAGCCCTGGACAGTCTGTGTGAAGGTGCCAACGGGCAGCGCCAGCAACAGCAGCAGTAGGTAGGGAATCAGGCGGAGCATTGCCATGGTTGCGAGGCAGGAGAACAGCGGCAGCTGTTGGCGGTGCAGAGGGGTTCGATGGTGACAGAAGTGCGCGTTTCTTTCAGGCGACGGGGACTGCCAGCGTCATGACCATGCGTAACATGACCATGAAGATAGTGACGATAACGATAATGATGACGATGGCGATACTGAAGCTTTGGCTTTCACTGTTGAAACTCGCGAGTCGGTGGACACTCCAAGACACTCCAAGCGGCTCCTAGCCAGAGGAGGCTCTACAGGGGCATTGAAATCAGATTTTTTACTCAGGTGGCCATTTTCGCAAAATAGCACATGAAAAAACAGTTTTAGAGTTGCAAGGCAAGTGGCCCTCCTCGCTATAGTTCCAGCCTCCTGCTTAAGGAAAGCAGTACCAGAGGAAGAGCTGAGAGCAATAGACCGACTTACCGTGGAGGCGACGCGAGCCAGTCCAACAAGTTTTATTCAGTAAATACTTTCTGATTTATAGGAAGTGCTATCCTTAAATGTACCGCAAGTTGTAAGCCCCGACGAGCAGGTATCAATGATGTACTCGCGATACGGTCAGAGACGTAAATCGGTGTAAATCGGTGCCCGCCCACCCATGGTGGGTTTTGGTCACAAACGCTTGATGCAGGTAAAATCAAGCATTTTTTGTCTTAAAATAATCAAACATATGTTTCCTAAACGTGCATTCTTAACCCGTAGTAAGCGGGTTTCAGTATTTTCCAAACCTGAAACTGGCTTTCTACCGAACCACCGTGATCGAGCCAATAAAGAACATGTTTCATAAAATAAACTAGTGACAGATGCTGCCATTTCCATGAGCGTTGAATATTAATTAATAATCGTTATCGCAGTTGGCTATGCGCGGCTACTGCTCAACGGTCCTCGACTTGGATCCCAACGGCGTGTAAGCAACTCTCGGCACAACCTTCAACTTAATTTGTGCGTTGAACTTCAAATTTACATCAAATTTTCCAAAGCACGTGAGAACGGTACGGATACAACGGCCGCTCGCCTCGAGGCAGCACCACACCGGCACAACTCACACAGCATCACCCAGCCTGCGCTACAGCCACCCCGTTCGCCTGCCACTCCTCCCAAGCCCTACAGCAACGACCTCTCAAAAAACCTCTCACTGAAGCTGCCTGGCGCGACCTGTGGCGAGGCAAGCCTTCTCCCTCGAAAAGCCCCCGACCCAGACCAACAAAGAGAAACCCTCAGGCCTATTCCCCCCCACCAGCGGGATAGCCCATCTACCGGGTTCTACCTAGCATCCCTTTTTATCCCCCCGCCCCTTACTCTCCCAGCCCTACTGGCTGTACGCAACGCAGGCGCCCGTCCATTACCGATAGGATGGAATGGTCGGGGCCCACGCTGTGCCAGCCGCGCTGGGGCACACCGAGTTCTGCAAAGTCCTAAACCTGCTGCCAGAAGCCGAGCACCGCCTCCAGCCCCGGAGCTGCTGGGGCCTCGGGTGCGGGGTGTGGATTGGGGGGGGTTGCCGCCCGCGGTCCCACCCGTGCACATTCCTTCTGGTGGGCAGTGCCGCGAGGCTGACCATGTCCCACACGCACTGCTGCACCCTACTGTTGTGTGTGTGTGTGTGCCGTATTGTACAACATGTCTACAGTGCAACAGGTATACGGAAGGTCTGCGGCTGGTAGGGCAGGTCACCGTTGTTTTACAGGGCACCCAGTGGGTTATCTATTCCCTGCAGCCTTTATCTTGGCAAGGAGTGGTGTTGGAGTCTGGTACGCTCCGTTCTGGTACAGGGTCGCTGATACGTGTTGATATGGGTGCCTGCGATTCAATACCCACCCACTCACTGTGATGCTTCTACTGCGGGGCCCCCCAATCTCATTTGCCATGATTCGGGTCTCCTTCAGAAGCGCTATTGGGCAGCAGAGTGTCGTTGGTTGCTTGGTGCTGGGTTAGTGGCCACCATAACGGTGTTCATCTTGGTTACCTCTTTCATGGCCTATGGTGTCGTGTAAACTGGGTGCGGGTGGTTCGGTCGGATCCTGTAATAGCTGCCGTACAGTACGGCAAACACCATCAAGTATATTTACCCGTTCTAAAGCACATTCCTAGCGTCTCGAGAGGCCTTTTTGGGCGGGGCCCCAGCGTGAAGCACCCAGGGGGGCCCCGACCTGTAGGATTGCCCATGTCCGTGTGTGTGTGTGTGTGTGTGTTCGTGTGTGTGTTCGTGTGTGTGTAACTGACCAAACATAATATCTCGGCCGGCTGAAACGCGTTATCGGTACTATACAGCATTCTCTATTGCAAGGTATCTCGCATGTAGCTAGCTAACAAAGACCGTATGAGCACAAACAAGTTTAGCTGCCTCAATTCACCGACCTCAAAAGTCACATCAACGCCTCTCGTGCTAAAGTTCATCCCGAAAGCTGCCGCATATCTCATAATGGAATTCTCGAACACCCAGCTTGCGTTACCATTTGCCGGCATGGGCAATCCGACTTGCCACCAGCAGGCCAACATAATTTGCTTTCACTTCTCTATGAAATACACAAGCTGCTTGTTTTTACATTTACTTTGGCCAATGCACGGGGCCTCCGAAGACTTGCGGTGTGCCTCGATGAAGCTCGCGGCTATGGGGCGGATTGCTGAGGCCGCTGGCGCTTCGGGGATAAACATCACAGACAGCACCGAACTTCACTCAGCTTGCGTTACCAATTTGCCCGCACGGGCATTCCGACTTGCGGTCTGCCGCACTGTCCATGCGGCATGCACCCGGGATGGATGCGATTCATGTGGAGCGTGCAGGCGGTGCTGACGATTCCACCGGTGCAAGCTTAGCTCCCACACCATCAGTACTGCTGCAACAAAGCACATCTCCCACCGCAGTGACACTACCCATCAATTGTCACACGTGCCGTGCTAGCTACCGGCCTGTATGGATGCAGGGGGGGCCCGCCCTTTTTCCGGCTTCGAGGAAGCCGAAACCCGACTTGTCAGCATTCAGGTTTACATAAAGATTCATTGTAACACCATTTATTTGCCCATTACCGGAAAGCGGTGAACCCACTGAAGGGTCAAACGAACAAAGATTCCCAAATACTCTAAGCTAACAAGATTCCCAGATACTCTAAGCTAACAAGATTCCCAGATACTCTAAGCTAACAAGATCCCCCAACTGACAGGTTGGCGTGCACCAAGAATGCAGTTGGGGAGTGCGGTAACAATGGTTGCTGCATGTTTCCTGCCGTACAGCAAAAGCCGTCGCACTCCTTTAAGTCCAGGACGCCTCCATTAAAGTTGTTGTTGAGTATGTAGAGCTGGTGCCGTATGTTGGGTCCTTCGGGCTGTACGTGCTTTCCCACCCCCGCTCTGTCGGTGGGGGAGAACCTGTGTACAGTTATCCTGGTACAGCTGAGGACCGGGTGGTAGCGGGGTGCCCTTCATCTGTATGCGGTCTGTCTGCGTGTTGCTTCTTTGCAGCAGACCATTTACAGGGACCGCTATATCTCAAAAAAGGAATCTAAAGGGTGATTTGATCTTTGGGGCTTAATGACCCTAAGGGGTTTTGTGTCGGAAATGGAGGCAAACTGTCAAGCTGGTTAAGCTGACAGACTCAGGAGGGTCAGCACGCTTTGGGCTTGAAATGTGTGTTGGTGTGATACGGTAGCTGTCAACCACTTGTGCCAACACACCAGGCGACACCGCGACTATCCATAGCTGATGACACGCGGTGGCCTGACCAGGCGGCTGGCTGAATATGGTTCCCTTTTCCACGCACCTTTGCGCGCCAACCTTTCGCACCTACGCGCTTCATCTGGGGAATCAGAGTTGGCGCACCTGTCTTTTGGTTTCAGCGACTTGGCATTGGCGAGGTTTCGCGCGGATGCCGTCCCGCTTCCTGCTCAGCAGGAAACTGCACTAGCAGACATGTCGAAAGAGTAGTTAAGTGTCATGGGTCTGGCAAAGTACCTACGTCGCCCTCATTTTACCTCCTTTTCTCCCGTTTGTCTTCCTTCCTCTTGGGCCACAGGACAGCTGTAGCTGCTATGATCGAGTTGTGTACGTATTAGTTCAGGGTTTTGTCGGGCCGTATCTCGATCAGCCGCATCGACCTAATAAAACCGATTTGGGCACCTGGGGTCTTAGGTTCTGTTCTTCACCGTCATGGCTGACCCTGACATATGTCCATGTATCATACGGAGCCATTTCCAGTTACTGCTTCGTAGGCCAGTCCATCGGGCCAACCCTGACTGCCGTGCAGGCGTCCTAAAGGCCCCTGCACGCACCGATCTGTTTCACTTCCAATATAAATAAATAAATCTGTTTCACTTACAATATAAATTTTCGTTTTGGCTTCCTGTGCGCGGAAGAGATCGGGTCCGTTGATCCTTACCACCGCATGGAATCTAGCCGCACAATTTATTAAAACAGCGTCTGCATATTTTGTTTGAACCTTGTTATCTCAACACCGAACTATGCCCCTGTCCTTGCATGTGAGGTTTTACATCCTGCACCGTAACTCCTTTTTTTGCAACCTGTATTGTGCAAATCATTACAGCGATTTATTTGCATTGCAATTTAGCTGCAAAAATGACCTGGCAAAGGCCTGAAGACTTGCTTGGATAGTCGAAGCGATGTACGTCTGCTCATTGGAATGCGTTGTGAAAGTGTGTTCAGGCTCGCCACACGTATTTAGATTTCATTGGAGCAATGCGGAACGTGTTTGGTTTAAATCGAATTGCATGTGCGATCGCTTTTGCACGAACCAAAATTCAGGCGTCACCCCTGCACGAATCTTCACGAGTTTCTGGTCAGACCCGGGCATAGAGCGCGTCTTTGACACGTACACGTAATTGCGCACGAATGATAGATCGTTTTAATGCGCTTTGGACGAATGATCGGCTCCGTTGGGCCCTGCCGGCCGGGATTTTGTTTCCGATGCCCTACAAAGAGGTGTGGAAATGTGTCGTTACGAGCACTAGATGGGGAGGCCTCGCACCACCTTGGGGGTTAAATCCCTTCCCGGCATCATAGAAGCTTGATTCGTCTCCGTTTGTGTTGTTGTTGGGCGATTGATGTCAGCCGTCCCAATAGGGCATGTTGCGGGCAGATCGGGTTTGTCCCACGTGTCGCTTAGGTGCGGTTTAAGACGTTTTTATGGAGTGTCCTGCCCACGGCGATGTTCTTCTGGACCTGCGGCAGGCCAATGGTATACCTGATGGGAACATGTCGGCTATCTCAACGCTGGGTGACCGGCGTTGGCTTGCGAAGGCGCTTTATGCGATGCATCGGTTGCGAATTTATAACGATGCATAACGGTGCATCTATCTGCTTAATTCTGTAGCCACTAGTACAATGCGCTTTTTACGTCCCTAATGTTTTCTGTTATTTTCTCCCTGTTTTCTGATTGCTGAGTCCCAGTGGTTCATGCGCATTATTACTGGCCGATAACTTGTCCTGGCGCCCGGTAATCTGTTATCGGTCACGCCGGCCGTACCGCGTGGGGGAACATGTTCTGACGAGGAGCAGCAGCGGCAGCGTGATGGCTGCACTGGAGCAGCACACAAGTCCTCACGAAAACGTCTCAGGAAGCCCTGCTACCCTTGGTACAACAAGGATGTGCAAGATATATGAGACACTGGCTTTGAAAGTTCTTCAATTAAAGAAGAAGTAATTCCCCGCGGGTATAATGGCAAGCGGGGTCGACTTTTGACAACTCCCCATTGGCTCGCCATTGGCTATCCAGTTTACATGCTACGTTACGTTACGAAAACGTTTTGGGAAAAGTGGCCTGAAGACGTCACCCAGTTTAGATGGCACGTTTTATTTTCGTTGGCGCGAACTGCGTAAACCATCTCTATTCTATGGCTTTCCATGGCCACAATTTCAGCAGATCCCCTTAGAGAGTCACAGTATATAACTGAAGGGTTTTTGGCCGCCCTGCCTTGTGAAATGACGCTGCATCTCGCGCAAGCCTCGATGGCGTTTGCCATAGCGGTCGCGATGGATGAAGTTTTTGATAACCTTGAAGATATGTTCGATGCTCAGTGGCAGAGTTTGAGCGTGTGGGCCGACCGAGAGTGCGGACGACTTGCCGTTTCGCAGGTGGCTTCAGCCCTGATACTACGATGGGTTGCATATTTGCTATGCAAAAAGTCTGAAGGTAACGTAGCATGTAAACCCGTATTACCATATGCGAATCCACCCCATTATCTGCAATGTCGTAATGCAATGTCGTAATGCAATGTCCTAATGCAACAGCCCAATGCAATGCCGTAATGCAATGTCGTAATGCAATGTCGTAATGCAACAGCCCAATGCAATGTCGTAATGTAACAGGGTGTTTCCACTTGGCCGCACACTAACTTTTGAACATTATCTTTAATGTGGACTAACATTAAGTTCAAAAAATCTCACAACTGGCTCAGCAAATCATGCTGCGAGGCGTTTCGACTGGGCCCTTCGGCTTTTCGCGTACGGAGCCCCTAGAATAGCCAGTTCACATGCTACGTTACGTTAAGACAATTTGGGAAAAGTAGTCGGTTCGGACATGGTAACGGTACGTTACCGGTAAAGTGGACGAAAAGTCTAAAGTGACCGGGGGGGGGGGTGAATTTCGACCCCTCGTACCGTTACCTGAATTGTGTCGCCAATTTCGCGAGTTATAAGAAACAGCCAAGCCCAATCGCTTATAAAGACCACATATTTGACAAATTGTGCGCGCTTTGCACTCCGACCGAATTTCTAGTCACACCGCTGCAGTTTACTTTGGAAAATGAACAAGGACAACGCCGCTCGTATTGCTCGCCCGCGCACGACCGCTTACATAGCCAATATGTAACCCATTGTAGCATCAGGGCTGAAGCCATCCGCGAAATGGCAAGTCGGCCGCACTTCCGGCGGCATGGGCCGCGCCGCGTCGGCCCACACGCTCAAGCACTGCCATTGAGAATTGAACATATCCTCAAGGTTGTCAAAAATTTCATCCATAGCGGCCGCTAAGGCAAACGCCATCGCGGCTCGCGCGGGATGCAGTGCCATTGCAGTAGGCAGGGCTGCCAATAACCCGTCGATTATATATTGCGATTCTAAGGGGATGTGCTGAAGTTTTGGCCATTGAAAGACATAAAATGGAGATGGTTTACACAGCTCGCGCCAACGAACACAACGTCGTCGTAATGTCCCATGTGAACTGGGTGACTTTTTCAGGCCCGCTTTTCCAAAAAAGTTTTCGCAACGTAACGTAGCATGTGAATCCAGTATTACGCGATTTTTTTAAATAACTTTTACTTTCTATTAATGTATTTAACTAGTTTCTTATCGCTTGCATAATTTGCTGAGCCAGGTGTGAGATTTTTTGAACTTCATGTTAGTGTGCGGCCAAGTGGAAACACCCTGTAAGTCCGCATTAGTGGCACACTAGTTATCAGGGCCTCAGACCTGCTGATAACTTTCAAAATGGACATTAACTTCCGAGCGGTAAAATTCATAGTCAGCCATTTTCCTTCCTCAAGGCCCTACGTTGACTTTTCTATTTTCCTTTATCCATAGTCGAAAATAGCCCGTTTGTTAAGATATAGGCGAGTGGAACTGTGTAGGTAAAGCCAACCTTAACCGTTACAGGTATCACAGAACAATCTTTCAGTCAGAACATCATCTCCTTTATACCAAACATTCCATCTTATCTGTCGTACAGCCGTCAGTGTTCTGGCCGAATGTCAACACTCCCCCTCGGACGGAACACCTGGACGAATCCAACTCAACGAACTCCCAGTCCTTCTCGGAACTGCACGAACCTTCCTTCTGGCAACGGCTTCGTGAGGATATCAGCTACCATACTGGTAGTGGGACAATACTCAAACTTCACCTGCCCCATAGATACCCTCTCACGCACAAAGTGATGAATCACATCAATGTGCTTCGCACGTTCCGAAACAATCGGATTCTTTATTAAACTTAACGCTCCCTGGTTGTCACCCCAGATACGCATGACGTCAACCTCACACCCAAACTCGGGCAGAAGTTTCCTCAGCCAGAGCGCTTCGCGAGTAGCTAGGGACGCCACCATATACTCCGCCTCCACAGTTGACGCTGCCTCAGTCGGTTGCAAACGACTCTTCCAGCTGACTGCTCCACCGCCAAGGATAAAAGCATATCCAGTTGTCCAGCGGCGGTTGTCGATCTTCTTACTGCCTCTGGCAAAACATAACCCGAAATACGCAGTCCCCTTCAGATACCTCAGGATATCCTTAGCAGCCTCCCAGTGAGCCTTCGACGACATATACCGTGCTAACTTAAACACAGCATGCACGATATCGGGACGTGTGCACAATGCCAGATACATTAAGCCACCAATTACCTCTCGGTAACGCGTTGCATCCAACAATACCTGATCGATATCACTAGTACGGTTCAAAACTAGACTTGGTGTCATAGGAACCGACTTAGGAACGGCATCCTCCATCCCGAACTTGGCCAACAATTCGGCCGTATACTGCTGCTGCGGGATTTTGACCTCGCCTAGCTCCTTGTTCCGACTGATCTCCATGCCCAAAAAGAACGACACCTCCCCCAGATCACGGAGGTCAAACTCGGCCTTCAATTCTTGCTTAATACGGGCCATTTCCTCGCTATTGTTGCTCACGACTAGCAAGTCGTCTACGTGAGCGTATAGCCACACCACAAATGACTCTTCTTCCAGCGTAAAGAAGCTGGGATCCGCATCAGAAACCTTAAAACCAATAGCCTCCAGCGTTTCCCGCAATTTCTGGTGCCAAGCTCTGCCTGCCTGACGTAAACCGTATAACGCTTTCCTCAACAGACACTTCATACCTGCACCACCCGTTTCAAAACCAGGCGGTTGATCACAATAAATAACCTCCTCCAGCGTCCCGTTGAGGAACGTAGTGCGTACGTCAAGGTGGTGTACCTCAAATCCTTCAGCCGCAGCCTTGCCAGGAATGTACACAATGTCACCTGATTGCTGCCAGGCACGAATACCTCGTTGAAATCAACACCTTCCTTCTGCTTATAGCCCTTTGCTACCAACCGGGCTTTGTATCGTTCTACTTGTCCGTCTACACCCCGCTTCATGTCGTACACCCACTTCACCGGAATCGGTTTCACCCCAGGTGGCGGTACCTTCAGCTCCCACGTATCTAATGCGTGGATAGATCCGATTTCTTCAACCATCGCCTTCTGCCATTTGTCCCGTTCCGGAGAGGCCATCGCTTCCTCGTAGGTGCTCGGGGTTTTGATGTCCGATACATTGACAGCAAGGTTGAGTCTTTGGGGTGGATGACCGTCACGTTGGGGGTAACGATGTTGTGTAGAGGCAGCTGCACCAGCCTTATCCTCCCCCTCAGCTGCCTTACCGACAGCTTTAGGTTTCCCCTTAGTGGTCCCGCTGGTAGTCTTAGGCTTCCCTTTTGTGGAATCGGCTGCACCGCCGGTAGCCATAGCACTCTGGGAACCAGCTTCCCTTCGATACCCGGGAATCCCTTCATCTAGTTGTCGTTTCGTGCTCATTCGTGCTCAATTCATAACGAAGGGCTGAGGGGCCTTCAGAGCATATCGACGGAGTTCGGCTGAAATGGCCACTTAGCATGCAAAAGCCCTGTAATATCGCCATGCCAGTGATTGTTTTAATTACTTATGACTTTACAAATACTCCAAACATAAGGTTTCGTTCAGTCTGCGCTTGTCCCAGAATGAAGGGCTGTAGGGCCCTTCAGAACATACAAATGCACACAGCATCTGTTCGCAAGTCCAGCTTTCTGTTGAAGATGTAATAATAGCTAATAAAGATGGCCCCTTCAGCTAAAACATATCCACGTTACCTCTACCGCGGTCGACTGTATGCGTTGTCGAAATTTCAAATTACGTGTGTGTCCTGCGGACGCAAGTATCATAGCAAGTCTCATGCATATAATCACGTCATCACGCATCAGTGCGTCCAGCCTCATGGTGGTAATAATGGCACAGAGCTTTTTGTCCTCGATGCCGTGGCTCCTAACGAGATGATCGCTGGACGCAGTGAGAAATTGCTGCAATACATTGCCAGCTACTATGTATGGTTAAAATTTGCGACGTCCAATATTATGCAGATGAATGTCCTCAGCAACAAGCTCCCGTTCCGGCGGGCCCTTCGGTGGTTGGTGCGGGAGCACAGCCGCAAGCTAACAAACCGGACCAAACAGGTACAACAAACGAAACTAGCACACACGTCACATGTAGGACATTCATGGTGTCGTGGACGTATGCCCTGCTATTCCAGGTGACGGATCCCCTGGACACATTGGGGCGGATGGAGAGGTGGAGATCCGTATTGTGCCACGAAGAAGGAACGGT
>NW_003307565.1:1015659-1016536 GCF_000143455.1 Volvox carteri f. nagariensis
ATCCTGGGGGAGAGGGGGGACGAATGCCTGGATTTCCAGAAGCAGGGATGGAAGGTGTGGGCCTGCCTGTAGCAGTTTCGTGCATGGCAAGGCGAGATGATAGCATTAGCTGGAAGGCAAACAGCAGGTGACAAGGTATGATCCAGTTAGGCTGGATGGATTGGTGCTGCTGGAAGGATTGGCTCTGCTCCAGACATGCACAGCAAATGTGCTAAGGCTGCAGCATCGTGTCCCTGCTGGAAGGTTCAAGGATGGATCCTGACAAAGAGCAGGAGAATATAATTCCTATACCAATTAATTCCAGCGCTGATGCACCCCCAAATGATGATGCACAGTGATGGATTCGAATACAGTGACCAATGTTCCATTATGATAGAGTATGCATGTATACATATACTGCGTAGCTGCTGCTGACCGAGAAATCTCTATGCCTGGACAACCTGAAAAGAAGGCTGGACACATGTGAAGAGGCACTGCTGATATGACATGGACTGGCAACTCTACTGCCCAAAGGGTAGGACTAGGTAGGGACAATTGCAAGCTGGTGTGGTGGGGACACACCGGTGAGGGCCTAAGACAGACACCTTCAGAGCGAGGGCAAGGAGTGTAAAAGCTGTTGTACAGTACAGCACCCACACCATACATACATACATATACATGCTGGAGTGCATGTCTTCCCAGCATCTCGAGAGGCCTTTTTGGTGGCCAGCTAATACATACACATACACTGNGGGGATGGCTGCAGTCTGCTTCAGATCAGGCCTATATACTGCCAGCCATCATGAGCCATACCTCCTGTATGTCTGACCAGTACAGCGAGTACTTCCAGTGTAAACCCCTGTCCCACTCAGCCTGGCTTTGCGCATGTGATGAGCCA
>NW_003307565.1:1017075-1017993 GCF_000143455.1 Volvox carteri f. nagariensis
GGGGTGGTGGCGGGGTGGTGGTGATGGCAGCTCCAGTGACGGCGACTCAGGCGACATCACGGGCAACCGTGTCATGTTGCCCATGACGTGGCCTGAGTTGCCGTCACCGGAGCTGCCATCATGTGATCACATGCGACTGCGGGGATGATGATGAACCCTTCATGGTGTCGTGGACGTATGCCCTGCTATTCCCAGGTGACGGATCACCTGGACACATTGGGGCGGATGGAGAGGTGGAGATCCGTATTGTTGCCACTGAAGAAGGAACGGTTGGCGACGGAGGTGCAGGTGAGAACGGATGGGAATGCAGGGGAGAGAGAGGGTAGTGGGGGTGATTGCGGCCACGGAGATGGGGGGGCGGGGATTGCCGCAGTGAAGAGGACGGAGGTGGAAATGGCGGCCGTGGTGACGGCAGGGGAGGTGAAGGGGATGGGGTGAACGGGGTGGTGGCGGGGTGGTGGTGATGGCAGCTCCAGTGACGGCGACTCAGGCGACATCACGGGCAACCGCGTCACATGCGACTGCGGGGATGACGATGAACCCTTCATGGTGTCGTGGTCGTATGCCCTGCTATTCCCAGGTGACGGACCACCTGGACACATTGGGGCGGATGGAGAGGTGGAGATCCGTATTGTTGCCACTGAAGAAGGAACGGTTGGCGACGGAGGTGCAGGTGAGAACGGATGGGAATGCATGGGAGATAAAACAGGTACAATAAACGAAACTAGCAGACACGTCACATGTAGATCATCAGCGATTTGAAGCTAGGTCCTCCCTGTCAGTACTGTCAGTACACTAGTGTAGGCGCCTCGTCTCCAGTGGCGGTGGACATGGAGTGGAGTCCGGAGTCCGCCGAAGGGCCAGGCGGAAATGCAGTGGAGCCCCGACAACCTAACAGGTGAGACCGTAGTCCATAAG
>NW_003307565.1:1018391-1019551 GCF_000143455.1 Volvox carteri f. nagariensis
CCCTTCGGTAATGTCGTTTTACTAGTAGCTCTTTCCCCGAAGGGGGGATGCCGTAGTTCCTAATGTAGTAGGCATATGGACAGAGCCTAGTTGTAGTTTAACTACATTACTAGTTACCCTTCGGGATTAGCGGAGCCAACATTAACGAGGGCTTTGCCCCACCGAACTACGTTGTGTCAACCTGCGGCCGAAAGGACAAACTCAGCAGCTTTAGTCGCTATTTTAGTCCACAAGACTGGTGTCTTTGTTGTGAACTAAGGCGTGGCGTTGGGCGGAAAGCAGATGTACATAACAGAGGACGGAGAGGGGCTTTAGCTCAGTGGTAGAGCGCGCGCTTTGCATGCGTGAGGTCACCGGTTCAAACCCGGTAAGCTCCAAGAAACAAAGGCAGATCGAAGACATTATAACATGTTATACTATGAGGGTTGTTTAAATAAAAGGAGTTAAATGAGCCTGTGGTCGTATGATTCCATCTCTTAAAACCTCGACTCGATTGTATTGCGCGGTTAGCAGGTACGGGGAATGCACCCCACGATCATGTAACACGCACAGATGCAACACACACACACTATACATATAGAATACTCTTGCTGAACATTCAGCCGCCACGTGTCAGGACGGGAACAAGAAGAGAAGCAAAGTAGATGATCTTGTCTTGCACAGAAAAATAGATGTGTATATGATCTATTTATTGTATCATATGTGTATATATATGTGATATGATAAACAATTAAAACACACACATATATATATATGTATATTATTTATATTGGTATGGGTGTGCACTCGGTGCTTCATCATATCACTCGATGGTGTATGGGTGATAGGCGACATGCCAGTCCTCTTTCAAAGGACTCATCGAAGTGGAGCATTTATATTTTATCCTCGGGTCCCGATGATCATACCACATCCATCTGCATCATGACATCATGCGTGTCACGTGACTACTGGCTGACACAGCATGCAGGGATATGTTCACTTCAGTTCATTAGGTAAAGCGCAATCCTACCTGGGTATCCACTTCGATGTTCCCTTCTGAGTGCACGAATTATCTTCATATCATAGTGTCATAGTGTGGATGTGTTACTTCACTTCACAAATCTGATGGACATACATACCCACGCACGAAGTAGTGTCCATTCTGGCGGCCAGTTGACATT
>NW_003307565.1:1019687-1020475 GCF_000143455.1 Volvox carteri f. nagariensis
CCATGGAGATGGGGGGGCGGGGATTGCCGCAGTGAAGAGGACGGAGGTGGAAATGGCGGCCGTGGTGACGGCAGGGGAGGTGAAGGGGATGGGGTGAACGGGGTGGTGGCGGGGTGGTGGTGATGGCAGCTCCAGTGATGGCGACTCAGGCGACATCACGGGCAACCGCGTCATGTTGCCCATGACGTGGCCTGAGTTGCCGTCACCGGAGCTGCCATCATGTGATCACATGCGACTGCGGGGATGACGATGAACCCTTCATGGTGTCGTGGACGTATGCCCTGCTATTCCCAGGTGACGGATCACCTGGACACATTGGGGCGGATGGAGAGGTGGAGATCCGTATTGTTGCCACTGAAGAAGGAACGGTTGGCGATGGAGGTGCAGGTGAGAACGGATGGGAATGCAGGGGAGAGAGAGGGTAGTGGGGGTGATTGCGGCCACGGAGATGGGGGGGCGGGGATTGCCGCAGTGAAGAGGACGGAGGTGGAAATGGCGGCCGTGGTGACGGCAGGGGAGGTGAAGGGGATGGGGTGAACGGGGTGGTGGCGGGGTGGTGGTGATGGCAGCTCCAGTGACGGCGACTCAGGCGACATCACGGGCAACCGTGTCATGTTGCCCATGACGTGGCCTGAGTTGCCGTCACCGGAGCTGCCATCATGTGATCACATGCGACTGCGGGGATGATGATGAACCCTTCATGGTGTCGTGGACGTATGCCCTGCTATTCCCAGGTGACGGATCACCTGGACACATTGGGGCGGATGGAGAGGTGGAGATCCGTATTG
>NW_003307565.1:1020525-1021434 GCF_000143455.1 Volvox carteri f. nagariensis
TGCCCTGGCTCCCTATAGCCCAACGCCACCCTCCCCTGCGCACCCCTAGCCGTACGCTACTCTCCCCTGCGCACCCCTAGCCCAACGTCGCCCTCCCGCACGGGAGAGTAGCGTACGGCTAGGAGGGCCCAGGGGAGGGTGGTGCTGTGCAGGGGAGGGCGGCGCTGCGCGGGGTGGGGCAGGGAAGGGCGGCGCTGCACGGGGCAGCGCAGGGAAGGGTGGCGCTGCGAAGGGAGGGTGGCGCTGCATGGGGCGGCGCAGGGGAGGGTGGCGCTGCGCGGGGTGGGGCAGGGAAGGGCGGCGCTGCACGGGGCAGCGCAGGGAAGGGTGGTGCTGCGAAGGGAGGGTGGCGCTGCACGGGGTGGTGCAGGGGAGGGTGGCGCTGCGTGGGCCGGTGCAGGGGAGGGCGGCGCTGCGCGGCGTGGCACGGTGCAGGGGAGGGCTGTGCTGTGCTGGGCAGGGCAGTGCTGGCGCGGGGTGGGGCGGGAATCGGAACAGGGCAAAGGTGCCACCCACCTTCTTGTGGGTCTGGGTTCAATGCCCAGCTGTCCCTTTATGACCCATGATACATACACACATATGTCCGTGAACACATGAGCACACTGGCAGAGGGCACACACATACAAACACAAAGGACGGCGGGAAGGGCAAGGGAGAGCAGGGAACAGCAGAGGAGAAGGGCAGAAGGGATTTAGGGTTTTAGGGATCAATGGCGATGGCAGGGATGGCGACAGCGGCAATGGTGGCAGTGGGGATGGCGACGGCAGCAATGGCGATGGTGGGGATGGCGACGGCGGCAGTGGTGATGGCAGGGATGGCAATGGGGGGAACGGCAACGGTTGGTGATGGAGGGGATGGTGACAGCGTCGCCATTGCCACCGTTGGTTGGGATGGTCACCATTGCCGCCG
>NW_003307565.1:1040904-1044099 GCF_000143455.1 Volvox carteri f. nagariensis
GTTGATGCTCGTTCGTCGATAACGGTCTCGACGCCCAACAGGTTGTTCTCGAGCTCATCCAGCGTCTTCGGCATCAACGTTGTGCTATAATACGGTGCAACGTATGGATCATATCTGGAGGGTAGCCCCTTAAGGGCAATCAAGACCGCGTTCGCATCGGCTACCGGCTGCTTGCATGCAGTCAGCTCCTCGACGATGTCCTTAATCCGCTTGATGTAGTCTCTTAGACTTTGATTAGGCTGCATTTTGAACGCGTTAAAGTCCCTCCACAGCCGGGTCACGTGATGCTCCATTAGCCCCTTGTACCTTTCGTCTAGCGCGTTGAGCAAGTCCCGCGCGTCCTTATGCTTCTCAAGTAGCGGGAGATCTTTATCGTCCAGTAGCCCGCAGATGACGGCGCACGCCGTCTGATGTCGTTCAACCGAGGTAGGATTACTTTCGTCAAGCGCATTTACGAGCGCACTTCCAGCTTTCAGCTTGATGATCTCTGCTTTAGTTCGTATGAGCCAAGTGGTCCTATTTGCCACGTTTACCCTTTCCGTGTAGGTCATTCGCTCAGACATTTGTGTCGTTGCTTCCCGCCTTATGCGGGGCTCATAACCTGTTGTAAATGGTAACTATGCCGTTGCTTAGCACGTAATGCATACAACCGTAGCACGTCGTTGTGTTACAAGTTAGACAGATAAGCGGAAGCTAATATAGGGCAAGGTGCCCTAGAGATGCCCGTGCGATCTGCACGGCATGATACGGAAACCAGTTCGTCCAGAGAGCTGACCGCCACAAACTTAGTTCTACAACAATGTCCACTTTAATTACGGCCGATCGTGCAAAATAATTATTTTAGCTACATGTAGCTACAGACCTCTTGTGTAGGATTTTTGAGCAGTAAGAAGAATGCCAAAAGTAGACCCTAAGTGCTGTTGTGCTTTGAACTGCTCATTGCGACCCAATTCTGGCCAGAAGGCGCGCTTTACATCATGCATAGGCCTAGCATGTTTATGGCTTTGCGAATACCTTCGTAACAGCGTGGCGCTGGTCTCTCAGGAAAAACAGCAAGAATACGAGGGCTTCTTGGATTGCCTCTCAGGATTGCCTCTCAGGAGGCTATTTTCATCAAATATGCGAGGGCAGGCCACTTAGTGCAGCGTGGAATATGCTTCTTTTCACATGCGAGAAGCATCTGACCACCAAAGAGCAGACCGCGTGGGCTCATGACCTGCTGCACCTGGCCTGCTCGAAGTGCCTGGAACATGGTGATGGTACCGATGCTCATGATAGCCCATTGACAGCTGCTGTGGAGGCCGGGCTTAACCTGGTGGTAGCAGCAGCCGGTGTCCATGCTCCCGATAGAGGGGGTGGTCAGGCAGGAAATCTGACTTCACAACTAGACTCCCCGTGCATGGAAATGGTTATCCGGGTAGTTTTACAGTACGAATCCGAGTTTTGCAGATGGCAGACCAATGACGCACGGGTCTTCAGGGCCAGGCCGCAGGGCATAGCCCTGCCCAGTTAAAGTACAATCGCTGCCAGTTGGCATGCCGTCAGACGTTTGCCTCCTCAACAGTTCCCCTACAAGCAACCGCCTGGGGTTGTGGAGGGGGTGATCGCTGCTGTTGACATCAGGCTCGTCGAACCCGTCAAGAGATGGTAGCAGCCCGTTGTTGTCCTCAATGGTTGGAGTGGGTGTTGGGACTATTCGTAAATAGCTGACGCACGATCCAGTTAAGCACAAGCTGGATAAGCGAGCTGACACTATGCCCTAAACTAGAAGGACACTCCAAAGTCCCAGTGAGCAATAGTTGTTAAATCAGCTTGATAAAGAAGTCTTGCCTCAGGGTACAAATAGTACCAATAGATCAAGCTCGTACGATAAGTCCCAACTAGCAATCACACCAATCGTAGTACAAAGCTTATCATGACGACAAGCTATAAAAGCAACAACCATAAGTCTAGGAAGTCTGACCGGAATTACACTCCCCCGCGAGTTTTTATGTGCCTAACTTCAAGCACAACTTGATTTCTGTTTCGGTCCTAACTAACAAGGGCTTTAGGGTTAGTTTTGAGGATACACAGGCGATTATAGAGGGGAGGCCTGCATATCTCTGCCACCAAATGTGCGTCTGGCCTTTACAAATTCATGAGTAGTGCTGTACCCGCTGTCGAGTCCTCCATGTTGTAATTCCGGTCAGACTTCTTAGGATTATGGTTGTTGTCTTTTATAGCTCGTCGTCGCGATAAGCTTTGTACTACGATTGGTGTGATTGCTAGTTGGGTCTTATCATACGAACGTGATCTATTGGTACTATTTGTACCCTGAGGCAAGACTTCATTATCAAGCTGATTGTAACAACTGTTGCTCACTGGGACTTTGGAGTGTCCTTCGAGTTAGGGCATAGTGTCAGCTCGCTTATCCAGCTTGTGCTTAACTGGATCTTGTGTCAGCTATTTCTGGCTATTTACGAATAGTCACAACAGGTTATGAGCCCCGCTTGACGTTGCGGTGGCTGCAGTGATCGTACGCTTTGTTGAGCTCGTACCTTCAAATTCCAATTTTGAGTCATACGTGATTCTGAGAGAATGTCCGACATTGCTGGTTGGAGAGATGTGCTGATGGTCGCCAACTCGGCCGACTGGTTCATCAAGATGAAGGCCATCTTGGAGTGTGAGGACCTGGCGTCAGTCGTCACCCAGGACTACAATCTACCCGCCGATCCTACGGAGCAGGAGAAGGAGATGAGAAAGATAAGGAAGGCTCGGGCGCTAATAATCCTTTGGCTTGCATCCGTCGACCATAAGATTCTTATCGAGTCAACCACCGAAGCTAAGGATCTCTGGGCGGGCCTTGAGCAGTGGGCCGGGCAATTAAATGAGGCTGAGTTGAGCGCGGTATCACAATCTTTCCACTCCATCATGATGCACCATGACGAAAGGGTGCACGACTATGTGACCCGCGCGGTCAATATGTACGAGAAGCTAAATAGATATAAAGATTTCCGCATTTCGGAGAAAAATGTGATTGTGCTAGTTGTTCGTGGCCTGCCTGATGCCTTGTATAAATCAGAGAAGAGAGTTTTTGTCACGTCCGCCTACCCGAAGAACTTCCTGGAGCTGAAGGAGAAGCTCTTGGCCATGGAGGCCAATCGCCTAACTGCAAGGAGGACCGAGCCAGGCATAGCAACGGCGTTATACGCCGGA
>NW_003307565.1:1046373-1049087 GCF_000143455.1 Volvox carteri f. nagariensis
CCACGCGAGCGACAACAGTGTATGGGCCGATGAACTTAGGCATCAGCTTCTTGGTTCCAGGGGTTTTTAATGTAATATTTTTGGTAGATAACAGCACTTTCTGCCCAACCTCGTAACGCACTGGACGCCTATGCATGTCGGCGTCGTCCTTTTGGACTTGTTGCGCAGCCAAGAGACACTTTTTAGCTTTGCTTATACGCTCACGAAGCATCGCTTCTTGCTTCTGAGCGGCAGGCACCTTAGTTTTGAGGTGAAGGTCAACCGGCACACGTGGTTGTCGAACACCATTCAGGGAAAACGGAGTTGTCCCCGTTGCCTTCTGTTTTGAGTTGTTTATGGCAAACTCAATCAGTGGCAAATGCTCATCCCAATCATCTTGAGTGGGTGATATGTAGTGCCTGAGTGTCTCTTCCAGAACGCGATTCATGCGTTCCGTTTGCCCGTCTGTTTGCAGGTGAAAAGCTGTGCTCATATAGAGGTGGGTGCCCAACAGGCGAAATGTTTCCTTCCAGAAATTACTTGTGAAGCGAGAGTCCCGGTCTGAAATAATGTTCTTTGGAAGGCCGTGCTGCCTGAAGACGGTAGCCACAAAGAGGCGGGCTACATCTTCAGCTGTAGCGGTTGTGTGTGTGGGAGCAAAGTGCGTCATTTTGCTCAGCCGGTCCACGAACACTACAATCGCATCGTGCCCATTGCGGGATGTCGGTAGCTGCGTAACCAAATCCATTGTCACGCTTTCCCACACCTCCGTTGGAATGGGAAGGGGCTGCAGTAATCCACCCGGCTTAGCATTTGTTGGTTTATTACACTGACATTGGGGACATGATTTGACGTGTTCTTTAACGTCAGAGTCAAGCCCTGGCCACCAATATGATTGTGTGATCGCTTGTTTGGTGCGGTCTATACCGCGGTGGCCTGCGTAAGGGACATCATGATACTCGGTCAAGATGGCTCTTCGCAGTTCAGCGTTGTGAGGGACATAGATCTGGTTTCCCCGATACCAGAATCCATTCCTTCGTTTTAACTGCAGCTTGGCTACTCTTGATTTAGCAAGGTTTGGATCACCGTCGTACCCGCTTTTGATTCGGTGTCCCAAGTCGCTGTCCGCCAGCGAGGCCGTGAGCACATTAAGCACCGTGTCGTGAACCCGACTAATAGGGTCTGCGACATTAATCCGTCCGGGTCGGTACTCCCAAGTGAACTGGAATCGAGACAATCGTTCCAACCATCGAGCTTGCCTTCTGGAAAGTTTATCGGCGCTTTTCTGCTCTTGCAGATAGACCAAAGGTTGATGGTCCGTTACTAGGGTGACATGACTCGCACCTTCCAAGTAACAACGCCATTCTTCCATTGCCAGGACTGTGCCCAAGCATTCTTGATCTGTGGTGGAATAATTGTATTCCGCGCTGCTGAATTTAGAACTTGTATAAGCAACTGGTCGGTCGTCTTGTAACAAGACAGCGCCAGTGCCATGCAGCGACGCGTCAGACCAAACTACGAAGGGTTTGTCAAGCTCGGGGAGTTTTAATACTGGTGCGTTTGTCAAGGCATCTTTCACACCCTGAAAGGCAGTATCACACTCCTTTGTCCAGTGGAAGGGCACTTTCGCACTTGTTAGGGTTGTGAGGGGGGCCACGAGAGAGGAATAACCCTGGATGAACCTCCGAAAATAATTGGCTAAGCCAAGAAACGCGCGCAATTTAGAGGCGTCGGTTGGTACCGGCCATTCTTTAACAACTTTAACTTTGCGCTCGTCGACTTTCAAGCCGTCACGGCTGACTACGTGGCCCAGTGTAACACAGCAAAGGCGTAACCCGGGATGCTCAGATTGGCATTTGCGTCGTTACATTGCCCCCCACTTAGCAATGGATGTCCTCGGCCATTATTTCGAGCACAGGAGCCATCCCACCTCGCGCCAGTGCGCTGGTTTATCCATTACACCATGAAATCGCCAATTTGCGACTTGCTGGTTGCCAGAATCGAACCGCCGACCCGAAGTTTATTTCGGAATTCGTGCGGTCCCGTCTCGATACCATTGTAACACAGCAAAGGCGTAACCCGGGATGCTCAGATTGGCATTTGCGTCGTTACACCCAGGAAGTGCAGTTCGGTCCGGTTGAACTGACACTTAGACATCTTTGCCTTGAATTCGTGCTTTCTAAGCAAGGACAACACCACCCTTAGGTGTTGTTCATGCTCGGCCTTGGTCTTACTGAAGACCAGAATGTCGTCCAAGTACACCAGCACAAATTTGCCAATGTGTTCGGCGAAGATCCGATTCATCACCGCTTGGAACGTAGCAGGGGCGTTTGTGAGTCCAAAGCACAGCACTTTGAACTGGTATTGGCCGGAGCGATAAAGGCCGTTTTCGCAACATCCTCTGGTGTAATGCGAATTTGGTTGTAGCCCTGCTGTAAGTCCAGGGAACTAAATATCTTAGCCCCTTGGAGTTGATCGAAGAGGTCAGTAATGTTTGGCATAGGATACCGCCGCTTGATCGTGATTTTGTTTAACGCACGGTAATCCAAGACCATGCGAAGGCCCTGACCGTTAGCTTTTTCCACAAAGATAACGGGTGCACCGTAAGGAGAAGTAGAGGGTTCTATGTAGCCCTTACTCAACAATTCGGTGACCTGTTTGCGGACCTCTTGGCGCTCTAATTGAGTCAACCGGTACGATCGTTTAGCGGGCGGTACAGCCCCTTCCACTAGTGG
>NW_003307565.1:1057590-1058656 GCF_000143455.1 Volvox carteri f. nagariensis
GTTCACGACACGGTGCTTAATGTGCTCACGGCCTCGCTGGCGGACAGCGACTTGGGACACCGAATCAAAAGCGGGTACGACGGTGATCCAAACCTTGCTAAATCAAGAGTAGCCAAGCTGCAGTTAAAACGAAGGAATGGATTCTGGTATCGGGGAAACCAGATCTATGTCCCTCACAACGCTGAACTGCGAAGAGCCATCTTGACCGAGTATCATGATGTCCCTTACGCAGGCCACCGCGGTATAGACCGCACCAAACAAGCGATCGCACAATCATATTGGTGGCCAGGGCTTGACTCTGACGTTAAAGAACACGTCAAATCATGTCCCCAATGTCAGTGTAATAAACCAACAAATGCTAAGCCGGGTGGATTACTGCAGCCCCTTCCCATTCCAACGGAGGTGTGGGAAAGCGTGACAATGGATTTGGTTACGCAGCTACCGACATCCCGCAATGGGCACGATGCGATTGTAGTGTTCGTGGACCGGCTGAGCAAAATGACGCACTTTGCTCCCACACACACAACCGCTACAGCTGAAGATGTAGCCCGCCTCTTTGTGGCTACCGTCTTCAGGCAGCACGGCCTTCCAAAGAACATTATTTCAGACCGGGACTCTCGCTTCACAAGTAATTTCTGGAAGGAAACATTTCGCCTGTTGGGCACCCACCTCTATATGAGCACAGCTTTTCACCCGCAAACAGACGGGCAAACGGAACGCATGAATCGCGTTCTGGAAGAGACACTCAGGCACTACATATCACCCACTCAAGATGATTGGGATGAGCATTTGCCACTGATTGAGTATGCCATAAACAACTCAAAACAGAAGGCAACGGGGACAACTCCGTTTTCCCTGAATGGTGTTCGACAACCACGTGTGCCGGTTGACCTTCACCTCAAAACTAAGGTGCCTGCCGCTCAGAAGCAAGAAGCGATGCTTCGTGAGCGTATAAGCAAAGCTAAAAAGTGTCTCTTGGCTGCGCAACAAGTCCAAAAGGACGACGCCGACATGCATAGGCGTCCAGTGCGTTACGAGGTTGGGCAGAAAGTGCTGTATCTACCAA
>NW_003307565.1:1058903-1067332 GCF_000143455.1 Volvox carteri f. nagariensis
GTCAGTATGTACGAGAAGTTGAATAGGTATAAAGATTTTTGCATCTCGGAGAAAAATGCGATTGTGTTAGTTGTTCGTGGCCTGCCCGATGCTTTGTATGAGACGGAGAAGAGAATTTTTGTCACGTCCTCTTATCCGAAGAACTTTCAGGAGCTAAAGGAGAAGCTCTTGGCCGCGGAGGCAAATCGTCTAACTTCAAGGAGGACCGAGCCGGAGATAGCGACGGCGTTATACGCCGGACGCGGTGGCCGTAGGGTTAGCTGCTTCGTCTGTGGCGGCAACCACTACGCGAGGGACTGCTCCAAGAAGGTTAGCCCTTCTGGTCCCTCAGGCTCGGGTCGCTCGAACGGTGGGTCGGAGTTGCGGTGCGATTGGTGTGGAAAGACGGGTCACCTGACGGAGAAGTGCTATCGCAAGCGGCAGGGTTTGCCTAGGATTACCGAATGGAAACCGGAGGTCGTTGCGCTTACGCTGGTGGCCCGAGAACAACAATTCGTTCCCCAGCGGACTAGAGAGGAGGAGGACCTCGCCTACTACCGAAATCTGCCTAGGAACGTGTCCATGGTTTTTGGGCGGGCACCATTTGTCGAGAAACTTCAGAGGGTTGTTTCGCAGTATCCTGAGAACCCGTGGTGGCTGGATTCCGGTAGTAAATATCATATTACGGGGGACCGAAGTATCCTCCATGATTACTGCCGGATTGACCCTGACTTGTCGATTACGATCGAGGTTGGAAACGGGAACACACTGCAGGCTGAGGGTTACGGGAATGTGGTGCCAACCCGTGCTCCTGATATCAAGATTGAGGGAGTTTTTTACGTGCCAAATTTTAAGCATAACCTGATCTCTGTTTCGGTCCTGATGAACAAGGGTTTCAGGGTTAGCTTTGAGGACTCGGAGGCAATTATCTCGAGGGGTGGCACACGTATCTCTGCTACTAAATGTGGGTCAGGCCTTTACAAGTTCATGAGTAGTGCGGTACCCGCTGTGGAGTCCTCCAAGCCTGCCGAGCCGGTCATCCCTTCCTTCTCTGTGAAGGTCCTAGATTCTGAGACACCGGAGCTGTGGCACCGACGTCTTTGCCATTTGGGAATTTCGAACATGAAGAGGTTGGTGCAGGAGGGCCTGGTTAAGGGTTTGAATATTAACGCCGCTCAGTTGAGAGCGTTCGAGATTAGGAGTTGCGAGCCCTGTGTGGTGGGAAAATTTAGCCGTGATCCTTTTCCCACATCTACAACGGTAACTAAGAGACCGTTGCAGCTAGTGCATTTGGATGTATGTGGTCCTTTGCCTGTGTCCTCGAGTGGCCATAGGTATTTTGTTACTCTGTTGGATGACTATACTGGGGTGTCGTTGGTTCAGCCCATTAAAGCACAAGTCTGATGTCCCGGACTTCATTGAGAGGGGCGTCAATTTGTTACAAGTGCAAAGTGGCTTTATTGTACAGGGCATGCGAACTGACGGAGGTGGCGAATTCGTGAACGCAAAAATAAAGGAATTCTGCAAGCAACGGGGTATTAGGCATGAATTATCCGCCCCGTACACCCCCCAACAGAACGGTAAAGCGGAAAGGTTGAATCGTACTTTGTTGGATAAGGTTAGGACGATGCTGGTGGATTCTTCGGTACCTAAGAAGTTTTGGAACGAGGCTTTGGGTGTTGCATCTTTCGTTAGAAATCGATCACCTGTCTCGGGGAAATCAAAAACCCCGTATGAGTTGCTGACGGGTGAGGTTCCTGATGTGTCTTGGTTTAAGGTATTTGGTTGCATAGCATACGTTCAGGTTCCCAGGGGTCAGGGTGGCAAACTCGACCCAAGGGCCTATAGGGGCACCTTCCTAGGATATGAGCCGAACTCTAAGGCATACCGGATCTTGGTAGGTGATGGGCGTATTATCGTGTCTCGAAACGTTGATTTTCATGAGGATAAGTTTCATTTTCGTGGTCGCAACAGCATTACTGAGGCATCTGCGTCTGATTATTGGTTTGTCCCTGCCGCTGGTGCCCCTGCGGAAGAGGCGGGTGAGGCCGGCAGGGTTGTCCCTGTGGTTGCTCATGCTGCTGGTGCCCCTGCGGAAGAGGCAGGAGAGGCCGGCGTGGGTAATGCAGGTGTTGCTCCCATTGTTCCTGCTGCTGGAGCCCCCGCGGGAAATGCGGATGAGGCCGGCATGGACACTGAGGAGGACCTTCCCCCTCTGCTGGAGGAAGATGAGGGGGAAGAGGAGTTCGGTGAGGGGGAAGAAGAGTACAATGAGGGGATCTACAATGAGGGGGAGGAACTTGAGCTGGAAGCAGAGGCAGCTGTGGTTGAAGGAGAAGTTATAGCTGCTAGTGGAGCTGGTACCTCCGCCCCTCCTGCTGCTACTTCCGCTCCCCTAGCTGCTACGCGTTCTTCTACTAGGACCAAGCAGCCAAATTCCCTTTTTAAGGATTATGTGATGATAGCCAAAGGGGTAGAACCTCTAGAGCCTAAATCTCTAGCTGAGGCGAAGGCACGTGCGGATTGGCCCCAGTGGAAGGCGGCGATGGATGAAGAGATGAAGTCGTTGTTAGAAAATCGTACTTGGGAACTTGAGGAATTGCCTAGTGATGCTAAGAAGATTGGCTTGAAGTGGGTATTTAAAATCAAGCGGGATGGGAGTGGTAATATTGAACGGTATAAGGCTCGGTTGGTAGCCAAGGGTTTTACACAACAGAAAGATGTGGACTTTGCGGAAGTTTTTTCACCAGTTGGTAAATATGCTAGTTTTCGTGTGTTGCTCGCTGTTGTGGCGGATCGGGATCTCGAGCTTCACCAGCTCGATATCAAAACCGCTTTCTTGAATGGTGTTTTGGAGGAGGATGTATACACTGAACAACCCCCGGGATATGAGCAAGGGGGCGCTAACATTGCTTGTCACCTACGGCGTTCGCTGTACGGTCTGCGACAGGCTCCGCGCACCTGGTATACACGTCTTCGTTCGGTGTTGGAGCAGATGGGATTTAAGCCCTCCACTGCGGATCCTGGTTTGTTCATCAAGACGGAGAAGGGTGAGCCCATCTATATTTTGGTATATGTCGATGATCTCCTTATTGCTTGCAAATCGGTTTCTTTGGTTGAACTTATTAAAGAGCAATTGCGTAGCGTGTTTGATATGCGTGATTTAGGGGAAGCCAAGTTTTATCTGGGTTTTGAAATCCATCGTGACAGGGAGGCGCGTACTATTCGTATCTCTCAGAAGTTCTTTCCAAGTTCGCCATGAAGGATTCGAATAAACGTTCTACTCCTATGGATGCTAACGTGCGATTATTGTCCGATGGAGATGCACTTGATGTGTCACGTTTTCCTTATAGCGAGTTGGTGGGTAGTTTGCTTTATCTGTCAGTTTGTTCGCGTCCGGATATCTCTTTTGCCGTGGGAGTTTTAGCCCGTCACATGTCTAAACCTACTGTAGTGCACTGGAATGCAGCAAAGGGAGTTCTCAGATACCTAGCTGGCACTCAGGACGTCGGTATCTCTTTTGGAGGCAACTTGGACATCGATTCGGACTTGGCTGGGTCCGAAGGACGGCGTTCGACAACAGGGTTTGCTTTCCTGCTTGGTGGTGGAGCCATCTCCTGGTCTTCAAAGATCCAACCCACCATCGCCACATCAACCGCGGAGGCCGAGTACATGGCGGCGGCTTCTACAATTAAAGAGGCACTTTGGTTACGACATCTTCTTCTTGATCTCGGTGTACCAACTGGTGCTTTGCCCATCAAGTGTGACAGCAGCGCGTGCATTGCGATGCTTGAAAGTCCTATTTCGTCTGCGCGCACGAAGCACATTGACGTGTGTCATCACTTTGCACGTGAGCGGGTAGAGCGTGGTGAGGTCAGGATGGTTAAGTGCTGCACAAAGGAGCAGCTGGCCGACGTTTTTACCAAAGCGTTGCCAAGGGAAAAATTTAAGTTCTGTGTGGACGGGTTAGGTCTGGAGTAGTTCATTACTCTAGTCCTACAGGGTTTATTTCACTCCAGTCATCACCGCTGTGCCTTATGAAATAGCTGAGTAGTTATTCGTTGTACGGAAGTCTGTCCGCGGGGGAGTGTTGTAATTCCGGTCAGACTTCCTAGGCTTTTATAGCTTGTTGTCGCGATAAGCGTTGTACTACGATTGGTGTGATTCATAGTTGGGTCTTATCGTACGGACTTGATCTATTGGTACTATTTGTACCCTGAGGCAAGACTTCTCTATCAAGCTGATTGTAACAACTATTGCTCATTGGGACTTTGGAGTGTCCTTCGAGATAGGGCATAGTGTCAGCTCGCTTATCCAGCTTGTGCTTAACTGGATCGTGTCTCAGCTATTTCTGGCTATTTACGAATAGTTCACAACAATCGCGACAACAAGCTATAGAAGCCTAGGAAGTCTGACCGGAATTACAACACAATAAGGCCGCTCTAAGGCGTTTGACTAAATTCCTTAAGCTTCAAAAATTGTATGAAAGGTACCGCGAAGCATCCCTTCAGGAACAGGACCCTACTGCGCCCGAGGCTACTGAGTCCGACGACGAAGACGAACGCCCTTTGGCTATTCCCAATAAGGAAAATCATATTAATAATATTCCTGTTGATTGTCCACAGATGGACGTTGATTCTCCGGCGGAATCGCCTTTGGAGACCGCGCAGCGGGCCTCGCCTTCTACGGGCGGGCTTCCGGCGCGTACGCCAGCGCAGGCTGCGGCAGCCGCGCAGGTCCAAGAAATGCTTCGCGCGGCTCGCGACAATCAAGTCCCCGCTCTTCAAGCGGAATTATCTTCCTTTAAGGGAGAGGTTCATGGCATTCTCACCGAATACGGCGAGCGCTTGGGCGAAATAACCTCCGCCCTGAAGGATGTGCAAGCGCAGCTTCGGGATTTGTCACCTACGTCGCCGCCTCTGAGTACGTCGGACACTAGGCGTAAGACGATAATTATTGATGGCATCTGCGAGACGTTGGACAGCAATCTGGCCGCGTTTCTTGACGTGGATATGCTGCAGAATTGCGCTTTCCAGGCGCTTCTGCAGCGCCACCTTAATCCCGAAGTACGCTTGGAAGAGGTCAAGCAGCTCTGGGGCGAGGGCATCGCCAAGCAAGCCGGTGGTCCTTCCGGCTCGGCGGCCCCTCCTTCCAAGTCTGCTCGTCCCTCCGAGGTAAATAAGCGTATCCTTGCACCACCTCGTTTTAGTGGAAAGAAGGATTCGCAAATTACTAATACTAAGACATGGTTCGCGCTCCTTATGCAATATTTTGACTTGTCGCAAATGGACCCGCTTGAGCACTTTATGTTTTGGCTTACGGGCAAGGCTCAGGAGTGGGCCGCAGATCTTTTCCTTAAGCACAAGTCCGGCGCGCAACCACTTACCCGCGATTTGTTGCGTGATAAATTCCTGTTACAATATGGGGATGCGAAGCGCGACACCGCGATGGCCGCACGCGATCGTTTGCATGCGCACGAGTACGATATGAAAGTAGACGAGTCCGTACCAGAGTATACGCAGCGCTTTTACGATATTGTTCGCGAAGCGAATGATATGAGTGTTGCGGATCAAATCTCTTGGTATATCAAGGGCTTAGTTCCTGCGCTGCGCGGTCGCTGCGCTACGGACGATGAGGGCAAAGACTGGCAGGATTTAGAGAAGCTAATCCTGTATGCTAGCGGTCAGGAGGTTCGGTGGAAAGCCGGAAAGGACAAAGCACAGCTTGCTGTAGTTACTACGCAAGCTGGCCCGTCGAAGATTACTTCCTCCTCTCGCCCTAAGCAATCTCGCCCTCGGTCCCCTTCCAAACAGGCCTGGGAAACGGTTCGTGCGAAGAAACCGCGGACGTCCACGTCCGGTACTCCTCTCAAGTGTCGGATGTGCTCTCGCCTCAAACCGGCGAACCAGACTTGGGAAGAGCACAAGAAGGACTGCCTTCGCCACCTGCAGGAGCAGATGGCCCGACTGCAGGAGAAGACGGCTAGTCTAAACGCGAACCGACCGGCTAGTTAGGACGCCGGCAAGCGCGAGGGGGTGTTTTGCAAGCAGGCGGTAGCACGTGTAGACAAAGTCTCTTCTGCCGAGCCTGACTTGAAGATTAGGGACTCTGTTGTTCCGCCCGTTTGCGATCCGTTGATATGTGATCGGATGTTCCTTCGTGATGAATTTCGAAGGGTTGAGAACGAACTTGGGCGTCAATTTACGTTCGATGCCGCTTGTAACGACTCGGGCGACAACAGTCTCTGTTCGCGCTTTGCCTCTCCATCCAACTCGTTCTTTGATACGGACGTATCTGGCGAGTTTGTTTGGATCAATCCCCCATACACTCATATTAAAGAATGGCAGCAACATTACCACCGCTGTAAGCTAAAAAATCCTAAAACAACTTCGGCGGTGTTCGCCGTTCCTAAATGGACTCAAGTCGAGTGTCTTATGCGTTCCGCTGGATACCAGCTACTCAAAACTTATGCTGTTGGAACACAGTTGTTCTCCCAACCAGTAGACGTTGGAACGCGTTCGGACTTGCCGGGCATCCCTTGGCCATTACAGCTTTGGTATGACCCGCCGTCCAAATCGGTGCAGCTTAACAGCTTGGATAGCAATGGCCGCACTATGCTTTTTGATGCTCGCTTGTGTCAAACGGCGTGCAAAGTTCTTGCCGACTCCGGTGCCAATTGCGGCCGGGTTGCCGACGGCTTCATTTCTCTCGAAGCTGTCCGCAGGATGGCTCTTTCTGTCCGTCCTTGCACTATCTCTACTGTTCGCGTCGCGAATGGAACTCATGAGCTTATCAATGGCTCGATTACCGCTAAGCTCCGTATAGGCTCCTTTCATGAAACAGTCACACTACTTGTTTTAAAGCAAGGTGTTCCAGGCGTTGAAATTATTCTCGCTGATGACTGGTTGGAGCGCAAGAAAGCGAAAATGTGTTGGGAATCACACACGCTTACAGTACGGAAAGCTACCGGCGATACTGTTGTCCTGAGGCCTTCCTTTTGGTCTTCAGCAGACGACGACGATCACCTAGATGGTATTGCCATCATGAATTATGTTACCGCCACTCTCTATGCTGCGAGTACGGTGGAAACGATGTCAGCTAAAGCAGCTGCACGGAGGATTGCCAAAGGCGCACGAAGCTATTTAATGCTTGTGCAATCTGAGCTCATTTCTGAATCCTCGGCGTCTGCGGAGTCACTTCCTCCCGACACCGACATAATCCCCGAAGCAACATTGCAAGGGTTGCTTGACGAATACAAGGACGTATTCGAAGAGCTCAAAGGCCTTCCTCCAGATCGCGAAGTAGGTCATACGATTCCACTAGTGGAAGGGGCTGTACCGCCCGCTAAACGATCGTACCGGTTGACTCAATTAGAGCGCCAAGAGGTCCGCAAACAGGTCACCGAATTGTTGAGTAAGGGCTACATAGAACCCTCTACTTCTCCTTACGGTGCACCCGTTATCTTTGTGGAAAAAGCTAACGGTCAGGGCCTTCGCATGGTCTTGGATTACCGTGCGTTAAACAAAATCACGATCAAGCGGCGGTATCCTATGCCAAACATTACTGACCTCTTCGATCAACTCCAAGGGGCTAAGATATTTAGTTCCCTGGACTTACAGCAGGGCTACAACCAAATTCGCATTACACCAGAGGATGTTGCGAAAACGGCCTTTATCGCTCCGGCCAATACCAGTTCAAAGTGCTGTGCTTTGGACTCACAAACGCCCCTGCTACGTTCCAAGCAGTGATGAATCGGATCTTCGCTGAACACATTGGCAAATTTGTGCTGGTGTACTTGGACGACATTCTGGTCTTCAGTAAGACCAAGGCCGAGCATGAACAACACCTAAGGGTGGTGTTGTCCTTGCTTAGAAAGCACGAATTCAAGGCAAAGATGTCTAAGTGTCAGTTCAACCGGACCGAACTGCACTTCCTGGGCCACGTAGTCAGCCGTGACGGCTTGAAAGTCGACGAGCGCAAAGTTAAAGTTGTTAAAGAATGGCCGGTACCAACCGACGCCTCTAAATTGCGCGCGTTTCTTGGCTTAGCCAATTATTTTCGGAGGTTCATCCAGGGTTATTCCTCTCTCGTGGCCCCCCTCACAACCCTAACAAGTGCGAAAGTGCCCTTCCACTGGACAAAGGAGTGTGATACTGCCTTTCAGGGTGTGAAAGATGCCTTGACAAACGCACCAGTATTAAAACTCCCCGAGCTTGACAAACCCTTCGTAGTTTGGTCTGACGCGTCGCTGCATGGCACTGGCGCTGTCTTGTTACAAGACGACCGACCAGTTGCTTATACAAGTTCTAAATTCAGCAGCGCGGAATACAATTATTCCACCACAGATCAAGAATGCTTGGGCACAGTCCTGGCAATGGAAGAATGGCGTTGTTACTTGGAAGGTGCGAGTCATGTCACCCTAGTAACGGACCATCAACCTTTGGTCTATC
>NW_003307565.1:1067711-1068678 GCF_000143455.1 Volvox carteri f. nagariensis
GCGGAGTCACTTCCTCCCGACACCGACATAATCCCCGAAGCAACATTGCAAGGGTTGCTTGACGAATACAAGGACGTATTCGAAGAGCTCAAAGGCCTTCCTCCAGATCGCGAAGTAGGTCATACGATTCCACTAGTGGAAGGGGCTGTACCGCCCGCTAAACGATCGTACCGGTTGACTCAATTAGAGCGCCAAGAGGTCCGCAAACAGGTCACCGAATTGTTGAGTAAGGGCTACATAGAACCCTCTACTTCTCCTTACGGTGCACCCGTTATCTTTGTGGAAAAAGCTAACGGTCAGGGCCTTCGCATGGTCTTGGATTACCGTGCGTTAAACAAAATCACGATCAAGCGGCGGTATCCTATGCCAAACATTACTGACCTCTTCGATCAACTCCAAGGGGCTAAGATATTTAGTTCCCTGGACTTACAGCAGGGCTACAACCAAATTCGCATTACACCAGAGGATGTTGCGAAAACGGCCTTTATCGCTCCGGCCAATACCAGTTCAAAGTGCTGTGCTTTGGACTCACAAACGCCCCTGCTACGTTCCAAGCGGTGATGAATCGGATCTTCGCCGAACACATTGGCAAATTTGTGCTGGTGTACTTGGACGACATTCTGGTCTTCAGTAAGACCAAGGCCGAGCATGAACAACACCTAAGGGTGGTGTTGTCCTTGCTTAGAAAGCACGAATTCAAGGCAAAGATGTCTAAGTGTCAGTTCAACCGGACCGAACTGCACTTCCTGGGTGTAACGACGCAAATGCCAATCTGAGCATCCCGGGTTACGCCTTTGCTGTGTTACAATGGTATCGAGACGGGACCGCACGAATTCCGAAATAAACTTCGGGTCGGCGGTTCGATTCTGGCAACCAGCAAGTCGCAAATTGGCGATTTCATGGTGTAATGGATAAACCAGCGCACTGGCGCGAGGTGGGATGGCTCCTGTGCTCGAAATAATGGCCG
>NW_003307565.1:1068728-1113425 GCF_000143455.1 Volvox carteri f. nagariensis
TGAATGCATATCAAGTCACTGCAAGTGGCTGAAACGAAGGTAATTCAAGTGCACTCCAGAATCCCGGCAGGGATGCTGTATAGTACATTGTGCACATTGTTATAGAGGTAATATACTATGCAGCATTTCAGAAGGGATTCCGGAGTCCATATGGCACATAATTGTCATTTTTTAGAAAGGAACAAAACATGAACACATAGCCAGCATATGACCATTGGGAACATGACTGAATTTACACATATGAGTGGCGATTCATGATCAGTCATGCTGCACAAGGAGCATGACAACTGTCATGACCATGACTCTGCCTCATGACCGGTAACATGACGGTCATGAGGCCTCATGAGTGGTCATGAGGCAACATGACCAGATCTATGACAGGAAACCCCCCGCATGACCACATCCATGACCAAGTCGTTCCCCGAGTGTGCCTGCCGCTCAGAAGCAAGAAGCGATGCTTCGTGAGCGTATAAGCAAAGCTAAAAAGTGTCTCTTGGCTGCGCAACAAGTCCAAAAGGACGACGCCGACATGCATAGGCGTCCAGTGCGTTACGAGGTTGGGCAGAAAGTGCTGTTATCTACCAAAAATATTACATTAAAAACCCCTGGAACCAAGAAGCTGATGCCTAAGTTCATCGGCCCATACACTGTTGTCGCTCGCGTGGGCGAGGCTGCGGTAAAACTGGACTTACCGGCGGCCTCCCGCCTACACCCGGTCTTCCACGTCTCTTTGTTGAAATTATACAAAGAAGACGTTAAGCGGCAACCACCGGCGCCACTCGTCATTGAGGGTGAGCCGTATTTTATGGTCGAAGCCATTGTCGACCATCGTGATGTTTCAGTCCGAGGGGGACGTGGAAAAACACGTCGAGAGTATTTAATTAAATGGGAAGGTTACGACTCTAGTCATAATACCTATGAACCAGAGGAATCCCTTCGCCAGTCTACCCCCTTGGCTGAATCCATCGACGAATATGAACGCAAACTGGCGTCTAAGAAACACCCTCAAGCCCCGGAACAACCCAAGGGACGGAAATCTTCTAAGAAGAAGTGACGCTCCCGGGACGGTTCGCTTCAGAGGGGGGAGACTGTAGCAGGCTACATTTCCCTTAGAATATTTTAACGATTACTTTTAACAATAACTGTTAATTTGTTAAACGATCTGACTCAAGTTTCGTACATGTTCCGAGTTTCGTCACATGTCGCGAACTGGGCAGTTGTTCGTAAGCGAATCTAACGGGCTGGGGCCCCGGGCCCCACCAACATTATCCTAGTACGGCAAGGTCCGTAGTAGAGATTATCCGGCAGGTAGGCCGAGATATAAGCTGCCCGGGCGGGGTGTTCTGGCCAGACACTGACGTATCACATTACTAGGTGTTCGGAGTTCAAGACTCCGCTGCCGCCGTCTCTAACCGTTACGTACACATCTTATGTACGCTAGTGCTTGCCGCTTGGTTGGACTTCTTCCTACAACGACGAGGACTAATAACTCCACGCTTCCGCTCTGTCAGTCCTCCCGTCAGGTGAGTGTAGCAGCCGGTACACAGTACGGTGCTATAAATACGCGCAGAGCGCGACCGCCGGCAACTCGAGAGACCTTTTCAGCGGTCAGCTGCTACATTTGGTATCGAGACCTCGTGAAAAATCACGATCCTGAAGTCGTCGGTTCAACCCCCACCGATCACGTTCGAGTGGAATTTCGGGTGTGGCGACTCAGTGAGCGAATATCGCACAAAAACTATAAAATAAAAGTAGCTGAACCGACTGGACTGTCTCTGTGCCTGAAAAACCTGAAGGCTAGGCGCATGTGAAGCGGGCACATGACGTGACGTGGGCCTGGTCACCCCACTGCCCGAGGGTAGGAGAAGGTAGGCACAGGCTGGCGGTATACGAGGCTCTAAAGGGCCCGGGACGGTTCCCTTCAAAGGGGGGGGATGTAGCAGCCGGTACACAGTACGGTGCTATAAATACGCGCAGAGCGCGACCGCCAGCAACTCGAGAGACCTTTTCAGCGGTCAGCTGCTACAGTGAGCGACTGCTACACTCATTCCAAAACTTCTTAGGTACTGAAGAATCCACCAGCATCATCCTAACCTTATCCAACAAAGTACGGTTTAACCTTTCCGCTTTACCTAAACTAGGTACTGAAGAATCTACCAACATCGTCCTAACCTTATCCAACAAAGTACGGTTTAACCTTTCTGCTTTACCGTTCTGTTGGGAGGTGTACGGGGCGGATTATTCATGCCTAATACCCCGTTGCTTGCAAAATTCCTTTATTTTTGCGTTCACGAATTAACCCCCTCCATCAGTTCGCATGCCCTGTAAAGTAGAGCCACTTTGCACTTTTAACAAATTTACGCCCCTCTCAATGAAGTCCGGGACATCAGACTTATGCTTAATGGGCTGAACTAACGACACTCCAGTATAGTCATCCAACAGAGTAACGAAATACCTATGGCCACTCGAGGACACAGGCAAAGGACCACATACATCCAAATGCACCAACTGCAACGGTCTCTTAGTTACTGTTGTAGATGTGGGAAACGGATCGCGGCTAAATTTTCCCACCAAACAAGGCTCGCAATTCCTAACCTCGAAAGCTCTTAATTGAGCGGCGCAAAAATTCAAGCCCTTAAGCAATCCCTCCTGCACCAACCTCTTCATGTTTGAAATTCCCAAGTGACAAAGATGTCGGTGCCACAGCTCCGGCGTCTCAGTATCTAGGGCCTTTGCGGAGAAGGAAGGGATGACAGGCTCAGCAGGCCTGGAGGACTCTGCAGCGGGTATAGCACTACTCATGAATCTGTAAAGGCCTTACTCAGATTTAGTAGCAGAGATATGCAGGCCTCCCCTTGATATAATCGCCTGCATGTTCTTGAAACTAACTCTAAAACCCTTGTTCGTCAGGACTGAAACAGAGATTAAGTTGTGCTTAAAGTTAGGCACACAGAAAACTCCCTCAATAGTGATGTTAGGGGCATGGGTCGGCACCACATTCCCGTAACCCTCGGCCTGCAGCACGTTCCTTGTTCATGATCGATAAATCCGAATCAATCCTACAGTAGTCATGAAGGATACTCTGGTCGCC
The DNA here is from genome assembly GCF_000143455.1 of Volvox carteri f. nagariensis. Taxonomy (NCBI): domain Eukaryota; kingdom Viridiplantae; phylum Chlorophyta; class Chlorophyceae; order Chlamydomonadales; family Volvocaceae; genus Volvox; species Volvox carteri. The sequence goes on from NW_003307565.1 coordinate 1,071,820, forward strand.
CGTAATGTGGTATTTGCTGCCGGAGTCCAACCACCACGGGTTCTCAGGATACTGCGCAACTACCCTTTGAATCCTCTTGATAAAAGGTGCCCGCCCCAAAGCTACGGACGCGCTCCTAGGCGGATTACGCATGTAGTAATCTAAACTCTCCTCATCTCTCGTCTGCTGGGGAACGAATTGCTGCTCTCGACCCACCAGCATCAGCACAACAACCTCCAGTTTCCGTTTGGCACTCCTAGGCAAGCCCTGCCACTTACGATAACACTTTTCGGACAGGTGACCCGTCTTCCCACACCAATCACACCGCAACTCTGACCCACCGTGCGAGCGACCCGAGCCTGAGGGACCAGAAGCGCTAACCTTCTTAGAGCAGTCCCTCGTGTAGTGGTTGCCGCCACAAACGAAGCAGCTAACCCTAAGGCCACCGTGTCCGGCGTATAACGCCGTTGCTATGCCTGGCTCGGTCCTCCTTGCAGTTAGGCGATTGGCCTCCATGGCCAAGAGCTTCTCCTTCAGCTCCAGGAAGTTCTTCGGGTAGGCGGACGTGACAAAAACTCTCTTCTCTGATTTATACAAGGCATCAGGCAGGCCACGAACAACTAGCACAATCACATTTTTCTCCGAAATGCGGAAATCTTTATATCTATTTAGCTTCTCGTACATATTGACCGCGCGGGTCACATAGTCGTGCACCCTTTCGTCATGGTGCATCATGATGGAGTGGAAAGATTGTGATACCGCGCTCAACTCAGCCTCATTTAATTGCCCGGCCCACTGCTCAAGGCCCGCCCAGAGATCCTTAGCTTCGGTGGTTGACTCGATAAGAATCTTATGGTCGACGGATGCAAGCCAAAGGATTATTAGCGCCCGAGCCTTCCTTATCTTTCTCATCTCCTTCTCCTGCTCCGTAGGATCGGCGGGTAGATTGTAGTCCTGGGTGACGACTGACGCCAGGTCCTCACACTCCAAGATGGCCTTCATCTTGATGAACCAGTCGGCCGAGTTGGCGACCATCAGCACATCTCTCCAACCAGCAATGTCGGACATTCTCTCAGAATCACGTATGACTCAAAATTGGAATTTGAAGGTACGAGCTCAACAAAGCGTACGATCACTGCAGCCACCGCAACGTCAAGCGGGGCTCATAACCTGTTGTGACTATTCGTAAATAGCCAGAAATAGCTGACACAAGATCCAGTTAAGCACAAGCTGGATAAGCGAGCTGACACTATGCCCTAACTCGAAGGACACTCCAAAGTCCCAGTGAGCAACAGTTGTTACAATCAGCTTGATAATGAAGTCTTGCCTCAGGGTACAAATAGTACCAATAGATCAAGTTCGTACGATAAGACCCAACTAGCAATCACACCAATCGTAGTACAAAGCTTATCGCGACGACGAGCTATAAAAGACAACAACCATAATCCTAAGAAGTCTGACCGGAATTAAAACAGTGGGCACATCGGGATCAGGGTTTTTCAGAAAACTTAGCTGCTGCTGCACGCTCTGCTGCATTGGCAACCATTGAGCGACGGAGTTTCTCGTAATACTCCATGCCGCGGCCGGGACGCTTCCGAGGCCGCTTGGGCGGTGGGGACCTTGCCCAGTTATCAAGCGTATCTGTTTATTTTCGCACAGGCCGGGCTACACCCCGTGGATTGTCAGCACGGGTTCTATGAGAACGGGAGGTCCTTGGAAGGTTTATTCGTTGCTGCTGCTCGATAGAACGAAGAAGTCTGTACGCAAACAGCGTGTTTGTAATTACTACTATTATAATAATAGAAATCAGGTTAGGGTTGCTGGGGTACTATAATTTTGCCGTGCGACAAGCCTGAAGATTCAAAAAGCGCGTGCACAGGAGAACTTCTTAAGAACAACCTATTCGTACTCCAATTGATTGTTTTGCTGCAATTGCGTGTAAGGTGCAACGCCATTTTTCCACTCAATGAGTGGACATCGGTGTCCACTCCGGGAGTGGACGTACATTCCCAGGGTGAGCTGGTGCGCGTGTCCATTACTCCTAGCCACCTTTTTGGATGCTTATTAATCAAGCATAGATATTCATAGGATATTCTATGAACATCCATTTGAGCAACGTTTATACGATGCATTTATGCACGCACACATATATATAATATATATACGTAGATATATGGATATATATTTATTGTAGATATATCCATATATCTGTCTGCATATACACATTTATATCTTAGACATCTCTTTATGGTTGCTCAGGCGATGGTCTCGCCGCACATGCAGAAACACGCGGCGTAGAAATTTACGAAAGTTAGGAAGTATATGATAAACATAAGATAGCCAAGTTAGGAATCGTATGATGAACAGGAACTCCCGAAACCTGCTCTGCAGTCTATCACAGCTATGATTGCCCCGGTTGTGTGAAGTGGACGAACCTAAAAGATGACGACTATGGTCTGTAATGGCGAGCAACAAAGGAGCGGATTCTGAGGGTTCTGAGTTGGAGAGCACAGAGAAACTGCAAGTTTTGGTAATTGCGGTGATGCCACACGCGGTGTATTACAAACAAACAGGAGGGCCATGGAGGAGGTGGTGCGGTGGACACGAAAGCGGAGGCGGAGGCGTGGGAGTCCGATGTCTGGCGAGCAGTTCCCCCTGTCCCCGCGGGGCACACACGCACACACGCACGGGGGCCCCCCCAACCCCCCCCACACCCGCCACCTCCCCACCCCCACACATACACACACATGCATCGCCGCATCCCTCTTCCCTGTCCTGTTTCGTCTCTCCTTTTCTCTCCTCCTCCTGGTGTTCCCCGCCCCTCCTGGACCTAGCTGTGCTGAGTGTGTTGCGGTACCGCACAACCACCGGTGGTGGGCGAACCCTAGGAAGGAAGTGTCCCTCGCAACTCCTCTGGCCAGTCAACTCCGGGGGGACAGGGACGGGGCGCGGCTCACCGTTACCTTGTTGGTGTCGTACAATAGAACAGTCGTACTGTACTGGAGGTGATTGGTTTATGTACCTCAACAGGCGAGGACATGAACATGCTTGCGCACGTTAATCAACAGGAGGACATGGTGCGGGTTGATGTGGATGACTGCGCATGCAAACATATGTCTGCATGTACGTTTGTATGTATGTCGATATTGTTTATTTACGTGAAATCGCTTCGCAAAACCGCTTCGGGAAACCGCTTCCTGCCGTGTCAATCCCTTGTTTTCCGTTCGGAAGCACTTTTTGAAGGGTTTTTTTCAACATACAAGGTCGCTCAGGGGCACTCGGGGGCACTCCGCTATAACAGCAGCAGCAGCAGCAGCAGCAACAACAACAACAACAACAGCAGTAGCAGCAGTAACAGTAGCAGCAGCAACCGCAGCCGCCATAGCTATAGCACACATACATGCACACACGCGCACACAGCGCCCCTCCGATGGTGGGGGCCCTAAGTCTTTAATACCCTCCTACATATTATGTATGCGTGTATGCATGTATGTATATATGTGTGCCTAACGCAGCAACAGACCGACCGACTGTCACACCGGGTTGGCCGAACTCTCGGGGAAAGCCTTCCACTCTTTCACACACATACATACGCACATACAGCATAAACATACACACACAGAACCCTACATGCGCGTCTTCCCCATCATGCCTTGCGACGGCGCGGTGGGCGGTGGACGGTAATACACACCGATATAAAATAAAAAAAATCACCAGCATTACCATCATCACCAGCATTACCATCCTCCTCCTGCTGCCCCGCATCACCCCGCTTCGTTCTCATCACACCAATCGTCATACGCATCCTCGTCGCCATCAGCCAGTCGGCATCGTGCAGCTGAAGTTTGCCGGTCCGTAGTGGATCCGATCATGGGGGCCACTACCGCCGGGCCCACCCTGACCCCCTACACACATACATACACACATATAGGTGTGGATGTAGGTGTGGATGTTTTCGAAGAGGCATCGTGCATGCTGCTGCTACTGCTGCTGCTGCTGCTGCTACTATCGCCCGGCAGCGGCCTTCTTGCGCAGCTGAGCCGCCGCTGCCGCTGCCACTGCCGCCGGCCCGCCGCCGCCGTTGACTACCCGGCCGCCGCGGTTGGCGCGCATGACCTGGTCGTGCAGGGGATTACCTGCGGCATCATGTGACGTCACCACCGCTGGGCCCGGCGGCCGCCGACCCGTCGTCTGCGGCCCTGACGGCGCCGCCGCCGCCGCCATTACCGGGGAAGCCGCGCCTGCATCTGAATCCCAGGCCCGCCGCCGCTTTGCTGCCCCCGCCGCCACCGGCGCCGGCGCCGGGGCCGTCGCTGGCGTCATAGATTCCTTTCCGCTGCCGCCACCGCTGCTGCCAGCGCGGACACGCAGGGGTTCCGGAGCGGATGCGCGTAGCGGATCTGTATGACGACTCACTGACATGCTGGGTGTACGGAGCAACGCCAACGGTGCCGGCTGCAAGTGCGGCGGCGGCGGCAGCGTTGCGTTGCCGCCGCCGACACCGCGGATGAAGGTCTGCAATTGGGGTGCCGCCGCGTCAGCGGCGACGGCGACGGAAGCGTCACCGCCGCCGCCCAGGACGTCGCCATTCAGCCCCGTTGACTGCCCAACTCGGATCTCCTTGGGAACCCCTGACGGCCAGGAGGACGAGTGTACGGCACCGATTCCACTGCCGGCGCCAACGCCACCATTTGGCGGCGGCAGCATACGCGCCAGCGGCGCCGGGGCGGTGGCGGGTTTCCTGCCGTACGATCCTGGTGGCCCGTTATCCCCTCCGCCGGCGCCGCCGATGCCACCTAGCTGGAATGACCCTGTAGCAGTCCGCTGCAGCGGCGCCCGCTGCTGCGGCGGCGGCGTGACGGGTGATGCAGGTGGCTGGCTTACGGTATGTGCACCTCCTCCGCCACCACCGCGGCGGGGCGAGGAGAGGCAAGGTGCCGCTGACGCCGCAGCTGCAGCCGGTGGCGGCGGCGGCGGCGCAGCTGATCTGCCAGTCCTGGGTTTGTGACTGTCAGGTCCAGAAGTGAGGGCTATGGGGCCACCGCCGCCGCCGCCGCCGCTGGCGGCAACGGCGCGTGCAGCACGTATTGACGCCAGGGCTGAGCCGGCGGCGGGTGTCACCGTCGGCAGCGCCGCAGCAGCTGCCCTAGCGTGATTGTACGACTGTGTCGCGTTCGATTTGTTCGACGGTGATGATGTCGATGGTTGTGAAGACGCGCGTGTTGATGAAGATGATCGAGACTGCGGTGACGGCGGCTGTAGATCTGACGGCTCAGATGGCGCCAGCGACGGCGGCGGCGGGGATGGTGGTGGTGACTTGAGGTGGGAGGCTTGCCGTACGTTGGCGGCGGCGGCACGTGCACCTGCCCCCGCGGTCGGCTTCGTGGATGCGCCAGCCAGTGACGGCGGCAGCGGCGGCGGCGTTACACTTTGTGGTGCACCTCGTCCTCTTGACCCTCGGACGCTGCCGCCGCCGCCGCCGCCAACTAAACGAACTCTAGGGGGGCCTGGACCGGCGGCGACGCGGGGGAGTGGCGGCGGCCGCGGATGCCCGTGGGGCACGGGCCGCTCTGCGGCACTGGCATCGCCATCATCGTAGTCCCCGTACGGCAGAAGTACGGCATTCAGTACATCGCCAGCGATGCCAGGGGCTGCGACTACACCGCCCGCGAGGCTTCCCCGGCTGAGGGGTCCCCGCATGCGGAGCCGTGCCACCGCGCGCCGTACATACCAGCCACGATAGTACGACTGGATGACCTGCACACCCACCACCAGCAATGGAGGACGCAGGTTATGGCAGGGTACGGGTCGGGGTGCCGTACCGAATGTACGACATCTTGCATGATGCGGCACGGCGGCACGGTCTCCAGTGCTTTTGACAGCACGGTCTGTTGTCGTGTTGACCGTCTTGACCGTTTCATTTCACGTCGTGCGGTGGCGAGTGCGCACGGAGGGTCGGAACAAAGGACCAAAATGCAATACAGGATAATAAACTCCCCCCCCCAAGAGACGAAAGACAGAAGGCAGAGCTACAACAGGCACTACGGTGGCATTACGTCGTCGGGTTACTAGCCGTACTGTCGTACCTTGGTTGCCGCCAGGCGCTGCTCGTACCGCTTCCGCTTGGCGGCTTCTCGTTGCAGCCACGCCCGCCGTTTCCGGGCCCGGTGGCCGCGCCAATATGCCTGGAGGTGCAGAGGGGAGGGAGGGGGGAGGGAGGTTGGTGCCAGGTTGTGTTTTGATGCCCCGTATTGCCTCACCCGTGGCCAGCTGCTGGGACCTGTGTGTATCGCGGATGTCCCTCTTCAGCTCTACCAGGTAACACAACACAACACAACACAACACCCAACACCCCTAAGGGCGCCGCGGCCTCTGCTCCAATGGCAGTGCAGCTGCTCATTGGCTTTGCTGCCCCCCACCCCACCCCACACCCCCGAGGTGTGGCATCCAGCTGAGTTAAACTGTCAGGGGGTACACACAGGGGGTACACAGAGGGAGGCGCCATGGTAGGGTGCTTCACTTCACTTCACTTCACTTCACTTCACGTCACTTCACTTCACGTCACTCGGCACGGCACGGAGGAGGCCGGACTCGAGGTCACGTAGGCCTTCGCCTGGGCCCTCAGGCTGGCGGCGATCCTGCTGGCGGGTGGGCGGTATCTCTTGGCTCCGACTGCCATCGGCAGGTGCGGGTCTCCGTTCCCTCCATGTACGGCATGTACGGCATACGTCGCTCAGACAACTAGAGTGCTCATTAACACACCAACCAGATCTAGGTCATGAGAGAGAGAGAGAGAGACAGGAGCACGGACGTGGTGGTAATGGTGATGATGGTGGTGGTGGTCACTTGGGGTTTTGTAGATGACGATGTACATGTACAGACTGTAATGACTGTTGAACATTTTAAGTGTTTCCTCGTTTTCCCCCCCTCACCATCACCCACTGCTCCACTGCACAGTCGGACTTTGGCATTTCATACATACAGAAACATACGATATACATACAGAAACACCATCCAGTCCCGCAGTCTGACTCGTGTCCACGACTATGCACCCACCGCCTACCTGGATTAAAGTTGCCGCAGCCACGTGAACGGGGTCCTGTACCTCACCGCCCGAATAAGCTGCCGCCGCTGCCGCCAGGCCCGCAATTGACCCGTGGGTCAGTCGCCCTGCCGCCGCCTGCCGCTGCATTCGCTGTTCCCTCATCCGCCTCACGCGTTTCCGCGCCAAATGACCTCTACTCGTATGTGCGTCGTACATGAAAACAACGTACAGAATACGTGGCGAAGGGTAAGGTAAGGTAAGGCAAGGTGAGCGCTGCAGGGATGACAGGAAGCATTTGAACAATGGTCTATTCGGTTGGCGTGATAGGGTTGTAATATGATGTGATGATGAGGCGTGGGGGGGATTCAGGCAAGGGTGGGCGGTGTTGGCACAAAACCCTAAAAACAACTCCCTTTCGCACCCTCACCCTCACCCTCACTACCCCTTACCCGTACTCGCCCACCTGACCCATCGCTGGATGTCAATGGCGAAGTAGTTACGTGCCCGCCAGCGAAGTCGCAGTCGAGGCCATTCCTTGCGCGCGCAGTAGCCCTGGAATGCAGTAGAAATGACCCACGGGTCACACATCCCCGCGGTAAAAAGTGACTCCTGGGTCGAAAATTAAGACAAGAGTTACAAGTTACAAGTTACAAGTTCCACACACAAGTGCGGGTGTGTCCATAAAAGCCGGGGGGGCCATGGACGATATCGCAGCTTCCCAATGCTGTACCGTTGGCTTGGACATATAACCTGGACAGAGCTCCTACGGAATAAGCTAAATCAGGCATCGTGCCCACCATAAGGTACAACAAGCTGCCTACCAGCCAGCTCTCCAAACTCCTAAACTCCCCCACGTCCAACGGCTCCCCCTCAGCACGTAAAACAGTGCCCTTGGACATCGGCACCAGCCGCGGATTTGCGTCAGCCATGCCGTACTTCTTTATTAAGTCCACAGCAAAACGACGCTGTGACAATTTTAGGCTACGCTGCGCACGATCACGCTCTATCTCGAAGCCCAAAAATACCCGAGCCTCCCCTAAATCAAAAATACCCGAGCCTCCTCGGATATCAAACAACATATCCAATTTTGATTTTAGTCTTTGAACAACCGCTAGATCCTTGGCCGCAATTAATAGATCGTCCACATAAATTAGCACGTACACGTGCTCTCCCTGAACATCCTTTAAAAACAAACCAGGATCAGCTTGAGAAATTAAAAAGCCCATATCAACCAGCTCCTTTTCCAGGCGCGCATACCATGCACGCGGAGCCTGCTTAAGCCCGTACAGAGCCTTACCTAGCTTACACGCCAAAGTGGGGCCTCCCTGTTCGTAGCCAGGGGGTTGCTGCACGTAAACTACTTCATCCAGCGTGCCGTTAAGAAACGCCGTCTTACCGTCCAACTGAAGCAACTGACCACTAGGCTCCTCGAGGCCCGGTTGAGGAGGATTAACTCCAGGTGACTCTCCCCCATCCAGATTCACTTCCTGGTTTACTTCTACCTCCTCTTCTAGGCCCTCTTCCGATACATGCTGGTTAACCTAGGTGAAGATGATGATGAGGAGTTACCCCCTTTGATTAAGGGGGTTACCCGCTTAGGTGGAGGATTCTAGTTTCCCGAGAGTGGAGGGGACCTGGTAGAAGGTTTGGAAGGGGACCTGGAATATATATATTTAGAAGAGGGCCTAGAAGAGGAGGTGGAAGTAAACCAGGAAGTGAATCTGGATGGGGGAGAGTCACCTGGAGTTAATCCTCCTCAACCGGGCCTCGAGGAGCCTAGTGGTCAGTTGCTTCAGTTGGACGGTAAGACGGCGTTTCTTAACGGCACGCTGGATGAAGTAGTTTACGTGCAGCAACCCCCTGGCTACGAACAGGGAGGCCCCACTTTGGTGTGTAAGCTAGGTAAGGCTCTGTACGGGCTTAAGCAGGCTCCGCGTGCGTGGTATGCGCGCCTGAAAAAGGAGCTGGTTGATATGGGCTTTTAAATTTCTCAAGCTGATCCTGGTTTGTTTTTAGTGGATGTTCAGGGAGAGCGCGTGTACGTGCTAGTTTGTGTGGACGATCTATTAATTGCGGCCAAGGATCTAGCGGTTGTTCAAAGATTAAAGTCAAAATTGAATATGTTGTTTGATATCCGAGATTTAAGGGAGGCTCGGGTATTTGGGGGCTTCGAGAATGAGCGTGATCGTGCGCAGCGTAGCCTAAAATTTCACAGCGTCGTTTTGCTGTGGACTTAATAAAGAAGTACGGCATGGCTGACGCAAATCCGCGGCTGGTGCCGATGTCCAAGGGCACTGTTTTACGTGCTGAGGGGGAGCCGTTGGACGTGGGGGAGTTTCGTTATGGAGAGCTGGCTGGTAGGCAGCTTGTTGTACCTTATGGTGGGCACGAGGCCTGATTTAGCTTATTCCGTAGGAGCTCCTTTGTCCAGGTTATATGTCCAAGCCAACGGTACAGCATTGGGAAGCTGCGAAGGGCGTGTTGCGATATGTAGCAGGTGCAACTGCCAAGTGTATTTCGTTTTCAGCGAAATCCGCAGAGCCACTACATGGCTACTGTGATTCTGATTACGCTATAGTTGTGTCGACACGAGACATTCTATCACCGGTTACGTGTTTCTAAACGCGGGTGGTGCGTTGAGCTGGTCTAGCCGTCTTCAGCCAACGGTGGCTACATCAACCGCCGAAGCTGAGTATATGTCGTGCGGTGCTGCTACGAAGGAGGCCCTGCGGTTTTTGATGATGGTGGTCATTTGACTCCTGGTTGGCCTCCCAGTTGACCTCATTTGACCTCCCCCATTTGATGATCATTAAGACAAGATGCCCCCACAGACCTCAAGTACGACCAACAAAACCCGGAAGTCTTTATGTGTATTTGGATTTTCACCTCTCCTTCGGCCCAACAGCCCTCCTCGTTGCATTCCGGAATTGTCCCTCCTCCCTCCTCCCTGCTGCTCACCTTCCACCACCTCTGAATGTCCAGCACCGCCTTGCGCCGCTCCGCCGCCTCCCTCCGCCCTCGGAGGCCCCTCCAGTAGCGCTGAATCACCACTGCAGCGGTCTCCACCACATGCTCGTGTGCACCGCTCCTGATACACACATGAACATACATACACATATACACATGCATACCCGGGTCGGTCGGTTGGGGCGGCGGGGATGGGGCCATATGGAAATCATGTGTGGTGGTGGTTGTGGTGGTGGTGGCAGGGGTAAAACACCGTGTTTTCGTGAGAAGTCCTCGTTGCAAAGAAAGTAGCTGCAAGCAATAAAACCAGTCTCCGTGATGATAGGGTAGGGCCGGGTGTGGGCGCACTACCCCCAAGCGACAACTAGGCCCGCAGACCAACCTACACTTCAGGGCAGCACCCAAACGTAGCTCTACACAAAGCCGAGGTAACCGGCACAGTCGCTCGCAGGGAAACATAACCACGCCAGACCGTACATCGTACAGTGGCACTCTGAATTCACAGAAAACCTTAGTTTTCTAGACGCTTCGCTTAGGAAATTATCAGGTGGGTTGTGTGTGTATGTGTGTGTGTGTGTATTGGGGCATAACGGCAGCAATCCCACCAGCCATGCGGTTACGGGGGAAGGCGTGGGTGGGCACGGGAAAGGCTGGTAAGGCAGAGGTTTCCTTACTTGAGCAGGTGACCGCTTCGAAGGGCCTGGACGAAGCGCCGCGCTACGTGGCCCCTGAGGCGTGCCAGAGCAGGGACACGTGTATGTGTGTGTGTGTGTGTGTGTTTTGACCGCCGGGGTTGGGGCGTGGGGGCGGGGACGGGGGCCGAAGAAGGGTTGGTCACATGTGTACGTGTGTATGGGTGTGTGTTGGGCTGGAGTGAGGGCGTGGGGAGCAAGGGAGGGGGTTTGAAGCGGGCTTGCCAGGGGGGGTTGTGGCATGCTGCACATGTATGTGAGAAATGCTTTAGTGTGGCGCTGATATTGTTAAGCGTAGCTTCGGAGAAATAGGGGTCGGAAAGATATATTTGTCTCGGTGCGCTTGCAGCACGCACCTCCACCACTTTTGGATTGTCTCTGCTGCGGGGCCCTCCCAGCGGCTGTAGAACCCCCGCCATACTGCTGCAACCTGCCAATTTGCAAGGGGCCGCATTCAAGCACAATGTGTCCTTCTGTATAAGTTGTTCATATTGAACTTCGTGCCAGGCCAACTGCCCTTCACGATTGCAAGTCCAACTCCACATGCAACACTCTTTGTTTCCCGTCAGAACACAGAGAGCCAGAGCCGTGACTCCAGATGTTTTTGGTTCACTTCAATAATACAAGCATATAATCTATTCATAATTTCAACAAGCCACGCTCGCCACCCTTGTGCATGACTCCTGGGATGACCGCCTGCGCCTCTTACCGATTTCTTACGCTGCTCGTCAGTACTTAGGTCAACGGCCTTTCCGGGTCGTGGTATCCATGCAGACGTGCGCAGAATGGTCGAGGGCTCAGAGACCATGCTCGTTGCCACAACAACCGCCGGGCGCGTTTCATGCTTTACAAGACATAAGCGACTTAAACAAACCCTAAAAGAAATGCTTTCCACATGAACATCTACATCGACGCTCTACATGTTAGGCTCTATAATAGCTAGTCCGTTCGCTTGCAACCACCGTGACTGTGGCATAAGTGCCGTAATATGCAGGAATGGGAGTCCTTCAAAGCAGCTCTTTCGAGGGAAATCACGTATGGTATCCTATATGTGAGAACATCTGGCCACCCCGGACCGAGGACCCAACCTTAGGGACAGCAGCAGAGCAGCTGGTCATGGATGTCTGCGGAAGAGGTCTATCGAGCCCGTTCTCCCTCCCCCACAAAACATAACTCCCTTCCAGCTTTTCCCCAGAACCATGCATGATGGAGCCACAACCTCTTACCATGCGCCTAATGGCAAGCCTACGAAGAGACCGGTGTGCCGTGTGTCGGCCCCCCCAGACCTTGATCCATGCTCGTATCTCACAACTCTCTTCACACATCACCCAACTCCGCGGCTAACTCCCTCCACCTGCTCAGCATTACCCAAAAGTCGCGTCTCAACATCTTCACAGTGACGACTGACGTGCAAGTCATCGTGCGTAGCTGTCCTACTTATTCAGGGTAGCGCATGGAAGCGGCGATGCAAGGCCGTGCGCCATCCAACATTTCAGTCCTACCCCCTTACATGGCTGAATTGAACTTGACCCGGGATCTGGGCAGGAGAGCATTCTCCATAGTATTGCCCAATGCGATCCCCTGCAAAGCAGGGGCAGCGTGGTCGTGAGCGTCATCCCCCTGCGCACATATCAACACACAAGCAGTAAGGAAAGAGAACACGAAGCCAGTACTTACATATACGCTGTCTAACCAGCAGCGGCCGCCTCTCTCCCTCCCTCCTCCGTCCATGCACAGTTGCATTTCGGGGACAGATGTCTTACAGCGGGATGAGCCCAGGAAAGGCCCGCATCAAATGGAGAGCACGCTCTTTCAAACCTCTGCCAAACATTGTGTCTGTACAGCTCCATATTGCAAACACGGGACTCGTACACGTACAACCCACTGACGAAAACAATATATTACAGACGTCCTAACCTATCCATGTTGTGGCCCCAAGACATTCTCTGTGGGCCGTGGACAAGTAAAGATGTGCCCCGTGCATCCGTACAGGCACACGCATGCAAGAGAGCATCCATCCGCTGAGGAAGTAATAGTAGATCTCTGCAGCAGCAGCAGCAGCAGCAGCAGCACTACGATCAGTGCCACGATCAGACCCTCTCTGACTGGCCGTGTGGAACAACCAAAAACATAAAATTCCTCAATTGAGTTTTTCAGATCCTAACGTTGATTGTTTGTTAACGGTAGTAAAGTGGAAACGGAAAACTACCTCAACTACCTCAAACTGCCTCAAGAATACCTCAAATCAGGCAGCTACCAGAAGACCACCAGGTCAGGCAGACAGACAGACAGACAGACAGGCAGCCGCAACGAAACACCCACAACCATGATTACACGGAGGGCGCAGATGGCACCAGCGTACCCTGCTCTGCAGGGGGTATGCCAGGATAGCTCCCCCCCCTACGCCATTACGTTAGGTGTAGTAGTACGGAGGGGGACTCTGGGCCGTCCGTACATCCGTACAACCACATTCCATTACATCTCCAACCTGCGATATATCTTACAGCACGACACCACAATGACGATACCGTCATTGCGCCGTCAAAGTATCCAAGTCACGACGGGGGGAGAGACGAACCACGTGAACGAGTGAAGCTGCTGCCAGGGCAAGAGTGTACCAAGAGACGGGGGGCTTGACACAGGGAAGCGCATTCATGCATGTGAGGAGGAGAACACCTGACCAAACCACACCCGGAAACTAAAAACTGACAACTACTAACTAGCAAAACTACAAACGGGCGACAGTGGCCAAACCGAGCGCACGTGTATTTGCGCAAATGCAAGCACACGGAGGAGAAACAGGTTGGCTAGGTTGGCTAGGTTGGCTAGCCAAATGTCGCCTTCCTTCTTGCAGGCTCTGTTACTAGGAAGGACGACGCAGAGCTCCTCCCCTATATGAACCACCTCAGCTGCCTGCAGTGCCTAACTGCTAATGATGCCAGGCGCCGACATCTCCACGACTGCAGGGATTGCCTTTCATTGGCATGGCATGCAATGCAATGCACCATGGGCTTTCCCACGTCCCTACATATCTCCGCTACAGCCCCACCGGCCGCACCCACAACGTGGCGATGGAGGTGTTGGGGCCCGATCTGTCCGAGCAGACAATCATCATGATCATCATCATCATCATTTCAAACAAAATTAAGAACAACAAAAGAACAACAACAGAAAACCATCATCTCCGCAACCGCAACCGCAACCGCAGCCAAACATTAGTGTAGCCAGCAGGCCCCGAGCACATGTGCATGTGTCGTCGTCATGATGATGCGCATGTGCCCTGACACCCCGAGACCATGCAGCACCCTCGCGGCAGTGAAACGGAGCACCCCTTCAGGTGCACCCCCCTTATCTCCCCCCCCCCACATACATACATACATTCTGAAGTCGGATGGGGTGACGGATTAGGGTGCCCCTCTAGCAGGGGAGAGCAGGGACTGCCCCGGGAAAGGGGGCCGCTGGCGAAGTTAACCACCCTGTAACAACATACATACATACACCCAAATCCACATCTTTCCCAGCCCAGCTCACTCCTCCGTTTCCCGATCGCCACCGCTGCCGCGCACCAACCGCCAACTGCCGACCGTTAGCTGCGATTAGAGTTCCGACGTCACGCCGAGCTGGCCTCCACCGGGTCCCCCCCGCCGCCAGTGGTGGTTGCCGCCGTTGCCGCCAACCGCTCTGCTTCCTGTTTGGCCCACTTGGGGCTGTACTCCACCTCCAGGGCATCCAGCTTGGCAGCCATGACCAGATCGGGCATCGTCAGGCCGCTAACCGCGTGTGTGGAGAGGTTGATCTCAACCTGTCGGCGGACATAGAAAAGGAGTGGATACAGCAGTGGATGGAGCAGTGGGTGCAGCAGTGGGTGCAGCAGTGGGTGCAGCAGTGGGTGGAGCAGTGGATGGCGTTTCGTTCTCGGTGTGTACAAACTGTCTGTTACAAACCCGGCACCAGCTTGAGCCAGCGAAAGCGCGCGAGGCAAGAGGATGCGGGTGGCAAAGCTCGGATATTATTAAGTCAATGCCCTTGGCAGCTAGGAGTGCTTTGGGAAGTACAGAACAAAACGAAATGAACGATCCAAGGGAAATGCTTTCTGGTACCACCAAACCGAGCTCCCTGTGAAATCCCCAGGGCGGAGCGGACCCTCACCTCTCTAAAGTTCCGTAAGTGAATGTCGGGGTGGTGGCCTTCCTCCTCCGCCACCTCAGCCAGCTTGTTAAAAAATCGAATGGCTGTACGGCAGGAAAAAAGGGCCAACAGCCATTTGCGAGGCGTCGCGTCATATACGACTGTAGTATCGACAAAACGTGTGCGTACGGCAGACTGTGTGCGTACAGCTAAAATGTCGTGACAGAGGTGGCTATACACAGCTGTATGCACATATATGTCTGTATGTACCGCGGAGTGAGTACATACAGTCCTCAAGACGTACGCGCGCGTAATAATCTCCATGTGGGCCGTGGAGGTACAACCGTACCGTCCATATGGCTTTAAGGTCCTTGGTTCGATTCTTGGGGAGATCCCCGGCATTGTCGGGAGCGTGAGATTATGGCTAGCTGATGAGATGTGGAGTTGAGGTCATAGTTGATGGTCACCGAGATTCGCACGCTGGATTGGTGGCGATTGCTGAACCCTCTGTCTCAGTGGATGTTCGGGTGACTGGATGAGGAGGGATCCTAGAAGGCAGGATCAACCGCCTTGGACTTGCAGTTTGTACGGCGTAGTACAGTGTGGTAATGGTGGATGGTGCTGTATGGTGATAAATCGAAAGAAATGACAATGAGTTTTTTTAAATAGCCTAGAAGCCTCCCACTCTGTAACAACAGCAGATATGGCTTTAGGGCAAGGAGAACATGATGAAATGATGATGAAAATATGAGCCGCATGTGTAGGGTGGCGGCCGATTTGGGTTTGGTTGCACGGACATTGTTCCGTTAATTTCAATGCCGCAGCAGATCAGTTGTGTTGGGGGGGGGGAATATGTGGCGAGCACGCGCGTGCAACGGCAGGAGGCCATGTGATGGAGGACGTCATGCAGCTTGGAATGCGGGGCTGCCTTCTTTCCTTCTAGCCCAGCCCACCTGCCATGAAGTTTTTGGCGGTAAAGCTGCGCGTGATCATCGTCTTGTCAGCGTTCAAATGCCAGGCGGGAAGAGACCTCATGTAGTCGTCCAACTCAGCAGGTTCCACTTTTGGGGTGTCCCTGCAGGGGTACGGACAACGCAAGCCAAGCCAAGCAGAAACAGCATAATGCGAAGCTGGTCACGAGGGTTACAGCTTGCGCTGAATGGCCTTTTTTGGGGTCAGCTACGGCGCGTGTTCTTCCCCTTAGGTTTTTCGTCGTGTGCGACGACTAACGATACGGATGAAGGCAGTCAACATCTGCGAGCTTCGTTGCTTATGCGGGTTGCCTTCGCTGCTGCACGATCGCTGACTTCTGCGAGCGATGCCGGCATTGGGGTCTTGAGGGGAGAAGCTGCGCTACCAACTGCCGGAGACCATGGATATACTCAGTTGTGCGTATTGTGTGCCCAAAGCGGACACGACCTCATAGATCTCAGAGGAATTTTATCAGGCACAGGCACCTGCTGCATGCGCCACCGCATCCCGCGGAGCGCAGCTTGTCTGCGCCTGGACCTTGGATGTTAAGCGTCGTGGAGGACATTGCATACGCACGTGCCACAGGGAAGCCCCGACAGCGCCTTGTAGCTCCGGATGTGTATGCAGACTGGACAAGATTACAATGTCGATACCGGAGAAGCGCTCGGCCGAGCATGTCAACGGACGTAGCCCTACGCCTTGTTGCGACAAGGGCTCAAGCCACGCTGCTTGAGTGAGGGCTGGTTGCAACTTGAACTCTTCAAATAGACAGGATCTGCTCAAAAAAACCCTCTTCCATCAGGGTCTGCGAGGCAGAATTGCGGAGAGCTGCATGCGGGGGGTACGGCCGCCCACTTAATGCAGAATAAAGTCCATGTCTCGCCATATACCTTTCCGACCATTTTTCAGTACATACTCGTGAAGCATCCAACACGTGGTTTTCAAGCTCTTTCCATTTTGCTTCTTCGCAGAGGAAATTTTCTTATTTAAAGCCGCCGCAAAGTTTAAGGGTCTGTAACCCCAATAGCATCTTTAAATAGTAGGCAACTAGCCGTCCAGGTTGTGCAGGATGGCTACGTCAGGGGAGGACTGGAAGACCCGGCTGAATCTGCCACCCAAAGATGCCCGCGTTCGAACAGAGGTAAGTTGCGTCGCCAGTCTAACGCTCCTGATGCTGTGTCTCCGATGGACCCAGCACGTTGAAGCTTCGGGGATTTGCAGGACGTGACGGCAACAAAGGGTAACGAATTTGAGGACTACTTTCTGAAGCGGGAGCTGCTCATGGGCATTTTCGAAAAGGGCTTTGAAAAGCCTTCGCCTATTCAAGAAGGTTTGTGCTTTGCTGGGTTGCCAAGTTGGAGCCACGGCTGACCGGAAGGACGAGACTTGATCTCGTTCCGCCTGCTCTGTCACAACGCAGAGTCTATCCCTATTGCGCTGGCTGGGCGTGATATTTTGGCACGCGCTAAAAATGGGACCGGCAAAACAGCAGGTTAGTGGCCGGAGTGCAGGATAATGGTCCAGCTAAACAGGTGTCGGGTCCGGCTAGGCTTGACGACCTTTGCTCTCTCCCTCAATATTGCAGCGTTCTGCATTCCCGTGCTGGAGAGGGTGGACCCTACTCGGTCCGTCATTCAAGGTGCGCCAGCAAACTTTTGCGGGATTTGAGGCAATGATCGCAATACTTACGAACCTTTCATTTCGACTGCAGCTCTGCTCCTCGTGCCTACGCGTGAGCTTGCACTTCAAACAGCACAAGTGTGCAAGGAGGTGAGTTTCGGGTCAGTAATGCAGCTTCCCCCCGTGCGCGTAGCATCTGTTACAGGTTGGGCGTTGCTGCTCGTTGCGTCCGATAGAAACACATTTGTGAATGTGGTATTGTTGTTATGGTTCTGCTTGGCTTGTCTAGTTCGGCATGCACGTATGTTGACCGGCTCCTTCCGCGGCTCCTTTCCGTGTATGCTTCTTACTGCAGCTTGCAAAGTATCTAAATGTCGAGGTTATGGTCACCACGGGAGGGACTAGCCTTAAGGACGATATCATGCGCCTCTATCAGACTACGCATATCGTCGTCGCCACTCCGGGCCGAGTGGTGGATTTGGCTGGGAAGGGTGTCGCTCGTCTGAACGAGTGCAAGATGCTTGTGATGGATGAGGTGGGTTCGGTGGGCAGGCCTGGATATACGGACAGAGGTTGCTGAATAAGATTTCGCAATGTACAGGCGGACAAGCTGTTGTCGCCCGAGTTCCAGCCAGTTGTCGAGCAGCTGATTGGTTTCCTGCCCGAAGACAGGTTTGTGTGATTCGTGTTGCGGTTGTGCCGTGGGTATATGCGGCCACCTATGCGGGTTTCAACCTGCTCCGTACCTGTCTGACCAATTGTGAACGCTATGCATGCTTGCAGGCAAATCATGCTATACTCGGCGACGTTCCCTGTCACTGTGAAGGCGTTCAAGGAGAAATTCCTCAGGTTGGTGCTGACCAATACTGATGGAGTTTGCTCTTTTGGGTTATTGAGTATACATTTGCTCTTACAGGAAGCCGTACATTATCAACCTAATGGAGGAGCTTACGCTAAAGGGTGTGACGCAGTACTACGCTTTTGTGGAGGAGAAGCAGAAGGTGCGATCAGCCGGCACTGTCTCAGGTTGATGCATGTTCAATCTTGCGGATTGCTCTGCCTTCTGGTAGCTTTCTGTCTGTACCTGTGATTCTGTTTAAGGTTTCCACATTCTCCGAGGGAGACTGCTTCAAGTTTAAACGATTCCTTGTTCTTCGTTACTTCTTGGCAGGTGCACTGCTTGAACACCCTATTCTCTAAGCTGCGCATCAATCAGTCGATCATCTTCTGCAACTCAGTTAACCGGGTGGAGTTGTTGGCGAAGAAGATCACCGAGCTCGGGTACAGCTGCTACTACATCCATGCTAAAATGTTGCAGAGCCACCGCAACCGGGTGTTCCACGACTTCCGCAACGGCCACTGCCGTAACCTGGTGTCGTCGGGTGGGTTGGATTGCAGAAGGGTTTACAGTATCGGTGGTTGTTGCGGATGGAGCCCCGATATCAATATACTTTCGTCCTTTCCCGGCTGCAGATCTTTTCACTCGCGGCATCGATATTCAGTCAGTGAACGTAGTAATCAACTTCGACTTCCCGAAGAACGCGGAAACGTATCTGCATCGCGTGGGGCGGTCCGGTCGGTTTGGTCATCTCGGCTTGGCGGTCAACCTCATCACGTACGATGACCGCATTAACCTGTAAGTTTGGAGCGGTTGAACGTTTTTCATTTAACGCTTCATAGAAGGTCTTTGAACACTAGTTGCGCACACCAATATATTCCGGTAGGATATTAAACCGATGTTTCCACTTTATTGGGTCTTAATGTTATCGCGTATGCGTCCCACCAGGTTCAAGATTGAGCAGGAGCTGGGAACAGAGATCAAGCCCATTCCAGCACAAATTGAGGAGAAACTCTATTGCATTTGAGATGTGCAGCTGTGCCTGCGGCGTGCAGCCGTTCGGCAGCGTATGCTAGCTTTGTTCTGGCGTTCATGAATGCGTGGTAATGCACAGTTGCTGCTCCGTAGCTCCTTACGTGAACGGACACGTTCGGGAACATCTACTGGAGAGAGCATCATAAGCCCAATTAAAAGCATGGGCGGATTATTGCAAAAGCTGCCACATACCCGACGCCTTAGGTTCACTTAGAGCGGCACTTCTTGCAACATCGCCGGTGATTTTCCGAACCACCAGGAGGGTGGGCCGCACAGGGAAGGGTTTGTTGGATCGGTGGCGTTGGTGCGGATCAGGCCATTACAGATGATTAGGGCGGGATATCCCGCTTATCCTGTCGGCGGCCACCACCATTTAAGTGTTTCCATGATGGTGCCCACGCGTTTGGCCAGCACGCCACTTATTGCATAGCCCCTGCCCGTCTACTTACGCGTGCTCCAATGTCCGATGGAAATTGTGCGCGTGAGCCGGGGTGTACAGGGTACGCTGTTTGGTGGGAGCTAGTTGATGGTATGGTAGAGAGGCAAGCAGCTGCTATCTTAACTGCTCGGTGCTGACGCGGTTTGTGTTGACGGCGCAACTTCAAACGTTTGCATTTGTTGGATCGCGTGTCTCGTGTTAAATAGTATCGGTTTAGTTTTGCGCCAGTGGCGGTGAGTTTGTATGGCGGCTTTTGTGCTGCCCAGTGAAACGGTTTGTAGCGGTTGCCAATGGGGAACACCAAGATTAAGGCTTCCTAGTTGACAATCCAATGGGGTCGTTGTGGCTTTGCCCGCCCACGACCCTTGCCCATAGGAGCCTGTCCCCTGGAGTACCGCATTCGCAGCGCTTGCTTTGTATCGCTACCTCAACCAGCTTTGCCTTCTGGTGCTTGGCACGAGTAGTAGGCGCTGCATGGATGCAAACGAATGATATTATGCAAGCATCGCAATGATGTACGTGAGTGATTTATGCACTATACTGTGTTTCGCTTACTATGACATGTGCCCGACGACGTTCTGTGCCCTTCTAAGTAGTGAAACAGCATTGTTTGCTGCTGTTTAGCTGTGTTCTAGCGTTAGACGTGACGGAACGGTCGCCGCCACAATCTCACGGCATGAATGACCCGACCAAACCTCGCTCTCGCTGGCAACGTAAGTAAGCAGGGCGGGCCAGCCGGCTGACTTGACTGCCTCATGACACAGAAGTAGGGTTCTAGTCAGAGGAACCGGGTCAGGCAGGCTGAGGGCGCTGTTGTTTGAGTTTTTCCGTTTCCTCATTGGTTGGCATACGTAGGGCTATTGCAGATGCCGCGTTCGGTCTTAATGCCCGGGGTTTTCTGCAATAGCCTATGGGCAGCGGTTTGCTTTAGGAGTTTTGCAGCACAGCACCGCACACATGGGGTGCTCGAGCCCGTGCCGTGCAGCTCAAATGTGGAGTGTGTTGTGTCGTCGGTGGAGTATGAAGAAGCACCTGGATTGCGCACATACGCGGTCAATGGACTTACCGGTGTGCGTCGAAGTCCTCCGTGTTGGTGTCCCGCACGGACGGGCAGCGAACATTGCAGGACGCAGTGCGCTCATGCGTGTGTGTCTATGGGAGGCGTCGTGTGGAGCGAATTTTGTGGGGTGACTACAGGCCAGTTGCGGGCGGCTGATTACCCCAGTGCATGTGTCGATAGTGGACAGCATCTTGGTTCCGCGGGGCCCGGACTTAAGGTCTTCTTGAGCTTAAACTAAATACTCATAGGAGGTGCTTGATATGGGATGCCGGGAATATTGATGCGGTTCCTGGTGGTCTCGAGATGCTGACCCTTTTTTTGGCAGTGACTGGGAACTCTGGGAATGCTGCCGCGCGCAGCCTTTGGCCATTCCGGTTGTTGAGTCGCACGGGTTGGGGTTTCGGATGATCGATGTGCATTCTGCTGCTTCTTGTACGGTCGTCTATTGCGCTTCATTACCTGGTGTGTGTACGGATGCTTGATGCTTCCACACGGGAGTGCGGACACCCTAATGGCGGACTTCGTATTACGGATACAAAGGCGGATCGTGGTCCCCGTTAGCGACTTCGCTGATAGGAGCTTTGCGCAACGGGAATCCTGGAAAGCATTTCTCCTGATACAGACGGTGCGGGACTCCGGCGACGGCCGTGTGCGCTGCATGCCTGCTGCCGTTCTGCGAAGATTGTGCGGGGTCAGCCATGGCGGGAAGGATGGTCACGCCATGGGGGATACAGGGGCCGACTTGGCGAATGGATAGCCTTTGCCCGGCGTCACATTTGCCATGCGCCCTGCAGACTGCACTTAGACAAATCATCTTTTTGTTCCATGTATACCTGGGATATGGGGGCGCTTTTGGTGCGCAAAATGTGTTGATAATGGTGCGCATTGTGTGGTGGACGTCTTCTATTCTTTTGCCCCGAGACAACAAGGGACTGAGTGTCTGGTGGAGCGGAGATGCGGCACCAATGCCAGTGGTGGCGCGCATATGTGGTTGCTGATGTCTGGTTGGTCGTCGGCTTGGAGGGAGTGGACCCTATACGTCGGTTTAGGGACGCCGAGAAGAAACCGAGACGAATTTGCACAAGGTCACGCAACAGTGGCCAGAGGCTGGCGGATATGGGTCGATCGTCGCAGCGCGGTCGTTAACAGTGCTCACAGCGGCAATTTGCATATCCCAACAGGCTGCAGCCAAGACTAGGTTGCGCTTGTACGCACTACCAAGTTGGCGGCTTCCGTGTGCGGCTGAGGTACAGGCGGCTGATGCCTGGTGCCTTTTTGTTTTCCTGGAGCAAGTGGAGGCCCTTTCGTTCCTGCGGACGCCAAGGTAGGAACAAAATCTTTTTTCGTATGTCGAGAGCTGAGGTTCGTGGCAAATCTCCTGGCATAAATTTGGAGCACTTGCGGTTCCCCGCGGCAAGCTTCACTATTTTGTCGGGCGATGCCATTGGTCTGGCAACTTTCGTTCGGTGTCAGCGTTATGCGCTCGATATCTGGTGGCGGATCAAAGTTTACTGTTGCTTGGCTTGGAGTGTGTACGTATGTTTTATTAATCATTGGCGAGGCGAGCATCAGTGTTCGTTGTATATGTTGACCTCCTTGTATCTCACCGAACGCTGTGCAGTGGTGGCTCCTTACGGAAGCTGTCGCAGCATCCTGATCTGGTGTGAGATGGAGTGCAAAGAAGGTTTGCGCTGTCCGCTCGCTGCTTGTCTTGTCCAGAAGAAATTAGGCAGTGGTCCCAGTTTTCTTGGTGCCGAACCATAGTTTCTCGAGCAGGAAAGTGTGTGGGATTGGTCCGCAAGCTCTTCTGAGTTTTCAGTGCTGTGGCTGTAGAGCTCCCTCGACCTCAGTTGTAAGACTATATTCGCCGCAATCTCACTGCGTGGGGCACACGTTTGCAAGAGAGGTAACATCATAAATTGCTTAACATTACATCTGAACTACACTACACACGCAACAACTGGCTAAAGGGTTACCCCAAGCTTGCAGGCTTCTATGTTTGCTTTAGCTTCGTGCCTGGGGATTGCATTGGATATACAGGCAACAGCACCCAGAAATGTTGCACCAAGCTTGCGCGCACGGCACAGTGATTAGACACCGGGGTAACGAGTACGGCGAGCATGCATAGCATACCAACGGGAAGGTAGCGGCTGTAGAGTCTGACTGCTTACGAAAACCTACATCTCTAAACTTGTGATTCAAGCAAAACATATAATACGATTTCTGACCATCAAGCGGTGGTATCTTTGAATCATATCCTTCATAGCAGGTCACAAGGCAGGCTGGTGCTTATAGGCGATCTGGCAGCCCTTGAGCCGTTTGGGCGGTTTGCAGGTACGGGGTACGCAACCCCACAGTCATGTAACACACACACACACACACAACAACAAAAAAAAAACACCACAAGGCAGGCAACTGCGTTGGCGGAGCACACCTGAGGCACCAAGCGTTTGTGAGGAGCGCCTGCCTTGTGTAGATTATTATCCCCTCTTCATCTGCTTTAAATGGATTGACTTATCGTCGAAATTTCACCCATCGTCGAAGTTTCACTCGCCAATCCCAAGGGTCGGCTTAAATCCTTCGTCTAGTGTGGCCTTTACCCAGGTACATCCAACCCCACCCTTGCTCATAGGAAAATGCAAATAACAGCCAACAGGTCCTGATCAGAACGAGCGGTGGCGGAGCGATTGCGCCGACAGCAGGCAGCCATGCCTCAAGATTCGCCGAGATCGTTCATCGATGTCGGCTTCATGTGCTGTACTGCGCTGCCGCCATCACGTGCTGTGCAACGTTCATAACGTTTTTCACTCGAATAGTGAATCTGGCACGCGGTACTTGTTTGACTCCCTGCCAAACTTTTCCGCCTGGTCGGACGGTGGCACGGAGACCCACGTCTTTCCTTTGGAGCCCGGAATCGCAAACCCTCGCTTGGTACGTCGTGAGCGAGCTGTTTGCGCTTCACCGCTTCGGAAGCTTCTATTAGGATGTGCCAAAAAAATTATCACTCTGCGCTGCAGACAGCACAGCGAGGAGCGTGCAGCTCACCATTTACAAACTGTATCCGGCGAGGTGGGCGAAGATTCATGGATAGTGCAGTGCGGGACGCAGCGCCCTGTTGCCATTGACAATGCCAATTCGCGGTCGACCGAGCACGTGCACATACATACATTCCAGCGGTTTGCAAAACCTCCGTCTCGCGCCGTCGTCGCGCGTCTCCGCCACGTCGCGGCTGTGATCTCGACTGTGCGTTGTTGGTGCCGGGAGTCGCGTCACGTTGAGCAGTGTTGAGCAGTGTTGCGCGGGGCGAGGTGCTGTTGCGACGTACATACATATGCGAGGTGCCTACCTCCAAAAACAATACCGAAGTTGCGCCCTCACTTCCATGGGCCCCAAACCTTCCATTGAGTACAAGCCATTGAAGCGGTTCCTCTCCCTGAGAGGCCTCACTGCAGAAAGTCCTTTTGCGTCACATGCGCGGAGGTCCGTAGGTGCTGGACTACTGCGGGTCAGTCAGGCACCATCCCCACCGGGCGTGCCTGAGCCCTCCATACACACACGCCATTACCCGCCCCGGCCCGCGGAAACCTCTTTCTTACTCTCTCCCTCCCCACTTGGCCCCGCAAAAAAATATTGCACCTCATCTACTGGCTTAGGAATGCCCATTTCTTTGGATTTAAGCTCGCGTCCGGAATTCTGTTTTTCGTAACGTTCATCCCGTACGGCTGTCCGTACACTCGCCTTTCAAAATTCCTTGCAGTCAGCGCTGCATCCGGCCATGGCATCGGATTGCGTCACCGCCATTGCGGCCGCGTTGGGGGACTCGGGAACTACCCGGGCAGAGGTGCGTGCGTATGTATGTTTATGCATGTACATGCATGTATGTATGTGTCATCGTAGAGCCATGAGGCACGACAGGCTGAAACGGTCACACCTAAACACGTGTGTGGGTATATGTATGTATGTATGTGCGTAAGTACGTAATGTAGATGTGTGGATTGGCAAAGGCCACCAGGATCGATGCGATGTGAAGCCCGGATCGGTGTAGATACAGATCTTGACTAGGAGTACGGAGATGTTTGACCAGGTATGTGAAGAGGAGCGAGGTTTCACAAGGTCCTGTACGGACGAAACGCCACCACTTTTGCCTGATGGACAGCGGCGAATCCGACACGTATGCTATCTGGCTGCCCCCCTACCCCCCTACCCCCCTACCCCCCTGCCCCCTGCCCCCTGGCCCCGGTCCGCGGTTCGTCTCCTCAACCCCCTGGACCCCCCTCTCCTGCTCAACCCCTTCCCATGCCCCTCTTCCCTCCTGAGCTCCAACAACTACCCCTTTACATACACACGCACGCACACGCACACACATACACACGCATGCACACTCTCTCACTCACACAGGCCCTATGCAGCCAGTTCGCGAGTAGCTCCAAGCTTCAAGACGCCATCATCGGCCTCAACACGCTGTACTTGTTGCTGTGCGGGGCGCTGGTGTTCGTGATGCATGCGGGCTTCGCGATGGTGAGAGAGAGAGAGAGTGTGTGTGTGTGTGCTGGGTGTGTGTGTGTGTGTTGCTGCTGGGTGGGTGTGTTGTTGCTGGGGGTGTGGAGAGTGCGGCGGGGGACGGCCTGGTGGGTGGAAGGGGGGGAGGGCGCGACGATATGTTTTCAGGGCCCTGTTTGTGTTACAAGTTACAAGTTACAAGTGCCGCACGAGTGCGGGGGGGTCTGTCAAAGCCGGGAGGCCATAAACTATATATATTGAAAGTTGATTACACCGTACGAACGACGGCGGTTTGGGTCCTGCCAACTAGACCCCTCCTCGTCCAGTCACCCAACATCCGTAGAGACAGATTAGCCACCTCCACCATCTCAGCATGCGAAATTTAGTCCATCAACTGGACCTCATCTCCACACCTCAGCAGCGTTAGTAAACTAAGACTTCACGAATATTGTCGAGGGTCTGACCAGGAATCGAACCCGGAACCTTCATATACACAAAGGCGCCACCATACCAGACGTGGATCCAGTGTCTCTACCGCCTCCTCCTCCTCCACTACCTTCTACTGCTGCTGGTGTTGCCCCACCTTGGCCCTCCTGAGTGGCATACTCCCCACATCTCCCCCACTTCTCCCCCGCTCTCCCGACCTCCCCAAGGGGACAAGATCAACCCCTTACCTGCCCTGCGCCCCTCCCCTGATTCCTTTTGCAAACTGGCAGTTGTGTGCGGGGGCCATAAGATCCAAAAACACAAGTGCGTGGGGAGGGGAGGGGAGGGGAGGAGGGGGGGAGGGGGGAAGGGGAGGGGAGGGGAGGAGGGGGGAGGGCACAGAGTGGGACCAGGGATGGCCGTTTGTGTGCCTGTATGTGTCTGTGTTTGTCTGTGTGCGTGTGTGGAGGTTCAGGTCTTTTTTTTGCTCTTCGCAACGAAGAGCTCTTCCTTCCCCTTTCCTGGGAGGGGGGGTCGAAACGGTTGACTTGACAGCGAGCTGAACAGAACAACAGCTTTAAAACCCTAAACCCCCCAAATCCCCTCGGTGGTTCAACCCCACTGTCCAACCCCCTTTCTCCCCCCCCTTCCCAACTCTCCCACCTCTCTGCCTCGCATGTGCCTTTGCCCGCTGCTTCTGCTGCCTGGCCAGGTGAGTCCAAAGGGTGGTTCCAGCTTCTTCAGTATTTCGCGTTGGCGTCGGTCGGCTAGCCGGACTAGGATAGTCGGGTCGGTCGGGTCGGTCGCGCGTTTTAGTTTGGGGGCTGGGAGGAGCACTTGCATACCGACAGCCTTTCAGTACCAGCAAATCAGCTAATTCTCCAGGCCAGCAACTTTATGCCAGCTTTACGACAGCACTGCTTTACTACTTTTCCGCCGCCTTCACACCTACTTTTCTACACCTACTTCTCTACGGCTTGGCAATATTTTCTTCTGCTTTTTTAGTCCTGGCGGCTTAGGTAGGTAATCTTTCCGACATCTTCTTCACTTCGTCATCCCGAGGTCGCGGTCTTCACGGACGCCTTTCGGTCAGTTCTACGTTTGATACACTCTTGCCCTGGCAGCAGCTTCAATCGTGTGTGGTTCGTCTTTCCCCCGCCCTTCCCCCCCTTTCCCCCTTTTACCCCCGCCCCCACACGACCTCCACACGACCACCACGCGACAAACAACAGTGAATATTCTGTTGCAGACCGTTATGGACGCCGCCGTGTCAGCCATCGCCTTCTACGTACTGGGGTACGACTGTGCCGGTTGTTAAAAGTTGTTTTGGTTACAAGTTGTCGGTTTTAAGACATAGGCTGTGGATTCTTATCGGTTGGGTTCGGTTCTTCGATAGTAAATAACACAGCGGGGCGCCCTCCCCCGGGGGCGGGGCGGGGGGTTGCTATACACCTTTCGCGGTTCTGCGGCCAGATGGTGACGGGGGGTGGGGGTGGTGGCGGCGGTGGTGGCGGCGGCGGTGATGTTGAGCCTTGCGGAGGAGGTGGAGGAGGAGGAGGAGGAGGAGGAGGAGAAATGGGTGGTGGCAAACCTGCAAAAAGGGCAGCAGAGTACTACTGTGGAAAATATGTTGCTCCTTCCCCTGCCTGCCGTACACCGCGAACAGGTACGGCTTCGCGTACGGCGTGGGAGATAAACCGAACGGCTTCGTGAGTGAAGTTCAAAAGAACAATGTGGGGGGATTGGGAGGAGGGATGTAAAGAGGGAGTGTGTACGGTAGTATATGTGTACGGCACGTGTGTATGTGTGCGCCGCTGCTAAGTTCAACGAAATCCCCTAGCTCAAATCAGTTGGTCTGTCGTACGCTAGAGCCGGATTCAGACAGACCAATCTAATAATTGCAGTAATAACGCACAGACATACACACAGACACGGGAGAGAGAGACAGAGGGGGGGAAAGGTGCACACCTATCATAGACGGTTTATCCTCTCCAGTCGCATCACCAGAACCGTCGTACATTTGTACTGCACTGCAGATCGGTGATGCGTTGTACGGCCTGTCGCGTTGGAGGTCCCACAACTATGATCTGGCGACTGGCATGGGCGGCGATACGGGACTGGTGGGTAGTGGTGGTGGTGGTGGCGGTGGTGGTGGTGATGGTGGTGGTGGTGGTGGTGGTGATTGACTATAGGATGGAAACCTCGTTGTATTAGAATGTGTGTGTGTTTTACTATGAATGGTGTATTATTACCGTCCTTGCGTGTATTTCCAACCGGGAGCATTTCGCACTTCCCATCTCTTCCACGTACGTACATACGTACGTGTTTGCCGTACGTGGAAGCCGTTCTCCCCTTTCCACTTCGCCCGGTGCAGCTGCAGCAGGAGGTGCTTCCGACACCCGTTCAGTGAAGTTCTATATTGTTATTTGCGCCCCCCTCTTCGTGGTTCGTCTTTCCCCCCTCTTCCCCGTCGTCGGGATTAATCCCCTCCCACCCCCCGCCCCCCACCCCGGATTGTGTCACCCGGCGCAGGGCTGGCAGAGCTGGTTCTTCCAATGGGCATTTGCCGCCACCGCCACCACCATCCCCGCCGGGGCGGTGGCGGAAAGACTCAACTTCAATGCTTACTTGGGTATGTACGATCCGTACGCGAAAATGCGCGTGTAAAGTATTTAGATCGAAATGTAGATCCAAGTCCATTGTGATAAATTTTTTTATACTTTTTTAAATTGGAAAATTTAGTTTCTTTTTTTGTCTTTGTGCATTTATTCAAATTGCTTTCAGGGCCATTACCGGGTCTCAGACCATCGGAGCGAGCCTTCCTATCTCATCCTTATGCTCTGACCTCCCCGTCTGCCCTCGTACTGTACGGTCGTTCCGTACATACCTGCCGTACACAACTCCCGGCCACCTATCTGCCAGAACCTCTGTCGTCCTCCTAAAACTAAACCCCTGCCCCCTCCGCGGGCCCCCGCGGCCCCAACGTATCTTCCAGTTTACTCAGCCTTCATCTCCGCCTTCGTATATCCTGTGGTCGTACACTGGGTTTGGAGCACGGAGGGCTGGCTGGGTTATGTACGACGGGCACCGTACGGCCGCCTTTTCGGTTCGGGCATGATCGATTTTGCTGGCAGTGGTGTCGTACACATGACGGGGGGGCTGGCGGGTGAGCCGTGAGTTGGGTGCGTGGGCGGGTAACTGTATTGGCGGTAGTTGGCGTCGGTTGGCGGTTGTGACGGGATATCTGGGTCCTGTTTGAGCCACGTGTGTTTCGTTTGCCTCTGTTCCATGCGGCGACAGCGTGCGACGTGGTGCGAGATTTCCCTCTGCGGGCCATAACAACGGCAACCAGTTTATCAACTTCCTCTACTTGCTCTCACACTCACACTCACACGCCCTGGGTAACGGGGCCCCTGTGCAAGCCCTCTCCCCACCTACCTAAGACACGTACATACATACGTACATACATACGGCACACATGTACACACGTCAGCACATTAACAAACCCAGAATTCCCAAAACACGCACCCTCCCCACCCCCCTAACCCCCCACCCCCCCATCACCCCTCCCTCCTCGAAAACGCAGGTCTCGCCGGCTGTGTACTGTTGGGACCCCGCATGGGCCGATTCGACAGCAGCGGTCGACCCGTGGAGATGCCAGGTCACTCAGCCTCTTTGGTGGTGCTGGGGACGGTGCTGCTGTGGTTCGGTTGGTGAGGGGGGAGGGGGGTGTTAAGAGGGGGGGAGTTGGGGGCCGTGTCTGGGTTAGTGCCCGGGTTGGTCTGTCGTACATTTTCGAATGTACGAACTTAGGGTTTAAAGGATTAAAACACCTGCATGTGTGATGTGTGGGACAGGGGGGCATATCTTCACCCCTGGCCGCTACCCGGTGAAATCCTGCCTTCCCCAGTATTTCGGGGCACCCTCATCTAGTCAACTTCTCAGTGGATCGCTCAGGTTCCGCACCCACCTCCGGCATCCATCGAAATCTACCGGATTGACGGCGGCTCTACTCCATTTCCTGGTCAGCTCGCATGCCAACTTTATCCCAGGTCACCCCCGTCCATCGACTAGGCGCATTTTTCCTCACCATCGGAAGGATTTCGACTCAACAGGTCTCGATCCTGCGATCTCTCGGGGGCATTGGTGCATGCTTTTCCAGTAGTGCCTAACCTATATGTATGTATGTGTGTATGTGTGTGTGCTTCCGGAATGCACGCAGTCGTGATGCAAAGTGATGATTTACTGGCATGTCAGCTCGTTTGTATGTATGTTGTTACAGGGTGGTTAACTTCGCCAGCGGCCCCCTTTCCCGGGGCAGTCCCTGCTCTCCCCTGCTAGAGGGGCACCCTAATCCGTCACCCCATCCGACTTCAGAATGTATTCGTTGGGTTCGGCAACTCACCACCAGCATCCAACCAAATCTAGCGGATCAACGGCGCATCAACTTAGTTCCTGGTCAGCTCGCAAGTTGGTAGTATTACGTCCTACATCGTCCATATGATGGGGGGCCACCTCCCATTACAACACTCCTCAAACACCCGAGGAGCCGGCAGGCGGATTTGGGTCGGCCGGGAGCAGAAGTCAGGCCTTAACCTCTGCCAGCCGCCTGCCTTTGTATGTACGGATGTATTCCATGTACGACGCAGGTACGGCTTCAACCCGGGGTCCCAGCTACTCATCAACAGTCTCGCCAACGCGGCGGTGGTTGGGCGGGCGGCCGTCACCACCACCTTGTCAGGGGCGGCTGGCTGCCTGACCTGTCTGGGAGTGGCCTTCACACGCCATAAAGTACGTAATGACCAACAACCAAAACCAACAACCATTAACCAACAACCACGGTTAAATAAATCACTAGGACCACCGCGTAGGCGCCCCTTTCCCCCAGTCACCCGCTACTGCTACAGGAAACCACCACCACCACCACCACCCGGGCCCCGGGCCCTCCACCCCCCAGCTTTCATGAACCACGTAAGGCCCCCCGGCCCCCGTCCTCCTCTCCGGGACGTGATAACAGGGCAGTTGACAGTTGACAGTTGACAGTTGTTTCCCACGTAAAAAATAGTTTTCTACCGGAAACAGATTTTCTCTTTCAGAAAATACCTTTCCCCACCTCCTTTTCCCTCTAGTATAGCATAGCATATCATTCATGTCATCCCCGCCCCCCCTTTCCCACCTTTTCCGCCCCCCAGGCCTGGGACCTGGTCGCCGGCTGTAACGGCGCGCTGGTGGGTTTCGTAACGGTCACCGCGGGGGCCCACGTCCTGGAGCCCTGGGCCGCCCTCATCGCCGGGTCGACCGGGGCGCTGGTGTTTGAGATGGGGTGAGAGATTGGGGGGGGGGGAGGGGGAAAGCAGGAAGGAGAGGGAATTGAGAAGGGGGGTATGATCGGTATGAGAAAGGAGTTGCCTAGCTGAGAGCGGTTGGGTGGGTGGGTGGGGAGGAGTGGGTAGGGGGTCTGCCCTTGGAGATATCACGTAGGTTATCCTGCCTCGCCCTCGCCCTCGCCCTCGCCCTCACCCTCGCCCTCGCCCTCGCCCTAACCCACCGTCCTCTCCCCGCGGCTCCGAGGGGTAGCGCTGATCTCGCAGCTTTGCTTTATCGTATTTACCCATCACCCGCTTTTCCATTTGCTATCTGTACGACAGCTGTGCGCTGTTGCTGAAGCTGAAGGTGGACGACCCGCTGGCAGCCGCGCCCATGCACGCCGCGGGGGGCGCCTGGGGGGTGGTCTTCGTGGGCCTCCTGGCCAAGAAGCAGTACATCTGCGAGTCGTACGGCAAGGACTGCACCGAACCGGGATCTGGTGTCGTACCGCACGGACTGTTTTATGGTGGCGGCGGCCGGCTGTTGGCATCACAGGTACAACCGGAACAACGGTATTGGTTAAGGAATATTGGGGGAGCTCGGGCTGGGTTTCTGTGTGTGTGTGTGTGTTTTGAAAGGGGGGGAGACCGGCATGAGGGGTCGAGGAGAGGCAAGGGGGGAAAGAGAGACCGTTCTCTTAATTACGAAATTACGACCCACAAATTGCGGTTAGGTGACAGTTAGGTAACGGTTAGGTGCATATCTGGTTATTTTGTCCAAGGTTCTTCGTTGTTCACCTCGCTGTACCCCCCACGAAACACACACACACACACAAATATACAAGCAGCAGCAGTACCAGCAGCTGTAGCAGCACGTATCCACATATCGACACTCACCCAGCCATAAGGGCGCACGTGCTGGTGTGCAGCCCCTACGTTACAACAGCCCCACCATTGTTTCCAGAATGTCCTCTGAGATAACATAATCGACCTCCGCCGTACCGCACGCTGTCGTACCGCTGTACATTGTCGTACTGCTCAGGTCATCGGCGTCATCAGCATCTTCGCTTGGGTGTATGGCCTGCTGACGCTGCTATTTGCCGTGCTCAATGCCATTAACTTGCTTCGCATCAGTGCTCAGGAGGAGCAGGCAGGGCTGGTGGGTTCCGTTTGTCGTACCTTTATCGTATTCCCGTACGTTCCGTAATAATTCCACTTGGCGTTGCCCTTGGCGTTGAGTTTACACATATGCGATCCTGGAGTAATTATACATTCATTATTACCATTAGAAGCGACACCGAAAAGAACTGGCGTGGTCAGCCCTGCGTTTTGTCTTACAAGTCTCGCGCTAATGATGCTTTCCGCGAGAACCTTCACCGCCACGCCCCGCAAATTTTCCCTTCCTGCGAGGGATGCTTTTAGATCCGCCTACCTCGCATCACATCTGGTTTTGCATCCGCACCTGATATCTACCGGTATCTACTTGCACATTTCTAAATCCATCGCCTTCATGAAATAAAAATATGTTTATGTTAGTTATATTTATTATATGTTTTGTTGCAGTCCAAAAGGTTTATATATTTAAATGCGGGCTTGGCCGGCCTGTTTGTCCGCCATATCCTAATCAGGACCTGTCCAAGCACGGTGGCTCCGCCTACTATTACGACCACGGCCTAGGAAAGCCGGAGAAGGCGCCCACCGCCGCAGAATCGGTCCTCACACCCTCACCGCCCAGCACCTCCATCTAGCCATCTAGGCAGACAGCTAGACACACAAGCTTGATCGAGCTAGCAAATTAATTACAAGTACCGCACAGTTGCGGGGAGCGTTCGTAAAAGCCAGAGCCGGGCCCCCTAACGGACGGTCAATTGCCGAGTGGGAATGTTGACGTCCCTCCTGCTCTTCTGGACCCGGCTAGCCTCCAAGAGAGTGATGTGCCGCCTTCTGGTCTCCCAAACCTCGCTCGGAGACCAAATAAGAGAAAACTAGCCATCACTTAAGAAAGGGGCTTCCGCCATAGTAGTTAGTAGTTAGTTATACTATTGACTTGCGCGCGCTTTGGAAAGCCAATGTCCGCCTAGTATTGATCTCGAGCCAAGTTCCCCACATGTGCTGGTGCGCATGCACCAAAGGCAAGCAGCAGGTCGTCCTTGACCACTCCGCAGCCACGACGCCTCCAGGTACTACTACTACTACTGCTGCTGCTGTAGGCCCAGCAAACATACAGAAAATGTCCCTCCTCCTGCGTTCCAAAAGATGGAGCTTTGTTATTAAACACCTTTCCTTGCTTTCTACTGTGGCCTAATGGTTGGTACATCTGTAGTACTTAAAATTGTTGCGTGAACGTGAAGGGGGTTACGGGCAGCTCCGGGCTCACACCTACCTACGTTGTGTTTGGCCGACTAAGGCGATAGTTGCAGGGGGGACAGGAGGGGGCTAAAGAGGAGGGGTCTCTGCGGCTGTGCTTGTTGGATATATGGTCGGGTATATAGTCGGGTGTATAGAGCTGCGGTTGTGTGCACAAGGTATACAGCTGTGGCTAGCTGATGAGCTAGCGGCGGGCAGCAGGCGACGATGTGCAACGGTCTACCTGCTTTTGCCGTCTGTGGGGGGTGCAACGGCCTCTGCGTATTGAGTGATAGGGGACAGGAAAGGGTTTTTTTCTTGCTTGTGTAGTTTTGTGTTCGTGGTCTGTGTAGCTCTTTGTGTGCATATGTATGTCTGCGAGATATGGCTGGCCTGCACGTGTTGTTGTGCGCGTGTTGTTGTCGGAAAGGACCTGTAAATTTAGTTTGCTGTTATCCGCAAATCGTCTTCCGACATATGCCGTACCCTTGAGTACGAGAATGGTCGTACTCTTGAGAGAAAACGAAAACCCAATCGCGGGAAGAAGGACCTGATACATTTTTTCTGTAATGTACGGCATATTACATGTGCATTGCAACTTAAAGCTGAAATTTCTGCGTGTTCTTCATTGTCATCCTTGCATTTCAAGTGTCAATTCCCATCAGCACATGTCCCTACGAATTTCTGATACTGGTCACGACGGACGATGTGTCTCCCCTGTTATACGGCGTACCGAGGGGGTGAGAATGACCGTCGAGCCGGGATTCGTACCAATACTGTCTGATGGTGCACCTGCCGCTGGGTTCCCCTTGGGGCGCTGTAGGAGTTTCCTTTCTGTTATGTGTGTGTTCAGACGGAGGAACGACATTACATATTATGGTAAGCAATGTATGAGGCGTAAGGGTAATTGATGCACGCGACGATCGTTTCCCTTACATTCGCCTACGTATAGTACGCCCCAGCCAAGGCAAGGGGTTTTGTGTAGTGTGCGAAGACCGGCGTGCAGTTTCCTGTTAAGGAAGTTCTTGCCTTATAGCTGGAGTGGATTTACATTCTTGTTATAGCGTTCTAGTGGCCATTATGTGGAATTTTGTACTTTTTTGGGGTTACAGCCTTCCATAATGGTCTTGACGAGTAGCACGCTACCCCAATCTATGGTGAGGATGTGCTGCAGCTCCCACACAAAGGTAGTCAGATTCATTTCATGACGAAGGTCGTGATTTTGGAGTTGAAGTAGTGCATGGGCCTTGGGGCGAGCTTTGCCAACTGATGCAAAAACAGTCAGTTGTACGGCCAACCGCTTTCAGCAATGTCCCAAACTCGACTGCTGGTGTGCCCACAATCACACGTTGCTTCAGGTGCTTGCATTCTCATACCTGTGATACGATATGGTGAGCATGGACAGCAGCGCTTCTAGCGGATGTTGCATATAACAGTCGTCCGTGCGAAAATCATATGCGAAATTATAAGTAAGAACAAATCAATTGTAAGCAAGTTGCTGGGAATACACGCCTAGATTGCCCTTAAGAAATGAACTTCCTCAAGACGTTAGACCAGGCGCTCGATTTCGAGCGTCTGGAGAAAACTGTGACGGAGAAGGTGCAACAAGCAGCTCTCAGTGTCGTTGAGGAGTTTCCGGACCGCAATAGAGCTGCACCGACCGGGGCCTTGCTGTCGATCACCCCAGCTGGTAAGCCTGCCATCCATACCACCCGATTAGGATGGTTGTCGCCAACAGCTGGTCACTATGCATTTGCAGTTTTGGTTGAGGCGCGTGAGGTATCAGAGATATGGCAAGCATACGAAATGGAGGTGAGGGCTGTCGCTTGAGTACGCACATGCTTCACTTAACACACACTCCTTTTACATACATGTTCAACTACTTATCTGCTTGTTGAAATCAAAGGAAACTGTATTAGGCTTGTCGCACTTTTGCTCGTCCTGTGCCGTCTGTTACACCGCATAGCGCCGCAAGGATGACTGGGAGGCAGCATGTGCGGAGCTCAAGGTGCTACTCAGCAAGGATGAAACCGCGCACGTGGCCTGGCAGCGCCGCGCGCAGGACGCAGAGCACAAGCTCTACCAGCTTTACAACTCTCTGCTGGCGCTCCCAGACCCGGCTCCTTTCCTCTACCTTCTCACCACTCTGGCAGCTCGGGTACAGGGTGAGCTGGAATTTGAGACTCGGGTTTCCTAATGTGTGCGTGTGTGAGTCCTAGGGTACCGCGCAGCCCCGCACCCGTGTCCTCTGCCAAATCACCCGCCGGTGGAAATGGCACTTTACGGAGGACACCTTTTCCTGCACCCCACGGCGTATCCCAATGCTCCGAAACCACATTCCAGAGTATTCCGTCCATATACAAGTCGAATGTCACATCTTATCCACCTTGGACTTGCAGTTCGTATGGCGTTGTACAGTGTGGCAATGGTAGATGGTGCTGTATGGTATGATAAATCGTAGAAATGATAGTGTGTTCAAGTGGCCCAGAAGCCTCCCACTGTGTCACATCTTAGTAACTCCGATTAGCCCAATCCCAAGGCGGGGCCGAGGCGCTTTGTCCCGCCCTCGTGGCCCCTCATGGCCCCTCATCCCAACATGTACCTGTATCCCTGCGTGCTTGGAGGGCCCCCCCGCCTGCCTGCTGCCCCCCCCCCGCCTGCTTTCAAATCCCAACTTCTCCTTCTCCTCCTCCTCTTCCTCTTCCTCATGTCCACGCTTCAGAGCTCGAGGACGCCAACCGCAAGCTCCAGGCCGCGGCCGACCAGGCTGCCAAGGACGATGCGGAGGTTGGCAGCCTCATTGAGAAGCACCAGAAGCTTTTGGAGAGCACCAAGGAGTTGCAGGTGCGGGTGGGGGGATGGGGTTCGGGCTTGGGGAGGAGGGATGGGGTTAGGAGGAGGACAGGGGGAAGGGAGTGAAGTGGATGGAGGAGGTGTTAGGGGGGAAAGAGGCATCCTCGGAGCTCTATGCGAGTGAGGGCCGTGTGTAGAGGGAAAGCTGAAGGGGAGGGTAACACGGGGAGTAGCGCTGTAGTTGGAGACACCGGGGGCGTGACAGTACGTCGACTGACGTACACGTGACGTGACCCAAATGGATGTTATGGAGGCGCCGTGTGCGTGTGCGTGTGTATGTATGCGTGAGGTTACGAGTGAGGGGAAACCCGGGGGAAGTCGAGGAAGGCGCCGGTAGCGCCGTCTAAAGACCCAGATCGAAAGACATTTAGATAGGTGGAATCCCCCTCCCGTGTATTCCGGGTGCGGGTTTGCATGATGATGATCTCCCTCTCCCACCGGCCAACCCCCCTCCCCCGTTCCTAAGTCCCCCCTTCCCTCCTCCCCTCCTTGGCATCAGCTTCACTCGTTCGTGGCTCCTCTTTCCCTCTCCTCTTCCCCCCCAAATCAATACCCCAGGAGGAGCTCGCTCGTCGTGACGCGCGCATCTCTGAGATGTCCGCTGCCGCCTCGGAGGCCGCCGCGGCCCGTCAGGAGATGAGTCTGCAGGCGGCGGAGATGGCCCGGCTGCAGCGCTCTCTGCGGGCGGTGCGGGAGGAGTACGAGGCCACCCAGCAGTCCCTGTTCGAGCTGCAGAGCCGGATGGAGAGTCTGGCGGGGAGCAGGCAGCAGGAGGCGGAACTGGCCAGCGAGGAATTGGACAGGGTGGGCTTGGGGGGCCTGAGGCGGGGGTTGAGGCCCCTGGAGGGGGGCAGGGGGCACCATGTTCAAGAACGAGGAAGCAAAGGGAAAGGGAGAGTCAAATGCAAGGAGGGGAGGGGAGGGGAGGGGAGGGGAGGGGAGGAGAGGAGAGGAGAGGAGAGGAGAGGAGAACCGACCAAGCCAGCTCAAGGTGGGGGGGAAGGGTGAAGGGGGCCTAGGGATTTCGGTGTTGACTTCCTTCCTCTTTTCCTTTCCGGGCTAGCTTCTGCCGTCGCGTCCCGGCTTCCTCTAGCTCCGGAACCACTCTCTGTACCAGCAGCCCCACCCCACCTTCTTGCAAGTATGATTTCCCCACTCCCCGCCGCCGCTAGGTGACTAAGAGGGCTGCGGAGTTGGAGATGGAGCGACAGCAGCTGATCTGCAGGCTGGAGAACGCGCAGCGGCAGGTGGCAGTAGCAGCTGCAGGTGCAGCTCCAGCAGCAGCAGGCGGGCTGGGGGTAGATGCAGGTGAGTGAGTGAGTGGTGGATGTTGGGTCTGCGGGTGGCTGCGGTAGTGCTGTTTGTGTGTGTGGGGGGGAGGGGAAATAAGGGGGATGGTGGGTTGAGTTATAGGCGTACGGCTGCGGCTGCCGGTGGGGTTGGGGATTGGGGGTTAACATGCGCGGGGGCCGGAGGGAGGGTTGGGGGGAAGGGGAGGGGAAAGGGGAGGGTGTATGGGTAATCAGGTACTGCCGCGACCCGCTTTAGACACGTGCAAGGTCATCCTGGTGCCGTACTCCCCCGCCCACCCGGGGGTGATATGGGCTCTGTAGTCCTCCATGGGCCTCCATGGACTCTCGTGGACACACGGCTGCCAGTTCTGGAGAGGGGCTCCGCTCCACCCTCCGCTGAAGTTGGAAAGGACACGTCCCCACTCAGATCGCCATGGAGTTGGAGTTGGTGGGTTTCAGGGTCGCCCAGGTGGAACACGCCCGTGTGTGGGTGGGTGGGTAGAGGGGGTGGTGAGGGTCTTGGAGGACGAGCAACCAAGCAGCAGCAGTAGCAGGTTCTGCTGCTGCTGCCGTTTCTGCAGCAGCTCACATGTCCGTTCCTTCGTCGCTCATTTGGGATGATAAGCAATGTGAGACCGCTTTGCCTCTGTCTGTCGTCTTTCCGTGTGCCTCCTTCCTCACCCCTTCCCCTCCCCTCCCTCTCCCCCTACGCATGGGTAACACATACACATGTTTAAATACACGTACACACGCATACGTGCTCGTCACCCGTCCTCCCCCGCCACTGTCGGCCACTGGGGAGCAGCCCTCCCTGCTGCTGCGGCGGGCAGCGGTGGCAGTGTCGGGGCGAGTACGACACCTGGCAGCGGCGGTGCAGGTGGTGCTGGTGGCGGTCTGCTTGGTGGTGACTATGTGTTGTTGGAAAGGCAGTTGGCGGTTAGGGAGGAGCAGGTGAGCTTTCGGATTGGGTTGTGTTTGTATGCGTGTGTTTGGGGGGGAGAGGGGGCCCATCGGGTGCGTGCTGTGCTGTGCTGTGCTGTAGGAGGGATATGAGCGGGTTGTGGAAGTGTATATCTCTTTGTGGCTTGGCACCTGAGCCTCCTGTCTTCGCTATTGTCGTTGTTGCTGTTGCTGCTGGCCTTCTTGTCTTGTTTTTCGTTCCCACGGGTCAGAGCGTCCGTTGGGCATGTCCTTCACTCGCTCGTGGTCCGTCCTTCCCCTTCCTTCCCCCCTTTACCCCCTTTACCTCCCAACCCCCCTTTTCCCCGCTACCAGGTTAGCGCGCTGAGCTCCTCCCTGGAGGCCGTACAGCGGGGCGCCGCTGACGCCGCCTCCCGACACGCGCTGGAGCTGGCCACGCTCCGAGACCAGCTGTCCACCACCCGCCTGGCTCTGGATAGGTTGGAGAGGGAGGTGGCCCGGAGACCCGACCCCACGGAGTACCAGGTAGGGCTGATGTCGGGTGGGGTGGGGTGGGGTGGGGGGTGGGGGGTGGGGGAGAGTGTTCTTTGAGGGAGAAAGAGCAGTCGGGCAACCCCTCCCGAACTGGGACTTAGTTCCCCAGCGGCCTCGTCCCCCTCTTCATGTTACATACAGGGGGTTGTCCATACCACCCCCATCCACACCACCACATGTGCACATGCCCTGCTCCGACATACCGGCCCATTTTCCTTTTGCTGCTGACCCCGTGACGTTGACTGCTTGCTCCTGTGATAGTGCCCTGCAAAAACACACACGTACGCACATACATACATACATACGTACGTACACACGTAGGAGCTGCGGCGGCGTGCTGAGGCTCTTCAGTCGCTGGTGGACGTGCAGATGCAGGCGGAGGGTTGGAGTGGGGAGCAGGTGGGGAGCAGGAGGGGTTGGATGGGGAGGGGAGGGGAGGTGTGTGTTGGTGGGGGCCAGGCAGGGGGGAAGAGGGACGCGGGAAGACAATCTGGGCGGATGGGGCCCCGTCTTCCCGCGCGAACCTACCGAACGGCGCTCTCTCCGCTGCCCTGGCTCGGACGTCCCACTTGCATACACACAGACACACAGACAGACTCGCGCGCCTACGCACGCGTGCATGTGTATAATTTCCCCTTCCTACCTCCCCAGTCTTTCAAATTCCCCAGCCCCCTACCCCTAACGCAATCACCTGGGGGGCGGGATTCCTGTTCGCGATTGAGTGACGTCTGGGCTTAGTAGAGTCGTTTTCTTTTCCTTTTAATATTCCCGAGGCCTTGTCCCTTTTCCTCTTGTTCCCCTCGTGTGTCTGCGGCGGACAACCCCGCTCCCCTAGGTGGAGGCAACTCTGCGGGATCTCAACGCACAAACCGTGACTAGCGTACTGCAGGTACGAGTCTACGTACGACGGCGCTGCTTGACTGTTTATGCACAAGCACCTCGCACACACCAGTTTATCAGTTATCGGTTGTCAGTTGTGCCAAACAGGAAAAACCGGGAACCAACCTTCAGCCAGTATCGTAACTATCATAATCATCATAACCATCGTTCCCCTTTGGATGTCGACAGTTTTTTTTGGCAGTGAATTTTAAAGGGCCCGTTGCATGAAACTATTTGGGAGTCCCCTCCTCCGCACTACCGCGGTAGTGCGGTCGGGTGGCGGCTCTGCGCTGTCATGTGGCGCTCATCCACACACCCCTCGTGTGTGTATGTATGTATGTACGTATGTATGTATGTATGTATGTATGTATGTATGTATGTATGTATGTATGTATGCGTGCAGGAGCGCTCCAGGAAGTTGTCCTCCGAAGTCAGCTCGCTGAAGAGACAGATGGCGGAGCGAGACAAGCAGGTCGGTGTACTTGTGTGTGTTTGCGTTTGTATGTATGTCTACGTGCCCGTGTGTGTATGTGTGTCTCAATTACAGGGTGGTTAAACTCCACCAGCGGCCCCCTTTCCCGGGGCAGTCCCTGCTCTCCCCTGCTAGAGGGGCACCCTAATCCGTCACCCCATCCGACTTCAGAATGTATTCGTTGAGTTCGGCAACTCACCACCAGCATCCAACCAAATCTAGCAGATCAACGGCGCCACAACTTAGTTCCTGGTCAGCTCGCAAGTTGATATAATCACGTCCTACACCGTCCGCAAGATGGGGGGCCACCTCCCATTCCAACACCCCTCACACACCCGAGGCGTCGGGAGGCGGATTTGAACCCGGATCCTCCGGGAGCAGAAGTCAGGCCTTAACCTCTGCCAGCCGCCTGCAGAATGTGTGTGTGTGTTATGTATGTATGTATGGCTGACGTGTGTGGCTTTTTTTCCAGTCAGTCCGTCAGAATGCTGCAGGGGGACTGCTTTTGAGCGCTCTCTTAATAGCTGGCCTTGTTGACAGAGGGGGGGTTCGCGAAGGGGGGATTTGCCGTACCTGCTGTCGTGGTGGTGGATGGGGTCCCGCGGGCAGCTGGTGATGATAGTGATGGCGGTATGGGTTTGGGGGCCCTTGCCCGCTTTTTGTAGTGTGAACTGGCTCTGGCTCTCTGGCTTTTTCGTGGCTTGACTGCTGCTATGTTGTTGATTTCATCATATGTTTATGCACATGTGCATCTGTGACGAGGCTTCCCTTCGTCTCACCCCACCTCCCCCACCCCCATCCCACCCTTAACCAAACAACCATCACCATAACCACCACCACCACGACAACAACAACAACAACAACAACATGAATATGCACAAATATAAACAAATTCCAGATTCAGGACCTGGAGGGCCAGATTCGGGATCTGGAATCCGAGCTCCGACAAAGGGCCCGACTGGTGGCGCAACTGGAAGAGCACCTGGCGGCGGCGGCGGCAGCCGCGGCGGCACCTTCGGCGGGGAACGGCAGCGGCGGCGCCGCTGCCGCCGCCGTCCCTACTGCCTCCACCTCCGCGCCTACTGACTCCACCCCCCAGCCGGCCACCAGCAGCCTCTTGTTACCACAGCTGTCCGGGTCGTTGGGGGTCCTGGTGACGAGTCCAAGCGGGGTAGACCTGACCGGGGCTGCAGCTGCTGCAGACGAAGGCGGTGGAGATGGAGATGGCGGTGGTGGCCTAGATGGTGGTGGTGGTGGCGGTGGTGGCGGCTCGTTGTCGGACATCGTGGTCAGTCAGAGGGA